>NW_006399888.1:3085969-3111573 GCF_000299155.1 Elephantulus edwardii | reverse complement strand
GGGGGGGAGAAGGCTGAATTATTACTGCCACCAGTGTGCCCTGGGCATTTTTAGTGAATTGTTGATGTTGATTGCTGACCCTATGAACAAAAGGCCTGAAGTCTCTATAATTACTGACCTTTATCAAAGTTCATAGCGTTTCCAGAAGCATGTTGTTTAGGAAGTGGATGCCACTCCTGCTTCCAATTTAAGTGGATGAGGGTACTAAATAATTGCTAGATTGTTGTCTCACCACCTTCCCCCAGTAAAAAGATGATAGTTATAATTGTTTTACGGGAACAAAGTACTTTTTTAGAAAAAACTTAAAAGTGTTGTATTAAATATTTCATGAGAAATTTTATGGGTTTGTTTTTCAGATCTGGAACTGTATTGAGTAACACATTTCTTCTTGTTGTTTTAATGTATTGTGTGCTTGATAGTTTGTTTTTTACATACTTTCTTCCTTTATTTCATTCAAGGGTGCAGCTTTTGTAGAATTTGATGTACATCTTTCAAAGGATTTTATTCCTGTAGTCTATCATGATCTCACTTGTTGTTTGACTATGAAAAAGGTATGTTGAAATGTCTTCATTTTCTTACTGATAGGCAAGACGACTAATATTAGGAACTTTGTAAAAAATTACTTTTAATTATTTGTTGAATAAAGTTGGTCAATTATTTGAGGAATTTCCTTGTGGAATTATTGTCAATCTTTTCCCCTTGAACTTCTACGGTAGAAGAGTGAGAAGATGGGAATATTAATTTTTTGAATTAATTAATTAATTGTGTTATCTAACAGAGTGATAGAATTTCTTTATCATTTGACGGTATTGAGGCAGGAAAGAAGGGTTATCATTGTTTAAATTTGGTTTTTAGTTGCCATTCTATTTCTGCTTCAACTCTTTTCTAAATTGATAGACTAGTATGCTCTAACTTCAAGCAGGAAGAGTAACAGCAAAAAGTAAACTGGAAAGAGGACCTCACTGTAGGCTAAGGGTCTTAGCCTTAGGAGCAATAGAAAGAAGACGAAAAAGGAAAAGATAATCAGATATTTCAGAAATTGATGAGGGCAGAGGACAGAGACTAGAGGTATAGGAATCAGTAATCTAGACCAAAGGTAAAGCTAAGTCTGAACTGGAAGATAGGAAGAACAGAAAGGAAGTCAAGATGAAGGTTTGAAACATATTCATAAATGGTGGTGGTGTGTAAGCAATTTAGTAATAATTCCTGAATTTCAGCATACATATTAATCTCCTGATTTTTCAAGGACTTAACACTGTGAAAGTTCATTTGACATTTTTTAAAAGCTGTGCTAGGAGTTATTTTTTTACTGAGTTAATTTCAAGAAGGCCTCTTTACTAACTTGTTTGACCCTATGGCACTGCATGTTGTTAGCGTATAAAGGAGTATCAAAAGGGACATGGCTTTGCCTGCTCATAAATTCTAATATAAGTCAAGCAAGGTTGGATTATCATAATGTACAGAATTCTTTGAGATGGTATTAGGAAAGTGAAGAAAATAGTCAAAGTAGAATACAGACAAGAAAAGGAGCAAGTTGTTATTGCTGTGGGGAATATTAATGTGAGGTGAAAGGAGAAGAAATACAAAGCTAAAGAATCGGCTTAACCAAGATTGAGATTAATGAATCTGTCTAACTTATTTCTAAAGATCTATGAGAGATTAATTGAAGAGGATTACTTACTCATGCCCAGTTTTTACCAGACTCTGACTTGCTCTCTGAACTTGAACCTGGATGAGTTAATTGGGTAATGAAGTAATGACTTGTATATGTATTTTAGTTTGAGTTTTAATTAAGCTATTATTTTTCTTCTAAAAGCCGTTCATATTTGTTATTTAAAAATGCAAGTAGCTCAGCAGATTATGAAATGAAAAAAATAAGCCCTTTTCTTCTCTCCTTTGACTTATTCCTTTACTCATAATTTTTTCTTCTTTATTTATTCCAAACACTTGATGCGTATATATGCTCACATGATGTGCACAGAGATATCGTAGTTACTTTCTGAATTGTTGATTTCCCTAATGATAATAGAACAGTTTTGTGTAATGGGGGAAAAAATTCGTAGTATATTGGAAATCTTATTGCAATATTAATGCTTTTAATTTCTCCTAACAATTACTTTTTCTAGCAATTTTTTTTGTCGAATGTATATTTTAAAGAGGCCTAGAAAAGCTTAAAAACATTTACAGAAATTAATCCTTATGTAATATTTCTGTGTTGATTCTTAGTGACACTTGTTTTGGCTTCTCCCCCACCCCTTTTTAAAAGCACATGAGTGTATGTCAAATAAAACATACACACCATTAATGACAGGGAAAGTGATGAGTCCAGAGTCTGTTCGGCTCCACAGCTTCCTCTGAGCTGGTTTTCTGCCGGGTCCTTCCTCAAACATAGAGAGCTGGGTGGTAATGTTAGATAAGAAGGGGCCCTGCATAGGCTTGCTCTGGCACCTACCAGTTGTTCTCAGAACTTGGTAAATTGAAATGCTAATATCTAAATGTTTCGTTCATAACTTAGCAATCAATTTTTCTCTTTTTAGAAATTTGATGCTGATCCAGCAGAATTATTTGAAATTCCTGTAAAGGAGCTAACCTTTGATCAACTCCAATTGTTAAAGGTAGTATTAGTATAAAAAATGAATTACTTTTTATCTTTACAGTATTTATACTAGCTTTAATAGGCATATGGGAATGACTGTGTAGTCAACATTCATAGACTATATAGTTGGTTTTCAGGCCCCATAGGCGAAATACATTAGTGCTAATCCCACCTGCCTCCTTCAACAGCTTGTGGAGGCTCAAATTAGGGTTTGCAGAGGTTGTATGAGTTAGCCCTTCTCATCACCTTAGGCTGGACTTTGTTCTGTGCTAGCCCTTCCTAATACAATACATTGTTTATTATAATACTGCTTTTTTATTTTAGTAAATACTAGTTTCTCTTGATCTCTGGGGCCTTTGTATATTTTGTAACAATATGTAACTTTGCATGATCCCTCTTACCCTTTTTAGATACCCAAATAAATGGTGGTATGAAAGTATAAACACATTTTCTAACTTAAGCATTTTTATATTCTGTAGCCTTACTTAGGTATTTAGTTATTTCTCTGTGTAGATGTAGGAAGGGGGCTCTACTGGCCTACTAGGTGAGAGGATGAGCTGCCAACCCAGAAAGCTCGGAGGGGGAAAGCTGGCTCTCTCCTCGTGGGCCTTCACAGCCTCTGGAAACCTGGAGGGTCCACTAAGGGTTGCTTCCAGCTTGATGGCAATGGGTTTGTTGCATGTACCAGTATAACTTCTGCATGTGCAGTGGGTAACACTGATTATCTGTGCACCCGATCTCCTTTTCTTTGAGGTATTACTCTATTTAACCATAAATGTATTTTTTTAAGTTTTCTCTATAATAATCTTTTTGAGTTGCTGTTGTCAGTTTATTCCCAGAAAAATCTTAAAAGAGCACACTGCACAAGGCAGGCATTCTGTGCCAGTTACGTAAAACTATTTTGTTTTGAAAGACTTCAGGGACATATTCTTGGTTTCATGTTTAGAGATTACTGCCGGCAATAGTTTAAGGTTCAGCTAGCCCCCATAGCAGTGCTTACTCTATTAAACTGATAGGCTGATTTGTCTGTAATTCATAGACTGTGATGCTCTGGTTCTAGATCTGTTAGCTATCATTTCACATCGTAAGACTGTGTGTATGTGTTTGTGTCTGTATTCTCTAGCTTGCCCATGTGACTGCACTGAAATCAAAGGATCGGAAAGGTATGTGTGTACTTTTCATAGTACATTATAGTTTGTTGAATTAGTATTAGAAAGCCTAAATGTAATTTTATTCATATACTTCCAAATTGTTGTTTTTATGTATTGTCGAGTCACATGTGACTCATTAGCAACCTTATATACAGCAGCTCTAAACCCTGCACTATCCTGGTGCCAATCTCACAGTCTCCGAAACACCTTTGCCCATTACTAACCGTGACTGAATCAGTCCATCTCGTAGAGAGTCTTCCCCTCCTGCGCTGTCCCTCTGCCCTCCCAAGCATGAGGTCCCTCCCCAAGGAGTAGTCCCTCCTTGCAGCATGTCCAAGATATATGTTTTATCCCATAACTCTGAGAGTTTATTGTCTTTAGTTCCTTATTTAGGAGTTCTGGCCTAGACTTTAGTATTCACCAACAGCTCCATGACGGAAAGATGGATTTAAAGTTTCTGAAAACCCACTGGCATGTCAGCTATGAGGTGGTTCTGCCTTGTTGGTAATGAGAGAGAAAAAAGGCTTACAGAAGTCACATAACCACATTGCTAATATATACAGAAAGGCTGTATGGAACTTAATACTAGTTCTAGTTTGAGGCCGTTTTATCCTCCTCCCTGTCCACTGTCCACCCCCTAAATATATCCAGTCTCCTACTAAGAACATAAGCCTCTGAAGCATAGGGAGACACTTTTTCATGTTCCCAGATTCTCTTAAAGTGCCTTGCATATCGTTAGTACCCACTAGATGATTGCCTACACTTGTGATTATAGTACTGTTTGAGTGGCTCAATGAAGAAACACTTGACTTAGAGCATAACCATGATTTGAGGATTTAATAACTGACTTCATAGGGTTACAAATACTTTATGGCCAGTAATAATCATGAATGTTTAAATTTTGCCTTTATTAAACTGGAATAATTTGTCCTTTTGCAGAAAAATTCTTGTATGCCTCTTAAAAATCTAGTTATCTTAAATGTAATGGCAACATGAGCACACTGGTAGCTATGTTGTTGTTATATGCTAGGAAATCACTGACTCATAGCTGGCCGTCCAGTGGGTTTTAAGAGGCTGTAAACCATTTGGGAGGAGAGTGTCCATCTTTCTCCCTCAGAGCAGCTGGTGAATTGAAACCATGTGCCTTTAGGTTGACATAGCAACTCCTTACTCATTGAGGTAACCAGAGCTCTCTTTGGTAGCTGGGGTGTTGGAACTTACCTAGAGCTGACCCCCAAACTGGTTTTCAGAGGCATTAAAACCACACAGGAGATTGCTCAGGTTTCCCCAAAAACTACAGTTGGTGGTCTAGTGGTGAGGAATAAAGGCATGTGGTTCGAAGCCAACAGCTGTAGTTTCATAAATTCAGAACTTTTTTTATGTTTAAAATATAAATTTAATTAATATTCTTAAGCTCTCAATTCCATTGAGAATTAGCACACTGACTTTTTTTGAAAGAATAATACTAAAGATTTGTTATAAGAGTGTAATGTGTAATTGCTGTTGAGGCCATAAACTGTGGGATGTCATTGTTTTCTCAGGGTCTCCCCACCCCCAGGATTGTAGCACTTTTTTTTTTATTTTAATGAAGTTTACAGAGACTTAGGTTTTCCCTTCATTCATTGTTGCACTTTTTTCCCTGCCCCTCCCCTACCCCTAATTTGCTCCTCTTTGAAAAGTAAAAGAAAATTCTTTCATTGTTTTGTTTTAAAATTTAGAATCTGTGGTTGAGGAAGAAAATTCCTTTTCTGAAAATCAACCTTTTCCTTCTCTTAAGATGGTAAGTGTCTACCAAACACAAAAGGCAACTTTATCCCAGTTAAGTTACTTTTAGTCCCTTATCAAACCCAAACTCATTGCCGTTGTCAATTAAGCATTTAATGATTTTGTATAATTACCCAGGTAAATATGAAACCTAAGTAAGTAAAAATTATTCCTCCAGTTCAGAATCCTGAAATTTTTAGAAATAGCAAGTTCCTCAACTTTTTATACTATAAAACAGCTTCCTCCTTTTGGTAAATTATAAAAAGCTTTGAAAAATTGGCTTTCTTTGGCAAATAAGTTTAAAACACACATATACACACTGACTCATTATTTACTTATTTTACATCATAATTTAGTCAAATTTTAACACCAAGCCTAAATACAGTTTCAATACAAAGGAAAAGTTTTTCTCTAAATTCCATATTTAACTGTTACCACTGATACAAACTCTTCTATTTCTTATTTTGTGTTACATGATTACCAAATTAAATAAATGAGGCAGAAAACACAGGAAAAAGACATGAAAAGAAACCTTCGCTTATACACAAAATTGAGTAATAACAGTTTCAAGTAATTTTTCTTTTTTGGTCAGCTGGTTAGTGTAGTAGATGTACGCTAGATCCCAGGTCTCCTGACTCCAGGCTTAGTTGTTGTTTGAAGTTTTGTCAAGTCAACCTTAGAAGCAAATAAGGCGATTAACCATTGACTGTGAACCCACCATGGGAGAAGGAGGTTCTATAATGTTTACAGACTAGGAAATCCTAAGAAGTACTGTGCTGTAGCAGCACCTTATTGTTGTGTACCATCATGTCAGTACAGAGGCACTTAATCACATGGGAAGAGATTGCCTATCTTTCTTCCACGGAGCAGCTGGTAGATTTGAACAGTATACCTTTGAGTTTCCAGAGCAGTTCCTTACTGGTAGGCCACCAAAGCTGTTTATGCTCTTCATTTAGGATCACTGAATAGAAACGCCAGAACAGAGTAGAACTTCCCTGGGCTTTGTAGGCTGAAATCCTAATGAGAACGTGCCACCAGGTCTTTTCTCCCATTAAGGCTCTGGAAACCTGTACTACTCTAGTAGCGTGCTTTAACTTTCAATATTTTAAAAATTCAGAATTAACACATTGCTGCAAATGACAGCTATAGCCGCCCTGCACATTTTAATTAATAAAAAAGGGACATCATTTGTACGAAGTGCTCTAGTGCATTTATTTGTGTTAATTATTCAGTAATTTATCGGGAAAAAAACGGTGTTTCTAGGCACAGTCATCAATTTAAAAGTGTGTGGCAACGTGTTACTAATTCAGTGTGACACGCGCACACACACAATTGCCTTCAAGTCAAGCATGACTCATAGGGACGCTATACACAAAAGGCCTGAAGCCCCTCTACAGCTATCGACATTTATCAAAGTTCATAGAGTTTCCAGAGGCATGTTGTTTAGGAAGTAGATGCCACTCCTGCTTCCAAACCTGTCATAGTACATTGTGTTACGTGCTGTTGAGTTGCCTTAGATGTATAGTGAGATATAAAATATTTTTAAAGTTTTGAAAGAAATTGAAGTAAAAACATAAGCGGTACTAAATTAATTTGTTTTGAAAACGTTTCTATATTTGGCCTTCCTGTTTGTTTTAAGATTAAACACATCAGCTCTTGGTAGTTTAGTAACCAAACATCATATATTCAGTCTGATTTTTTGCTTACAGCTGCCAGATAGTCTTGATTGCAAAGTATGTAGATATTTCATTTAGATAAATTAAATTATATGCTATTAATTATGTTATTGTCGTATAATTTAGTTATGACCTGCCAGCATAATGTTTCTTTTGGGGATCATCTTGATATGAGATGATACATGAATTAGACTATTAGTAGACAGCCTATATTGTTACAGCTCATTTTGGATATTTAGTGTTATTATAGAAAGGATTTCAGATCATTGTCTCTGCCCTTATGACAATGATGCTCTATGATCAGTCATCACAGCTGGTGCCAGCTATCTCTGTTTTATCACTTCTGACTTTAATTAACATGGTCATCAACTAAATCAGTTTGATTATGAGAAAGAATATGTTTATGCTTAAGGTTAAAAAAAATTTAGATAAGAGTATTTTCTCATTGATTGATTTTTGTAATAATTCTTTTTTCTTCCTTCCCCTTTCCCCTTTAATCCACTCATCTATCAATAACAAACAAAATCTAGGTTTTAGAGTCCCTGCCAGAAGATGTAGGGTTTAACATAGAAATAAAATGGATCTGCCAGCAAAGGGTAAGCATCTTTCCAGGTAGCATATTATCATCTTCTTGCCTTTATGAATAAGTGAAGCCCAAATTCCTGAAGACTTTAATTTTCAGATATGTAATAATGGTTTTCACTTTGCTCTTTTTACAAAGGATGGAATATGGGACGGCAATTTATCAACATATTTTGATATGAACCTATTTTTGGATATAATTTTAAAAACTGTTTTGGAAAATTCTGGGAAAAGGAGAATAGTATTTTCTTCATTTGATGCAGATATTTGCACAATGTGAGTAATACCCGGTTTTTCCTCCTGTACTTTTAGAATGTGGCTAGGGCTTGCTTTGTCATCTCAGATTATATGTTTTTTCTTTCATCTTATCACTATTTGCTAGAAGGCTCCTCACGCCATATACAGGAGGTCCTACACCTTACCTCCTGAGTTTTCATTTTGTAGACATGTACAGTCTTACCAGATTCTGAGTCCACAAGGCTTTCATATTATCCTTTAGTTTGGGGTTTTTGTTTTTTAATTTTTAATAAACTTTATTAATTTTAATGAACATTTGCGGAGATTTTGGATTTCCATTCATTCATTGTTGCACTATTTTCTCTACCCCCCCAGTTCGTTCCTCTTCCCCCACCCCTTGAAAGTCTATTTTAATTGTCCCATTGCCACAGTGCTTGTCAAAGCCAGTTCTGATTAATCTCCTTTGTCAGTGTGTCCTTTGCCATTCCCTATCACTCCTCCCTGAGAGAGACTTCACCTTGATTCATAAGGAAAAGGGGACGGCATATTCTCTTGGCTACTTCCTGCTGAAAAGGGACGATGTAGGTTTCAGGGTGAAGATCTTTTCTCACTACTCTAAAGGGCCCCTTTGGCAATAGGAAACTATTGTGGAGATTAATTTTGGATGTCCTTTACTTTTTTATTTTCAGTAAGTTGTTTTAACTAGAAGGCATATTAATGGCATTTATAGCTGAGTAACGGGGTTATTGGTTTTGTTTCTTTTTCCTTTCTGAAAATGCAAAAATAATATATTACATTTATTCCTTTAATGAAAGCTATTTTTAAAAATGCCTTTTATTTTAGGGTTCGGCAAAAGCAGAACAAATATCCCATCTTATTTTTAACTCAAGGAAAATCTGATATTTATCCTGAACTCATGGACCTCCGATCTCGAACAACCCCCATTGCAATGAGCTTTGCGCAGTTTGAAAATCTGCTGGTAAGTCACACTTGGCATTTTATTTGTTTGTATTTTAGAGAAGTATTAAATAAGTAAAGTGACCTGTATCTTTACCCATTGAGTTCTGGTGGCCTACTGGGTGAGGAGTTGCCCTGCCAACTCAAAGCCATGAGCTTTGAATCCACCAGCAACTCCATAGAAGAAAGATGGGCATTCTTCTCCCATGCAGTTTACAGCCTCTGAAAATCCACTGGAGGGTGAGCTGTGAGTTGTTGAATTTTGTAACAGTCATTTGACTCTACTTGAAAAATGAAGATGTTAGGACTTAGAATAAAAAGCAGTTAAATGAACAAAAGTGAACTTTTGTTCCAACCTAACTTTTGTAGTTCTTTTAGTGGATTTTATAAATCATCTAAAAGAGTTAGAGTGTGAATTCATTTGATAGAACATTCCATCAGGAGAACAATTCTAATATCCATACATTGATACATTGCTTATATTCCTTACATACATATGTTAATGATAAAACTAGGAAATAAATTCATAAAGGAGTTTTAAAATTATATAAAATAGTGAAAATATTTTCTTAAATGGCCTGCTCTACTTTACAAAGCACTTGCTAGAGTGCCTTTTAGCATTTGTCATGAATAAGTAATTTTTCTTGTTTTAGGGGATAAACGCACATACTGAAGACCTGCTCAGAAACCCATCGTATATTCAGGAAGCAAAAGCTAAGGGACTCGTCATATTCTGCTGGGGTGATGACACCAATGATCCTGAAAACAGAAGAAAATTGAAGGAATTTGGAGTTAATGGTCTAATTTATGATAGGTGAGGTGGCGCTCTGTCCCTTGACTTCTCATTCTGCACTGACAGCTTGGTGATCTCACCCAAATCCAGGGCAGAATTCCCATGTATGTGGTTATTGAACTCAGACTGCAGAAAACTCCCCAGGCTTTTCTGGCCTTGGTGAGCCGATCCCTTTTCACCACACCCCCTTCCTTATACGCACACTACTTTGCCTCCTCCTTTTTCATCTTTGACCTGCTCTCTGCTGGTTTCCCTCCATTCATACACACACCCCACCCCAATTGTGAGTTTTGTTTAGAGGAAAAAAAACTGAAATACTTGTCAGCAAAGCCTTCCTCATATTTCCATTTCAGATAACCGCATCTACTTATAGGGTGCTCTGGTGGCCTAGTGGACAAGGAGTTTTGTTGTAATCCAAAGGTCTTGGATTGAATTGACAAGCTCCTCAGTGAGAGAAAGATGGACATTATCTTCTTGTGCAGTTACAGCCTCGGCAGACCTACTGGAGGGCCAGTGATGAGTCACTTCCGACTTGATGACAATGAGTCAGTGTGTCTGAGCATCTGGTGGATTCGAACCGTGTGCCTCTGGGATTGTAGTTGCAGCTCCTTGCCACTAGGCCACCAGAGCTCCCCTGAAGGGTACTTCTTAGAGGCAAGGATGATGAAACCATCTCACATGGGGAAGAAGAGATAAGGCTGAGAAAAGTGGTTCCACTAAAGAGATGAAAAACTCTTTAATAGGCTGAACTGACCACAGTCACTGTACCAATCGTCTGGACCCTATCAGAGATTGTAAGAGTGGTACAGTTTAGAGCAAAGTTCATATCTGATGTCCATAAGCCATTGTCCGCTTGATGGAAACTTAACCACTGTCTGCACAACAGAAGCTCTTCTTTTGCTATAAAGGAAATTAAGATTCTCAAGAGATGTTCTTTACTTTGCTGCAGGATTAATGGGTTTGCTAATACTTGAGCACCATCATTAAGAGTAAGTGTATCGATGAGTATAAAATGTGGGCTACTTTAAAAAATAGTTTCCTTGGAATTAGTTCATATTACTATGCATTCTATAATCGTAACATTGCTAACGCAAAACTTAATTTTCCTATATTTTGCCTGAGTTAGCCTGGGTTTCAGATAACCACCTAGATAATGCCTGCCATGCCTGCATTTCCTTTAACTCTCTGGTCTGATATACATTAAAAGCATGGGTGTGTGTGTGTGTAAGGCTTTTGTAATATAATTGGAGTGAAAGTTTGCAAAGTAATTTATTTTGTATTCAGTATAAATATTTAATGACATTAATTTATTCACGTTTTCCCCATTTCATGCCTGTCTTTCTGATTTTCATTAATCCTACATGTTCTGTGTCCTCCGTTTCTTTAGTGGTAATTGTGCCCTTCATCTCCTTGTTGCTTACTGCTTTTCCCACCTTAGATGAATTATCTAGTAACTAATTTTTAATTCCCTCTTCCTACTTTCCTATCCCTGGAATCAATCCAGGAATAATTATCTGTACAAACTTTCCTTGAGTCTTTTATAATAGTGTTTTTTTTTAAATTCTTTTCCTTTTGTACTAACTTCGCTCAGCACAATGCCCTTTGGATTTATCCAAGTTAGTTATGGTTCTTGATTTTTACTATTCTGTAGTATTGCATGGGATCCCATAATTGAATATATCATAGATTCTTTATGCATTTATGCACTGATGGACACCTGGAATTGTTTTCATATCTTTGCCATTATAATTAAAGTACAATGAACATAATTGTGCATGTATTTGTTTGTGTCATCTAAAGGGTTTCTGAATCAATTGGTATTTCTATTTACATATTTTTAAGGAGTTTCCAGGCTCCTTTCTGTAGTGGTATGGTCCTTTGTAGTCCTTCTACTCTGTCTGAGAGTTCCAGTTTGTCTACATCTTCACCAACATTTGCTGAATATAGTCCTAAAGAATTTTCAGTTGTGTCTTTTGGATGAGGTTGAATGGCACCTGTCACATAGCTAATAAATTTTTTAAATTTTTTTTTTTTATTTGTGTCAGTGTACCGTCAAATCATATCTGACTGGTACAGGAGGAGATTGTCCCTCCTTTCCCAGCAGAGCATCTGGTGGATTCGAACCGTGCGCCTCTGGGATTGCAGTGCAGCTTCTTGCCACTAGGCCACCAGAGCTCCCCATAGCTAATAATTTTGAGCAGTAAGTATGTTTGGTGGCAATATGAAAAGCTGCATTGGTAAAGTACCTTCAAGATTAGTTCCTTGCCAGGTCATTTCTCATTCGTTTTCTCTTTCTGTAGGCTCATATTTTACTCTTTGGAGAAATCTTTTGATGTGTGTAAGGTTTAATTTGGAGGAGTTCTCATTCATCTAGTTTATCCTCTGCTGGTGGATTGACTGTAGTAACAGTGGTTTTAAGCATATCAGAGATCATGGGATAATAGCATGAGTTACAGACTCCGCAGCACCTAACAGCCTTCAAGCCGTACATTAGGACCCCTCAGCTTGCCCATGTCGTCCCCCCCCCCTTTTTTTTTCCAATGGCCATGTGCACGTTATTACAGATCTGGGAGGGCAGCAAGTTCCCATCAAAAACTGCCTTTCTCCCCCCAAAATACTAGTTTACAAAATAGATTGAATACATTTGTTTCTGAGAACAGATTCTTCCAATTTCCCTCACCCCCTTACCCATCAAATTGTACAACTCCATGATTAATTTCTCAGTCCAATTTTTTGTGGTTGGACATGTGGGCTATTTCCCATGTTCTTGTGATGGTGAATAATGCAGCTGTGAGTGTTGGTATATAAGTCTCTGTTTGTGCCACAGTTCTTATTTTCTCAGGGTATATTCCAAGCGGTGGAATAGTTGGTTGTTTTTTCTTTGTGATCGTTCTTTTTTTCGGTGGTTTTTATTTTTTCACATTTTATTTTTTATTGTGATTTTAATGAAAGCTTCCAGAAAACTTGGATTTGCGTCCATTCATTGTTATACATTTTCCTCCCTGCATCCTACCACCCAGTTTGGTTTTTTAAATTTTATACTGAATTATTCACGAAGTTTGAATACATTGTTTTTCACAAAATATCCTTCCCATTTCCTTCACCCCCCCATTGAATTGTGCAACTCTGTGATTAACACCCATGTGTCACCTTTCACCCACCCCCCCCCAGCACTTTATGTACTTGCTCCATTTTGAGTTTGTTTTTTTAATGTGAAGTATGGGTCTTATTTCCTATTTTCTACAAATGAATATATTTATCAGCCTGTTCAAGAGGCTTTTAATTGATTTCATCTCTTTGTCAAAGATTAACTGTTCATAGGTAGATGGATTTGCTTCTGTTTTCCAGCTCTTTTTAAATAGACATTTCTGTCTAATTAAATGAAATTAATTTATTATAATTTTAATTAAAAATGAAAGCCAAGAATGTGATGGAATTGTAATTAGTAAAATTTTTAGGAAAGTATTTTCTCTGGACAGGAAAGAGTATTTTCAGGCAAGAAGAATATAGGCAAGAAGGATAATAATAGAGTGCAGCTTGGTAGAGGGTATAGATTTCAGCCACATCTTAAGGGACTTGGTTGAATCGGATGTGATATTTGGAGAGAACAGGAAGAGAGTTGTAACAGGTACTACAGAGAGTGAGTTCTGGGTCAGTAACAATTTAAAAGAGGCAGCTGTTGAGTTGGATATTTAGTAATTCATTTGCTTGAAAGATTTGCTTTTTTAAGTTGAGCTAGACACATGAATCAGGGCAGAACTGTGTGTTGAAGGTATTGATATTGAAGGGGATATCTCAAGGTTGGACTTTAAGGGTTTGATGAGAAGGATGAGGTAATTGTATTAGATTTGGTTTTG
This sequence comes from Elephantulus edwardii, assembly GCF_000299155.1. NCBI lineage: Eukaryota > Metazoa > Chordata > Mammalia > Macroscelidea > Macroscelididae > Elephantulus > Elephantulus edwardii. Next base: position 3,097,960 of record NW_006399888.1, on the reverse strand, counting down.
TTTTTAAATTAGAAGCAAAGATGTGCATGGATAATTTAAAAATTGAATTTTTTAAAAAAAATTTTAAGACTTAATATGAAAAAGAATTATTCCCCCATACATAGCCATTCTCTTAACTATGATTGAATGTGTTATTGATTTTTTTAAAAGCCTTGCCTTCTGGTATCTATATTAATATTTATAAACAATGTGCTTTTGTTGTCAATTTTTCATTTAAAAATTTTAACATATAAGAAGTTTTGAATGAGTAGTGATTTGGAGTCCTGGAGGCATTTTCCATTTGAAGAGAAGTTTGATGACACTTGATATTTTCGTTTCCAGAAACTATTTTGTTCTCTGAAGGCATTTAATCATAGTCTTCTAATTTCATTCTCTTAGTGCCTTCCCCAAACAAAACTGCATTTTAACTCATTATTCTCCTATTTCTTTGACATTGCATCTAGCCTTCCCCCAAAAAACGTGCATGTTAAATCATTATTTTCTTGTTTCTTTAACATTGCATTTAATTGTTATTTTTAAAACCTTATTTATACTCTTTCGCCCACACTCATAATTTTTTTTTCTGAAATTAAGCCATATAGTTGTTTTTAGCTGTACTGCCTACTTTTCATGGCTGTATAATATTTTAGGTCTCTATTCTAGTTCTGCTGCTTTAAGGACATTTGGGTTGTTGGCACATTTTTACTTTTAAAAAAGTGCTTCTGTGAGCATTGGTGACCACATCTGGAATATGGGTGGGAAGTTTCTGCAGGGCATTGACATTCGAATGTTCTAGTAACTATCCTAGTTATAAATGCATGTTACATTGCATCTGGTGTTAGGCTGGAATTCTGTTGCATTTTTTTTACACATGCTATTGTGTTTTCAACTCTCACAGACTTTCCCTTGGGGTGTTCTTTTTTCTGTGCATATAACATCTCAATCTTTTATAAGTAAATAATATTTCTCTGAAGGCACTGAGAAGTTCTTTGTGCCTTTTTGAAGTGTTCTTCTGTTTGTGGCACTTGAGCAATCCTGTCAGAAGCTTTCCTCAGACATTTGGATTGCCTCTCATGACAAAGAATTGGGATCTAAAGAGGTTGTTGGAAGCCCCAACAAGTGTCTGAATCGGGCCTGTGGAACTGGACTTCATTAGAAAGAGCCTGCTCTTCGTGAGCCATTGGGCCATACTTATCACGGCACTAGATTACGAGCTTTTTGACTAATCTGTTTCTCATCTCAAAACCTCATTGACAGTTTTGTGTTGAGAACCCATTCACAGCTCAATCATCATAGCTACAAATCACTTGTGGGGAGCTGCTGGTGGATTTGAACCCCTAGAATGGCATGATCTTTGAATTAGCAGTGCAATTCCCTACAGACTATGCATAAATGTGCTTCCTGAAGAGTTCTGGTTTTTAGTGGCTAGTTTCTTGGGGTCCAGTAAGGGAGCAAAGAAGGAGGTGCTCCTCTGTATCTAACTATTGTTCCCTCTCTAGTGACTCTGGTGGTAGCCCCATGGCTGTGCTTTTATGTAATGTCCAAATAGAACCTGGTCCTCCTGTCCAAGTTCATTCCAGTGACATCCTGTGCAAGTCTCACCAGAAATAAACTTCCAGTCCTCTTCCAGGGATACGGAGAGACTAACAGCAGGGAATATAGGAAAGAAAATGCCGCTGCTAAAAAGCCAGTATCTTTGTAGCGTCGTTGTTTTAGCCAGCCCCCTCCCCAGGTCAGGAGGAATTTAATGCTGCTGCTTCTCAGCCTTTTGTTTCTTCCCCCCCCTCATTGCTGGCTACAATTTGGCCTTTTCAATTCCAGCAGAAAAACTTGTTGTTATTAGATCACCCTCTTCTATAAAAATATAAAAGCTTCCAAAATTGTGTTGCTCTCTCTTATTTTTTTTCTATTTGTGTATTTCTAAAAAATTCCAGTGCTTGCAAAGAGTAAAGTTGTTTCTCCCCCACGCCTGCCAGTGGGATAACATGGAAAGAGTCAAGTCTCTTTGCAGTGTGATATCCTGACCCAGAGTTCTCATAGCTCTTGGGTTAGTGGACTTAAAGAAGAAATTAGAACGAAAAAAAGTTTAATGCAGCTTTATTAAAGGGGAGGAAAGGGGAACTCCCAGGTGACTTCCTCATCCTGGAGAGGCAGAATGGAAAGTCATACTGTGAACTTATAAACAGTCTTTAGGGAGGGACATTCCATTCTGATTTATGAGCCATATGCCAGCTTATCCAGATAAGCAAGGCCATTTGCTTTTCTTATCAGCAGCAGGCAAGGCCATCAGCGTTTGAGTTCTGAATTAATTCTTCTCTTTGGCCCCTTTTTCCCAGACTAACAATAGCTACTTCTAGCAAAAAGTCTTACTATATATAGTTAACTACTTAATAGAATAAAGGGATTATTTTTTTGTTGTTGTTGTTGTTCTGGTGAAGTACTTTTCCTAATTTTAATGTATTACAAAGATTATCTTTTTCTTTTTGAGATTTTACATTTTTAAAATTTTATTAATGAAAATTTAGAGACTTTGGATTTCTATTCATTCATTGTTACACTTTTCTCCCTGCCCCCCCCCCAACCCCCAGTACACTCTTCTCTTTGAAAAGTAAAAGAAAAGTTTCCCCGTTGTTTTACAATCCCTCCCCCCTACAAAGATTATCTTATAGTACCTCACACTATGTATCTGACTCTCCTTTAAAGAATGAAACAATAGCTTTCTCTGCTGGCCCACATTGGCAGCCCCACGAGCCTCTTTGGGCTCAGGGTCCATCAGTCAGCACTCAGAGCTTATAGATACTGCTCACACTGCTGAGCAAGTTGCTTCAAAGTCTGGTCACTGGTGTGAATGTGGATTCTGCCTCTTACTAGCAGTACCATTTGGAGCAGTATACCTACCTTGTGTCCCTACTTATAAAATAAAAGCATCGGCAGCTGGAAGGAGGATCCTTGAAAACTAAGCTATGGATTTCATTTTCATTTTTTAATTAGATTATTTTCACCTCAAAAGGCAGGGCTGCTATTGCAGATTATGGAAAGATTTAGGGGTGTGTTTTTAGATTTTTTTTTTTAATTATAAAAAACAGTTTATTTGTTTGCTTCATAAATAAAAAAATCTGAATAGTGAATTTGAGTATAGATCCAAGGAGTTGCAAGTCAAGTTTAAATAGGAACTTTGAATTACTTTAGATTTACCCTAAAAGCAAAGACGGGATCAAACCCAACTCTTAACATTTGCTTACGGAGAATTTTTAAAAAACAATATTAGGAAGGCATAAACTTTGGATTAATAGGTCAGCCATTCAGCCCCATGCCAGTTTTGCACAACACAATAAATAGCTCATTCCAGGTCCACTTACAACTTGTAAATGTTAGTAAAACAAGTACAAATGAAACTTTGCTTTTACTACGGAAAGAAACCGTAAAATGATGTGGGGTAGCAAAAGACATTCACGTCAATTATGTTACACAATTTTACTCTTTCCTTGGAGCTAAAAAGCAAATCCAGTGACTTACCTCTTTTCCAGGCTTTGAAAAAGCAGCAACTTCCTCCTGCAGTTTCAGAGGGAATTCTTTAGTGTAAGTGTCCCAGGCATATTCAGTAAAATAATTCCCTTGAAAGGGTCAAGTCAAGTAGGTCAGCAGTAACAATCCATTACATTGTTTTATGTATGTTTCATTTGTTTCATCATAGGATATATGACTGGATGCCGGAACAGCCAAATATATTCCAAGTGGAGCAGCTGGAACGCCTAAAGCAAGAATTGCCAGAACTTAAGAGCTGTTTGTGCCCTCCTGTTAGCCACTTCACACCCTCCTCTTTGTGTGGGGAGCCTGACATCTGCATGGAGGCCAATGGCATTGACAACGCTGAGAAAGCTTAGCTTTGATCGCAGAAGGCTACTCGGGGGCACCACTGTTCTGGGTGTTTGCTTTCATCGTTGACCATTGTCTTGTCTTTGCCTTTTGGGTTTCTCAGCCCAATGAAGCAATAATGAAGTATTTTGCTAGTTCACTACAGTTCTTGCTAGAATTTCAAGTATGCTATTTTACATCGCTTGGCCAGGTATAATTACCAGTCCATCTCTTTCCAATGAGAAGATTTATTGGTTGGTAAATACTTTCAACTAAAGATTTAAACTTATTTTAAACAGATGCTCAGTAATAAGTACAGCTATTTGAAATGAAATATATAAATAGCTCATATTTTCACTCGTCACAAACTTTTCATCTGATCAGGTCTGAAATCTCTTTAAGAAAATGACTATGCATAATTATACCTGACCATAAAAAAAAGTACCTCAAATGCATGCGTTTGCACTGGTGATTCCAGCCGCACAAATCTTTGTGCCATCTGTGTACATATGTATTTTAACATGGATTAACATGCACAGACACCGTTTCCCCTCAGAATGAGCCCCCAAGACTGCTGCCAATTCCCACTTAGAGTAATGCCTGTGTCAGCAGCCTTGGGGTGAACATTCAACATGTTTCTTCACAAGTTTTCAAAAGTTGTTTTACATAAATGTTAGAATTGTTTTTTTAAAGCTGCAGGGTAATTTAATGTATAGAATATCATTAAGAGAACGTATGTTGCATACTTAACTAGAGTAGATCACATGTATAAATTCTATTCAGTGCTTGCTTCAAGTTTTAAGCATGAGATTGTACACGTTTACTTAAGTCCTTGCATCTGTGGTGCTAGGTAAGTGAGAAGGTGTCAAGGACTAAAATATTTTGTTGCCTAAAAACAAACAAAAAAAACAAGGTCTGTCTGTAGGCATTTTAATTATGCTTATTTTAAATGTCTCTCACTACCTATTACACACTCTTGCTTTGTGAGTGTGTGTGTGTGTGTGTGTGTGTGTGTGTGTGTGTGTGTGTGTGTGTGTTGTACTGTAGTCAAATCTCCATGCAGAAAAATAAATGTCTTGAATTCTCATTGGTATTCTTTATTGGTTAATGTGTATCATGCATGTAATTTATTAAAAAATGTAGATGATCCTACTAAATATATATGCATGTTTTTAAGGATATACTGAGGTCTCTTCATTAGCAGCAGATTGTTTTGACATAACTGTAACTTAACGAATGTTGAATAAAATGGCACAGATTTATTTTATTCATAAGATAAAATTTCACAAAAGTTGTTACTTTTTTAGAATCCGTTTATGATATTATTAACAACAATAGAAATTTGGTGTCTAGCTTAAAGGGACAGGTTTATACCTGCGTTATACTGCATGTTCTTTACTGGATAGTTTATACACGTGTCTTGAAATATTTGGGGTAAAAGCTGAGAACCTAAGACTTGAATTTACAATTATAACTATTTTAATTTTTAAGCTAATTAGTGCAATTTTGGCTGAACTGTATTTATGTGAAGATAGGCCTTCAATTCTCCAACACCTATGTTTAATAGAAATCATTTAGGAAGTGGAGTATTTTGCAAGGATCCTATTGCATATTTGCACTTTACATAGTGTTGAATTTTTGTTTTTGCAAACCATACAACTCCGTTGAGCCCGTGGGAGTTATATGTATGGGCATGTTGATATATAAAAAACCAAAACCAACAGTATATGCATTTTGCACAATCAGTAAGATCTTTCAGCATTTCCTTGTTTGTTAGGCCCCTTTCGAAACCTAGGGGAAATGTGTTTTCCTCATCTGCGTACCTTTATATAAATACGATCATCATTACCTTCTGGTAGTTTGACTTGGCTGTGTGTACTTCTAGTCCTGTTCCTTTTGCTTTGCCTCATGCCCTTCCCATTCAGCTCCATTTTGAAGATTAAAGGTTGAGGGGCTTCAAATCCAAATGCAGGAAATAAGAAAAAGAAGAGGAGAAGGGTTCCTGCCCATGAGGCCCAGTGCCAGTAGATTAAAACCTGATTAGCGGCTCCTTGGGTTTACACAAGTGAGGCTCCATGTCACTATCCACTTCCTGTATACTCAGCTCCAGCCACACTGGACTGGGAGCTCTCACCCCACCCCTTGTCCCTATTACACACTTACTTGAATAATTCATGTTCTCTTGAACCCTTGCTGAAGCCCCTTTAGGGGAGACACCAGTCTGTTTTACTCTGTAGCACTCTAGTCATGTCTTGTTCAGACCATGCATCACAGCTCCCTAGGTGGGCATGACCTGTTTGTCTCATCTGCCAGGCTTTGGGCTCTCCAAGGGCAGGAACCTTGTTTCTTTTATTTCCACAGAACCTGGAGAAATAGAATTGTTGGAATGAGTGGGATTGTCTAACTTGTATCGAATACCCTTTTGAATGAAGGGTTTTCATCATGTTTACTAAGAATGTAACTTATTTACATTTCAGTCCTTAGAATGATGATCTGTTGTCAGTGTTGGCATGCACAGCCATAATGTTCAAGTACTTTGTATTTTTCTGGAAATGGAAAATTTTACTAAAATGCTGCCATCGTTCTGCTACTTTTTACTCTGAAATGATGTACTGTAACTGATGTCAGTGTGAGGAGCGCAGCTCACCCTGTGGGCTGCCATAGCTGGCCTCCTGCCACCCCACTTACCTCACTCCCACTGTGATCTTTGCCATTCTTTCTGCCCTCTAACCCCTACCTCAGCACTGCCTTCCTTATCTCTCACCCCTTCCTCTTCCTGCCTTCAGTATCTGGCTCAGGTCCCACTGTCTCCATAAAACCATCTTCAGCTTTTGATGAAGTTCATGTGTCTTAAGCTGGAAACACCTGCAGACAGCCTCTGTGTTACCCACTTTGTTTTGCAGGTGAGATAATAAACCACGAGGTTAAGTTACTTCCCAGGTTGGGACTAGTCGGGCTTCTGGTATTTATAAACTGTGCTGCTGCCTTTTGCATTATTGTGGTGTTTGTTAGCATATGCCTTCTTACAGTCCGACTTTTTATGTGCCTGTTGTGTTGTCCTGATAAGATTGTAAGCCCCTTAAGGGCAGGGACTTGTTTGCATTTTTAGCTCTATTCTATCTAGTGCTCTATACTTAGTTATGAATTAGATAAATAAAAGGTGGTGGCAGTGATCCTGCTTTCCTAATGCAGACTGTTTGACTGTATATACACATATAATGTAGTTTTGTGTAAATGAGTAAGCTTAGCATTGTCTGGAGTGTGTGTGGGTGTGTGGAGAGTGCACGCACAGTTCTCACTTGTGCTTTGGCTGCTAGGGTAACATTTGAGTTACTGCTCTATCCAGTGAGGGAGATGATGAAGAACCGTAATTACCACAGTGTGGAATGGGAAAGGAGGTACAGCTTCTCCCCCGGCAACATACCTAAATCCTGGGGGACGTTAGTACTCCTGGGGTTAGACCTTGCCTGACCGGCAGAACCCCCATTGGTCCTAGGGCCCAGCACTGCTGCTGCAGAGCTTTGACTTCATTTGCCCAGTCCTGCAGCTGTGTTGCCCAAGGTGGATTATGGAGTCCTATTTCACTTTAGGTAAAATAGATTTATTCTCTTCTGTGTTTCAGTGTTAGGCCATGCACCTTTCTAGTAAAAAAAAAAAAGAAGTGTATTATTTAGAAATATTCAATAATTTTGGTGGTTTTGATTAGAAATCTATTCAACTATTACCTCTTATTGGGTTCGGAGGATTTGAGTAGTAGATTTAAAATGTTAAAAAATAAGAGGTCATGAGAGTAAGACCATATATTGAAGGATTGTGGGGTTTAAGAGGGAGAGATTGGGGATTGGAAGAAAAACTTGATGGGGCGCTTCAAGCTGTTACAGTGTAGAGGACCCTGTGGTGGTGAGGCCAGTTGAGACCAGGTTGTGTAAATGTAGAGGGCTGTGTTGAGGTTGTGATGTGTTTATGGGGAAGAAAGGAGCTATCCTGAGGAATGGAGAGGGGATTGTGAAAGCCAGATAGATGCTTAGCATCCCTGTGGGGTGGAAAAGGCTTGACTCTTTTGAAGGAAGGCACTAATAACAGATGGTTCAAGTGGTGCTAGGAGTCTGCTCATCCAGATGTGCCTCACCACTCCAGATAAAGAGCAAAACTGTGGACAGGTGGGTAAATTGAGGAAATGTATTTGCAAGGCACACTGCCTCATTTTTCAGGAAGAAAGAATATAAAACTTAGCAAAGCTTCACTGACATGCCATGGTTTTATAAAGATGACTCCCAAAGCCTTTCTCCAGCCAAGACGCCTCCTGAAAACATTGATACATGGCTCACACTTAATATAGCTCAGCAAAACCTGTCATGCCTCCCTCCCACCCCCTGCTGCCAGACCTACGCCCTTCCCCAGGAAGCGGCACCCTAGAGTCACCATGAATTTTTTCTTATTAAAACAAAGATTATTCTAGCTTAATCTCATACCTGGCTGCCCAAGTGTTCTTTCTCAAAGATTTTTTTTCCATCTACATTTTCTTAGGTTTAATGTGAGGATCACTTTATCAAATGCCGGGAGTAGGCGAAGGGAATTCTCTTGGGATTTAGATTGCTATTTGGTTGATATTTTTGTGTGCATGTGTGTCCCTCCCCTTCTGATTTTGTGTTTTCAACTGTATTTACACCTGAGTTATAAACTGCTGCTTCAGTTTCTTGTAGGGTATCTTGAGCAGCCTTCCCTTCTGGTTAGCATCATTCCAGTGGGAGATGGGAGTTTCTTTGGGGGCTCTATTCGTTTGGATGTGCTCCCATGATCAGAGACTAGAGAATGTTACCTTTTAACCTGATCTCCAAATGAGAAGTTATTCTGGGTCTACTTGAGTAGTTTCTTGTTTCATTGTAATCAATAGAACCTGTGTAATTTCTCAAAATTTGCTGGCATCTTTTTGTTGTGTATATGATTAATTATTGCAAATGTTCAGCAGTTACTTTGGAAAAAATGGGCATACTGTGTATATGTTTGGTCAGATAGATGTGTGAGTTCAGACTTGTTATTTCATAATTTTAATAACAGTTTGCTCGGCTCCACTGTCAACACTCTTGGCACCAGCAGTCAGGAAATCAAAAAACGTATTGCGATGGGAACATCTGCTGTTAGAGACCTTTCTAAAGTACTCAAGAGCAACGGTGTCTCTCTGGAGACTAAGGTGCGCCAGATACAGGCCGTGGTCTTTGCAATCACTTGTTATGCATCAGAAAGTCGGACAATGAATAGGGAGGACAGAAGGAAAATTGATGCCTTTGAGCTGTGGTGCTGAAGAGTACTGAATATACCATGGATTGCCAAGAAAACAGATTCATCCTGGAGAGGATTAAACCAAGCAACTCCTTGGTGGCAAGGATTCTGGGGCTTTGTCTGACATACTTTGGGCATGTTGCCAGGAGGGACAGGTCCTTTGAGAGGGACATCATGCTTGTGGACAGCGCAAGAGGGGAAGACCCTCTAAGAGATGGATTGATTCAGTGACTGGGGTAATTGGGATGGGTGTGTCAGATGCAGTGCGGTTGGCACAGGATAGAGCAGGGTTTAGGGCTGTTGTACATAGGGTCGCTATGAGTCGCAAACGACTCAACGGCACATAACAACAAAACAACAACTTAACCTTACTGAGTTAAAAAAGTGACATCCACATGACTTGGGAGCTGATGGCTTAGTAGTAAGGAATTGAGCTGCCACCAGAGGCAAGAATAGTATGCAGTTTGAATCCACAAGAGAGAAATGAACAATCTCCTCCCAATTACTGCCTCTCTAAACCCTCTACAAGTTAGCTATGGCTTGGTTCCCAGTAGACAGTACATAAAATCATCATTGTGACTTAAGGAACTTAGGTGGTTTAGTATTAAGGAGTTGCACTACCATCTCAAGGCAGATGATTTGAATCCACCAGTTCTTCCATAGAAAAATGACAGGTAATCTGTCTGATGTTCTGCCTCTGAACACCTCACTGAGTGTCAGGTCCAACTTGATGCATGACAACAAAAGGTGTGTGACACTATTTTCCTTGGAGTTCTTGTCAGTTTGGGGGTTTGTGCATTGGAAGTTTTAAGTATATGATGATGTAGCTACATAAGGCACAGTTCCATTTAGCAGTGTGACGTTTGCCTCTCCAGAGCCTCTCTTTCACGTTGCTATCAGTATTTTGAATTTACTTATACTTAGATTCTGAAGCTTCATCACATCCATTGGGCATGTGGCCAGACGGGACCAGTCCTAGGAGAAGACATCATGCTTGGAAGCATGGAGGGACAGTGCAGGAGAGGAAGACACCAGATGAGATGGATTGAAGCAGTAATTGCTAATGAGGGAAGTTGGAGTCAGTGAGACTGACTCAGGACAAGGCAGACTTCAGAGCCATTGCACATTGATTCACTATGAGTCTCAGGCAACTCAAAAAGTGAGTTTTCCTTTGATGAATGAATCTATTCTTCCCCGATTAAAAGAACTCACTTCTCACCAAGTATTTCTGCTACTAGGAGATCTGGAAATGTAGCTCCTGAATGTAGATGATGGGTGTTTATAACAGTCCGTAGAAACTACCTAAGGTTTTCTTAAGCTTCTTAAGTTATTACATTTAGGAATTATTGCTCCCCGGGAGAAAGGAGGACAATCTCCTATGTGATTTACAGCCTCTGAAAACCCACTGTGGAGTCAGCTGTGAGTCAGTTCCACTTCGATTGCAGTGAGTTGTTTGTTGTCTGCGTCTTGGAGGAGGAACAACGAGGGTGCTCCTCAGAGGAAAGAACAGGGAAGCTCCATCTCACATACCCTGGGACGTGTTAGAGGAAGAGCCATCCTTGGAAAGAGAGTGGACTAGACATACAGGTGTTCAGTGAAATCGAGGAGGACCCTCAGCCGGATGGATTGACACTGTGACTGCCGCATAAGGCTTGAGCAAGGTGGAGGCTGTGGTGATGGCACAGGATAGGGTGAGGCTCCACCTGATGTGTAGGAGTAATGGGCCTTGAGCCAGGTGTAGGCATTACAGGTTTTCTGTGTACGCATCATACACCTATGAACATAATGTCTTTGTCCAGAACAGGCATGAAACACACATATTGCATGCAGGAAGCTTATGGTTGCCACATTCCAGATGCCTTTGAATTAAGTTGTTGGAGAAGATTACTGAACATCTGCCGCCAAAAGAACAAGTCTGGGAGGAAGTGCAACCAGGCTGCTCCTTAGAGGCGAAGCTGGGGAAACTGACCTGCTCTGGGCTTGTTGTGAGGAGGGAGCAGTTCTTGGAAAAAGACATTGTGCTGGCAAGAGTCAGCGAAAGAGAAGCTGACCCTCAACGAGATGTGTTGACCCAGTGAGTGACAATGGTGCTTGGGTGTATCAGACTAGTGTGAGTTTGAGGTACAGTAGGGCAAGGAGCAGGCACGCTGTGAGGCTGGAGTTCCTTACTGGTTGGCACTTAACCAGTTTTCCCAATTGGAATTTCTGAACTATTACAGACTTTACGAGATCACAAATGTATATACACTCAGGAATTGCCAGAATAGATGTTCTAAAGGCGCTGAAACTCCGTTTGGAGGTTATTCTTTCTGACAAGTACGTGCTGTGTAGCTTTGCTCTCAGGCAAAGTGCAGTTTGAATTGTGTCACATCAGCCCAGGACTGGCCTGCGTGTGTCCTTAGTGGTTCCCATGAGCCATAGCTACCATGACCACATAGTGGGAACCCTAGAACCTACTTGGTAAAATTTCCGTTTGAAATTGTGTGTACTCCCAGTCACTTCCACATCCAAGTATTAGCTTCTCCTGACATGTTCCAAGTATGTGAAGAAAGTTTCTCAATCCTTGCCTCTAAAGAGCACCCAAGCTTCACTTCTCCGGGACAGACTTGTTCTTTTAGCTGTCCATGGTCAGTACTCTGCTAATAAGTCCAAGGCATCAGTAGTTCTTCAGGCTTCCTTATTATCCAACCTTTGTATGTAAACAAAACAATTGAAAATGCTGTGGATTGGGGCAGGCAAGCATGAGTTGAAGGATTTCTACAGTTCAGGATGAATGAGCTTTGTCTCTTTAGTGTCGTAACAGTATATAGATAAAAATATAAACAGGAAGTAGGGTATGATCCAATCTGAGATGTCTTGAGCCAAAGGGAAAAGGAA
>NW_006399888.1:3059249-3084661 GCF_000299155.1 Elephantulus edwardii | reverse complement strand
TTTTTCTATTGGATTCTTTACCTTTATCTTGTTGTGGTGCTCAAGTATTGGTTCTAATTCTTGAACTAGTTCTGAGACAAGCAAGTCAGCTCACTTTCCTGAAATCGGTCATGCTGATCCACCAGTTCCTACCTTCAGTTCTTTATTGCATCTTAGACTCAAGCCACTTTACAATGTCTCCTCATTTGTGGTCATGAAGAGAGGCATTCAGTAGTGTGTGTGTGCTGGGGACAGAGCAGGGCGGGGCGGGGGTACTCATGGGGGAAATGGAATGCAGAACCAACAGTGATGAGTTAATTTGTGGTGTTTTAGCTTACCTAGGGACTACAGAAGGTAAGAAGGATTAATCTGATGAAAGTTTGTTCTCTTTTTGCAATGTATTGTTGGGGGTGCTATTGAGTATGACTCATAATGACCCCAGGAACAGCCCACCTGAACCCAGATCTATCCTGGACCATCCTCATCATCTCTGACACACCAGAGACCATTGCTGAAGTCACTATGTCAGTTCCTCTCTTTGGGGGTGTCTCTCTCCTTTGTTGACCGTTTGTTGCTTTTCAAGGACTACCCTCGCCTAACTACGTGTCCAGAATATGCGAGACGAAGCTTTGCCATCTTTGCTTCTAAGAACTCTGGTTGCACTTTTTCCAAGATATATCTGTTCTTTTGGCAGTCCATGGGGTCAGTACTCTTCAACACCATAACTCAAAGGTACCAATTCTTCTGTCATCCGTATTTATTATCCACCTTTTTGATGTGTAGCAGGTGATTGAGAAGACTGTGACTTGAAATAGGCACACCTTAGTATTCAAACTGACATTGCTCTTTAGCTTTTGGAGAAGTCCTTAATAGCCCAATGCAGTACATCTCTTGACTTCCTAACTAGTGATGCTAAGGTTGTTGATTGTAGATCTGAGGATCAGTAATGATAGTGCTAGATAATTTCAGTGCAGAAAGCTCAGTAAGGGTTGTTTACCAGTTGGCCCTCTTCAGGGAGAATGGCTTTCTTCAGCTGGGTTGAATGACTGGTTAAGCTCTGGACCAACGTTTTACAGTCATTTAACAAAATTCCAGATTATGCAGAGAAGTGTGTGTAAGGAGGCCGGAGCCCCGTGTGAGTGGGGAGAACAGCATAGAAAGTTACTGATGAGAGCTGTCAGTTCTCTACACATTGTGAAATGTACAAATATCAGTCAGGCCTTGCTTCCCAAGGTCATTTCAGGATCCTCATATTCTGTCGGAACTCTCGTGGCTTAGTGGAAAGGAATTGTACTACCAATCCAAAGGCACGCGGTTCTAGTCCACCAGTTACTTCAGCAGAAAAGATAGGCATTCTCTCTTTTGATTAACTGCCTCTGAAACCTACTGGAGGGTTAGCTATGTATTGGTTCTGACACAGTGGTAAACAACATTCTGTCAGGTTGCACATAATTGTAATATTCTGTTAAAAAAAACAAACACACCTCAATGCCAGTAAGTCAGAACTGTCTCATAATTGAAATACTAGATATAACCAAAAGTCATCAGGGAAATATATTTATCCTGTAGCTACTAAATGGTAGGAAAATAACTGGATCTTTAATTCTTAGATCTTGGAATTCAAATCCCAAGTCCAACTCCCATCGATCCTGTGAGCAACAAATTGAAATCTTGTCCTAGCTTGCCCCATCTTCACAACCTCCGCCATGCTCAAGGCTGTTGTTGCCCTCACTGAGTCAGTCCATCTCCTGGAGGGTCAGTTCTTTCACTGGCTCTCAGTGTCGCCAGGCTGAGGCATCCTGACAATGTAACACCCGAGTAAGAAGTTTCAGCGTCCTTGCCTCCAGAGGCCACTCGAGTCACACTTTCTCCAAGACAGATTTGTTCATTTGGAATTCCGCGGGGTATTCAGTACTAACAACGCAATTCAAAGGCATCAGTCCTTCAGTACTCCTCAGTGTCCAGCTCCCCATACGTACAGAACAACTGAAAAGATCATGAGTTGGTTCAGGCAACCATTAGTCTTTGCATTTTAGTACTTTAAAGAGGTCTCTGACGGCGTGTTTTCCTAATGCACCAAGTCTTAATTTATTGGCTGCTGCTACTGTGGCCATTAATTGAAGACTTAATTGTTGACAGCATCTTTTCTCCGTTGACCTTAATGTAGGTCCAGATGTGGGGATCTCTGTATTCTTGATGTTGAGTTGTAACCTCTGTTGAAGGCTGCTACATGTAGTCTTTGGTCTTCAGTAAGTACTTCAGCTCTTCACTTTATACAAAACATTCTATCATCTGCATAACACCTACTGTTGATGAGCCTATTATCACCTCTACGCTAAAGACCTTCAGATTTGTATCTCCAACATCTTCTCCCCAGAATTCCAAAACCCCATAATCAACTGCTTATTTAAGATCTGAAGCCTGTCTCACCGGGCACCATGATATCCATTGACCAATGAGTGGCCTAGTGGGTAAAGAGTTGTGCTACCAAGCCAAAGGTAAGCAGTTCAAATCTGGACAGTCTCCTCCTGTATGCTTTAGAGCCTCTGAAGACCTGCTGGAGGGTCAGCTATGAGTCTTTTCTGACTTGATTGCAGTGAGTGCTAGACCCTTGACAGCATGAAGTGTGGACATAGTAATATCACTGAAAACAGCAAACAAGTAAACTGCAGCTTGCAGGCAATACTGTCAGGCCAAATTTGAGAGTCAGCCCAGACTCCCATAGTCATGTTTGTTGTGTACCATCAAGTCGGAATTGACCCTTAAGTGACCTTCGAATGGGTTTTCAGAGGCAGTAAATTTGCATGATGGGATTACTCATTTTCCTGCCACCGAGCAGCTGGTGGATTTGAACCACATACATTCGAGTCAGTGGAATTCCTTACTACCATGCCACCAGTGCATGAGATGGAAAGGCAATCTCGTGTGTGATTTTCTGCCTCAGAAAACCCGTTGGAGGGTCAGTATGGTTCTGTTCCAACTCTGATACAGTAAGAAGAAACCACATCAGTAGTCAGAAAGTAGTAAGAAGGGTCCGCCTGTTGGCATCAGGCAAGCCAGGGTGAGTTCACCCCAGCCTTTTCTAGAAAGCAGTGTTCACTTACCACAGTTCATAGTCTCTGACCCCTATTTTTGTTATGAATAAAAGAATAACCACCATTCAGACAGCCCCACCTGGTCATCTGAGCAAATGCCTTTACTAAGTAGCATTGGTTTCTGGCTTCTAGTGTGGATAGTCAGGAAGTCCGATGGCCGGGTGGGTGGCACGTGGCACTGCAACCCCAAGACTGCACTGCTCCCACCAGCCGTTCAGAGAGAAAATGAGCGGTCTCCTCCGATGCAGATTTACAGCCCCCAAACCCAGTGGAGAGTCGCTGAGTCAGAAAAAGTTGAAGACAGTGAGGTTTTGGGGGATTTTTCATGTAGGCAGGAAAGCACACTTAACTGTAAAAGCACGCTTACTACAAAATGGTTAGGATTCTGTTACAGAAGATATTTCCCTCTCTTAATCTGTGTATCTGCTTCTAGAAATGCTGCATGTGTTTGCAACATATCATTTAAAAATATTACATCATAATCTCTGTTAACGTGTAGGGTCTGTCACCAGATGAGTGAATGGCAGGGCCATTGCTGGTTGTGGTTATGTGCCATCAGGTCAACTACAGCGGCCTTTTGAACAATGGTCCTGAAGCCTGCCCTATCCTGAGCTAATCTCACCATCTCCCACACATCTGACCCCATTGCCCCAGTCACTGTGTCAACTGTCTTCCTCCCCTGCACTGACCCTCCACCCTTCCAGCTTGATGTCCTTCTTCAAGGACCAGCCCTTCATGACAACAGGCCCAGTGTGAGTATTTCAGAATCCTTGCTTCCAAGGATTCCTTATGAATCAGGGTGAAGTCTCAGGGAGGAGTGATAGGGAATGGCAAGGGACACACTGACAAAGGAGATTAATCAGAACTGGCTTTGACAAGCACTGTGGCAATTGGACAATTAAAGCAGATGTTGGGGGGGGGAGAAGAACGAACTGGGGATGAGGGTGGAGAAAACAGTGCAACAATGAATGAATGAAAACCCAAAATCTCTGTAAATGTTCATTAAAACGAATAAAATTTAATAAAAGAAAATTTTTTAAAAAGGAGCAAGCTGGTTCACACCCCAACATTGAGGGGAAAGGGATTGTCAGTGCTCCATGCACGTGCTGCCATTTAGTGGTCTATTTTGGATTCTAAGTCTGGTGTATTCTGAAGCCATTGGCCAACTTGGAGTGTGTATTATCCTATTTGGGCAGGAGATCAACAGTGATTGCAACAATGAGCTTAAGCATGGCAGAGAATATGATGATTTTGAAAAGAGCAAGGTTTCAATCTGTTGTTCATATGGTCTTTATGAATTGTGATCAACAACATCAGACTGGAGACTAAGGTACGCTTGATTCAGGCCATAGTCTTCACAGTTGCATGCTGTGCGTCAGAGAGCTGGACAGTGATGAGGGATGATAGAGAGTTGATACCTTTGACCTGTGGTGCTGGAGAAGAGTGTTGAATATACCATGGACTGCTAGGAGAACAAACAGGTTTGTCCTTGAGAGGGTGAAACTGGGTTGCTCCTTGAAGGCAAGGATTCTGAAGCTCCGTCTGACATACTTTGGGCATGTTGCAAGGAGAGGTCCTTGGAGAGGGACATGTTTGAAAGGGTGGAAGGGACAGCACAAAAGAGGAAGACCTTCAATGAGCTGGATCGATTTGGTGATTGGGATAATGGGAATAAGTGTGTCAGAGACAGTGAGGTTGGCACAGGATAGAGCAGGGTTTAGGGCTCTTGAGTCGCAAGTGACTCAATGACACCTAACAAAAACAGATGGCTTCTAACAACATGTACTCCATCCTGTAGTCATCCAAAGGGCTACACAGAGCAAACATGTTCTACACAATGGGTAACGTTACCCATAAAGGTACATTGACACAGCTCCTCCTAGGAGAGCAGTTGGTAAGCCCACTTCTCCCAAAGGAAATGGGACCCTTGGCAGAGGGGGCTCAGAATGCTGTGTGTGTGCGCCAAGGAGGGCTAATATTGAGTCTGTTTATTAATGCTTCCCACTGAAATCTGAAAAACCTAATGCCTTCAGGATGCAGTTCAAGATTTACTTACCTGGGCAGTCTCATGGGATTAACTGCCCCTGAAAACCCACTGGGGGGTTAGTTCTGCGCTGGTTCTTACTCAGTTCCAACTTGACAGAATACAACTACAGACTATTGTTCCGTTCCATCAGAATGTCATGCTTGTCCTCACCCAGTACACTCCAACACATGCCCCAGCTCTGCAACCAGGCAGGCAACCATTTGCAGTACTTACTTCCAAACTGCTCAGCATGGTGGGGCAGTGGAGGTGGGTGAAGGATCAGTGAGAACCAGGGAGAGGGGCAAGTCCACCAACAGAGTCAGTGAAATTTGCCACCCAGCCGTTAAGTCCCAGCTCCTTCACCGAGGGACACTGGGTCAGCCAGCACAGAAATGCCCCTGCAGAGCACACTCCTGCTCCCCTCCCCCCCCCTTCAGCCCAGCCCTTCCCTCAGAAGAGACATCAGGATGTTTGCTCTTGTTTTCCTGGCACCACTGATCTTGGGTCTTGAGACTCAAGACGCAGTGTGAAAGCATACCCATGTTTATTGCTGTCTTGATCACAATAGCAAAGAGTTGGAAACAAACCATGTTCCCATCAACAAACGAATGGATAGAGGAGCTGTGGTATATTCACACAATGAAATATTATGCAGCACTGAAAAGCAAAGAACTCATGAAATATACAAAATGGGTGACCGTGGAGTACATTATGCTGAGTGAAGGATCTCAGTCACAAAAAGACAAATACTGCATAATGCCACTGTTCTAGAACAGGACTGATATGGGGGTGGGGGAAATTAAGAAAAGAGAGGATAAATAATGTATACGGCATTGAAACAGACGAGGGAGAGAACTTTATAAAATATATGATTAGGTATTATTGGCACAAGACGACCCAAAATAAGAGCTGCATAGTAAAGTGGTCGGGGAGAGGAGGACAGTATAACAATGAAAAGAACCTATTTCCCAAAGAAAAAAGTCAACTGGGGGGAAGGGGGACAGGGAGGAAAATGTGCAACTGTGAATGAATGGAAATCCAAGTTCTTTATAAACATTCATATATATATAAATTTCCCAGTGTGAGACGGAAATTCACAGTGAAACTCACTAGCTGAAACTCAGTGGTCCTGAGCAGTGGCTGACTCTTCTCCGCTCCCTCCTGCTCCTGAGAACCATTAATAAACTTGCCTGTTTTCACTATTTCATATAATTGGAATCAGATAATAGTCATCCTTTTGTATCTTTTTCCCCCATAATATCTTCAAAGGTCACCCATGTAGCCTGTATTAGGACTTCATGGCTGAGTAGGAAGCTCTGGTAGCCTAGTAATTAGGAGTAAAATTCTTCAATTCTCCTTAGTTATAACTCCATGAGCACATGAAAATCTACTGAATGGGGCACCTCAACTGCATGAATTGTATAATTGTATAATCTGTATATAGCGAATTAACCAAAGAAAATGAGGATGAGGGAGGGAAGAGAGAGAAGATGAGGTGGAGGAGAGGAGAGAGGAGGCAGAGAAGGTAAGTGCTGAGACCGTGGAGGAAAGGGAACCCGCCCCGTTTGACAGGCTGCTGAGGACCAATCAGTTGGCTATTCCATTGGTCAGGTGACAGCATTGCTCTTTTGGCCAATCACAATCATTGGCAGCTGGTCTCTTGGAAACAGAGTCAGTTAAACGGACAAAGGCTCGGGCCCCGCTCTCAGGCTCTTGGTCAGTTATTAACTGGTTTCTTAGAGCTGGTGAGGACTCTTGGTTTCTTAGAGCTGGTGAGGACTCTAGATGGTCTGCTTTCGTTGAAAGGGCAGTTTGTGGTCTACGAGGCGGCAGATAGCCAGCCTAGGCCACCCAGGGACAAAGAAGGCTCATGTTGAGGAAAGTATGTGTCTGCCCTGTGTCTGAAGACTCGGCTACAATTACAGATTGTTGGAAGAGCTTTTGCGCGTGAGGGGTGTCATCTCTGGTAAGAGAAGATGGTCACACAGCAGGGCTGGGCTGTCACCCGGGGACCAGAGTGCCACCCTGTCACCCGAGGGCAGCCCTCCTTCAGAGAAGACTGGGAAATCCTGGGGGTTTGGCCAGAAGGACCAGGGCAGGTTCCTGGGGTCTGAACCCTTGGAGCTGCTTTGGAGGACAAGAACATCACCCACATGTGATCGCTGGTGGAAATCTCAGTCTGAAGCGAATGCTGCTTTTTCCAAGTCCCTGTTAGTGGGTGATGGTAGCTGTGGAGCAGAGAGGAAGGGAATGTGATCCCAGGGTCCATCTACAGCCCTGGGTGCCCGTGCCTACGCCTCCTCCTTCCAAACACACTCTTATAACCACTGTGTCCTTGGGGAAGTCAATGCACCAAGCCCCACTCACTCCCTACCCCCCAGTTCTGCTTGTGAGAACCACCCCGCATGAGGGATTCAATCTCTTTGTGCCTTTAAATCCTTGGGCACTGATGCTGGAGATTTCCGTGGCCAGTACCTTTTTGAGTGACCACCTCTGACACTGTTACAGGGCTGCTCGCTCTCAGGTAAGGGACTCTTCCAGTGATCCACCTAGAAGGGCCTGGCCATTTCTTTGCCAGCAGCCTGGATCACTGCAGCACCGCCTCCCCCCTCCTCCACCACCCGCCAGTGTAATGAATCCCTCTGTTGGCCAGGCAGCCCTGATGGAAGGCTGCCGCTGCCCAAGACTTCGACCCTTGGGGAAGTTTTGCAGTAAAGCTAGGGACACAGTCTGCAGAGGAGGGACACAGCCAGGGTTAATCCCTCAGGGGCAAGAGGTTTCACCAGGATTTCCAAGACCACGCCCTCCTCATGTCCCAAAATGTGATTGCAGATATCTGGAGGGTCCAGCATGGGACGGAGGGATGGGCGAATGTCACCTTCAAAGTCAACTTAGTGGCTACTCAGCTGTGTTCAGGATTGTCCCTGCCCTCAATACAGGGCACCCACAGGAAGTTGGGGCTTGCTTGGCATTTTCTCGAGGGCCTTGCTTACCAGCCACTCAGTTGTGGGGGAGCCTTATTCCAAGTATGCACACAAGCCCACAGAGATGCCCCCGCACAAAGAGGGGGGGATAATGGAGCCACAGGCAGACCCCGCCCTGTTCTCCCTGCAGCTTGACATGGGACATGGGGCTCATGGCCTGGATCCCAAAGGGAAACGCATCCAGGAAGAGGGCTCCAGAGAGACAATGGGAGAGGTAAGCTCCCTGTGGTTACACCCCAACCCTGATTTCTTGGGAGCAGGCCAGTTCCATGGGGTGGACAGAAGGGGACATAGCGAGAATGAACCTAAGGGCTTTCTGTTAGGGAGCCCAGTAGAGGGGGGGCGAATACTAGGGAAAGGGGTGAGGGAGGAAGTTCAATGAAAGTGGGGTGCCCACACCAGCTCAGGGCACAGAGGATGGGGTTCACACAGATAAGACCTTCTTCTGTCCACATGCAAGCTCAGGTCACAGAGGATGGGTTTCACACAGATGAGACAACCCCCCCTCCACGGTCTCCATGCAAGCTCAGGGCACAGAGCATGGGGTTCAGACAGATCACACGCACACACACACACACACACACCCCTCCCGCTGTCTCCATGCAAGCTCGGGGCACAGAGGATGGGGTTCACACAGATGAGACCTCCCGCCATCCCCATGCAAGCTCGGTGAGAGGAAGATGATGTTCCTTTGTCTTTGTCTCTAGGAGCTGACCCAGGTCCCCTTGGCATCGCCAATACCCTTCACTGCCTTGTGGCCAGCGGCTCCCCCTGCGGTCCACTCGGGTAGACCAAGACAGAGGCTGCGCAGGACCCCAGCCACCTGGGACAGCCGGGCCCACTCTCCCTGCTGCACTTGGGCTGAGATTCCGAGGAATGATGAGGAAAGGAGGACATGGGTCACTTGGTGGCAGAAGTGCTACCCACACTCAGGGGTCCTGCAAGTCCCTCCCCCCTTATCCCTCCTCTCCTGCTTCCCTTCTCACTTGCTCAGTTATCTAGGGCTCTTCAGGGACAGGTGAGACCTGAAGCGTACCCCTGAGCTCCAGGGGCTCCTCATGGGCTCCCCACTTCTGCCCTCAATGTGACGTCACGTGGCAGCATAGAACCTCCCCAGGAATAGTCTTGACTGCCCTTCTCGTACAGTCTTTGCAGAGTAAGGTCATCAAGCAGGCCATTCTTCTACGGCATCTCTGAGTGGATTTGAACCACCAACCTTGTAGGCTAGTGGTGGAGCATAAACTCAAGACAAGTTGCAGAGTACCTCCTTGGAAGCAGTTTTCTTATTTAAAACCCCCAGTTCCAGCCACTCATCCAGACTTGGATCATGAAGTTTGGATGGTGGTTTATTTCACGTCTTTGAACCAGAGTTTACAGTACCAAAGGGGAAATTCCTTTAAGCCTATTGGTGGCTGTAAAGACAATGGCTTTTAATGGTCACTATGATGAGAACGGCAATCTAAGTGGTGGGGTGGGGAGGAAGAATTACCTGCACAGGTAGCAGCCTGCCAACAATCTTGGATCTGGTTTTTATTCTTTCCCACCTGAGACTGTACTTGCGGTGACAGATGGGAGACAGATGAAAATCAAGCGGCTCCTTGCCCTCTCTGCCTGACCCGAGTGGGAAACTGACCTTTGTGCCCCTCCTGCCTGTCTGGTCCCCTTTTCCCCTCTTCTGTGCGCTGAAAACTAGGAGCAAGCAAGAGTTGCGCGGGCCACACGGGCCGGAGTGTTAACCGGGCCTCTCTCTTCTTTGACAGATTTCCGGGGTTTTTAAAAAGTTCTTCAGATTTTGCAGGATCCTCCCAAGGTGTGGCTGCATCCGCACAATGCTGGGTAGGCTCAGTTGCAGCCTTGTGCGAATGTGGATGGCCATGGGAGGGGGGGGGGGCTGCCCCCTGAGGCCCCCGGGGTTCATTCCTCTGCTCTGAGTGAGGCTGGCACATGCCTGCTGTAGACCTGTCTGTCCCTTTATATTCACTGAAGGATCATTGCGAAGAGATTTTCGGCCCCTTCCTGATGCTCCAGGAAATTTATGTCCGGTAGCCACCCTGCTCTCCTCTCCCATAGCTACCAGAACGGACTCCAGAGAAGCCTTGACTTCTGGTGCAGCCTCAGCCATGCCGTGAGGGAGCCTGGCAGTGGAATCAAGAGTCAGGGCTGGGACCCAAAAGAAGCAGGACCTGACTGCCTGAGTTCAAGGGCGGCTGAGCAACAAGCTGGCAGTGGCACGTTCAGGGACCTTCTTTGCTCCTCTGTTCTGCTTCACTGTTCTCTAGTGGGGCAGGGGGTTTCTAATGACTTTGTATGTGCAGAGAATTGAGGGTTGGCCATTCACTGGGGGGTTCTCTTCATAATGTGCTGCTGTGGGGACTAACTTCTTAAAACTAGGGGAACCTCAGCTACCTCCTAGTTACATGTTGAGGGTCTAATGAGGTGGAGGAGTTCTGGTGGCGCGTAGTAGGTGATGCATTGGGCCGATAACCAAAAGGCAGGCCATTCAAGGGCGCCAGCTGTGCTGAAACGGATGGTGGCAGGATGGGCTTAAAGGTTATTTTAATGAAGGAAAGGTCAAAGAGCTTATTAATGGCCACCCAAATGGGCATCTGGCATTCATTCCAAACTCCACAAGTCAGGGTGTGGGCGCTTTTGCATATGCACATTGCTTTGTGAGGTGGTCAGCTTCCATGGGGTTTACCCACGGGGACCTGTATGCCCAAGAGAAGGAAATGTCGCCCAGACCCCAATCAGTTTGATAATTGTTGGTATGTCTCAATTCACTGTTGCACTATTTTTAGTCATTGAGGGTTTTCCTGATTTTCAATGACCTTAACCTGAGTAACCAGATATGTATAAAGTAAGCAATCTTAATCTCTAAGAAGCATTCTCTTTGTTTCTTCTAAGACTGATTTGATCTTTCAATAATCTTATATATATGTCTATATTATATATATATATTTTATGTGTGCATTATGTATATTTTTGCATATAATGTGTATACTGTATACATACTATATATAACTTTTTTTTACCAACACTGCAATCCAAATGCATCAATCCTTTTGTCTTTTTTTACTGTAGAGCTTTCATATGTCTATGGCATCAAGAGTTCTGTCTCTGCATTTTCAAACTTCTTGAGATTAGCATTTTTATATATTTTTTTAATTCCAGGAAACAAGGATACATGAGAGTATTGCACTTGCCCTTAAGCTTGTAACCACTGGAGATGAGATCCACCCTGAAACCCACTTTTAACGTCCAAGCCGCTCTCCCTTATTAGAAGGAGAAAGAGAGATTGCAGAGGAACAGGACAGGGCGGGGAAGAGGATTTATCTCATTACAGTGAGCAACCCGAGGTTGGGATTGGATCTGATGATGATGTCTTTCCAGAAGGATTTCCTGACCAGATTGCCCTGGGGACAGCATCATAGATGCTGGTCTTCAAAAAGCTTGTTTTGCTGGGCCACGACCTTTCTTAGCTGCTCTCCTCAGGTCTTTTGGGCTTAGTCTCTTGTCCAGAGGGTCTCGCCCCAATCAGTACCTTTATTCCAGGGGCTCTCCTACTCTAATGACCTGTCGGCAATCCTCTTGGCTTATTTCTTTCCTGAATTTATTTCTTTGAATGAGCTCTTGCTAGCTGCTGCTTGACTTTTGATTTCCTTTTCAGGCATGACTAGTAACATTTTAACCCTCTCTCTTTGGGGGGGGGATTAGCATATTTTCCAATTCCTGCTCAAATCCATTAAATCCTGGACACTGTCCATTTATATAAAATGCACTGAAAGACTAGATTAAAACATTTAGAGGCTCTCTGACAAAAGCCTGGACCCGGTCTTAAGTTCTTAGGTGCTGTCTGTGGCTCTGAAATAAGTCTCTGTTTCTACTAAGTCTGACATGAAATTAGTGTTTATGAGTGCCAAGTGGGGGACAAACACAAGTTCTCTTTTGCCACTTCCTCATTCTCTGTTGTTCACTCATCTTTGTGCGTCATTCCAGTGGCCATTGAGTTGATGGCAAGTCCAGGTGACCCCGTATGAACTGAGCTGCGCAGGATGTTTTTTCATGGCTCTGCTATTTCGGAAACAGATCACCTGGCCTTCCTTCTGAGGCATCCCCGGGAAGATGTGAACTGCTAGCTTTTCCAAAATGTAGCTGTTCAAATAATCATTTGCATCACCCAGTAATACCATAACCTACACCAACCGCCATCAATGTACAGAGGCTGGAAATCTTAGCACACTGAGCTTCATCTCTCCTCAGAGACCTTTGCACGAGCAGCCCAAGGTTTAACCCACAACGTACCCACCCCCCCCAACCCCCCACCCCCAATATTCCATCTCTCTCTTCTCAGTGTCTTGTAAATTAGGGAGAAGTCACTAAGTAGTTGTCATCCAAGGTCCATGGAGTGGCCAGCAGGAAGGTGACCTCCACTAAAGAGCCGGTTTGTGGTTTGTTGAACTTCACAAATTGGTGCCTGGTTTTCACTTTTCCTCATCATGGGGTGGGGGTAGGGTGGGTAGGATGTCGGCTGATCTTAAAGCAAGACTTCAGACCTATGACACCCTTGCTCCCCAAAGCAGGCCCATCAACCCGGGTCTCAGTTTGTAGTGTTATGAGAAGGCAAATGGTTTCCAGAAGGTGTCCAGATTCCTTTTTTGGATCCTTGTTCCCCAAGGGGGACTCAACAAATGGTGTCTTTTTGTCATGTGAAGGAAAAGAGAGTCGTCTCTGCTGATATCCCTGCTTGCTTTGTTTCAGGGCCAGGCGACCAAAACTTTCACACACACCCCCACCCCCACCCCTTGCAGTGACTTCCTGGCCAACATTCAGCTCCTACGCCAACCAGTTCTCACTGCAACTTTCCGGGCTGCCTCTTGAGACTCAGCCATGGCCATCCCTCCCTTGATCTGCTTATTCTCTGACTCTGACTCCATGGCCTGGAGAGTGTTCTGCCCCAACAATCTTGTTTTCTTCCAACTCTGGGATCTCCCTTACTCCCTCTTCCCTGCACACGTGTAGCATCAGGACATGTCTCCCATTTCAGAGATAATAAGGGGTTCAGAGAAGGTGACTGACCATCTGTAGGTAACCTTTGTTGATAGGTATGGCCCAAATCCTTAACACAAGAGCTCAATAGCACTATGTTACTGTCCAGGCATTATCTTGATTGGGAATGAACAGGAGGCGGGGCGGGGACCAGAAAAGAGCCCTGTGAAAAATCTCACCTCAAGAATGTAGCCTGAGTTTCCATGGAGATGGTAAATACACACACACACACACTCGCTGCCTTTTCCATCCCTGCTTTATTCCCCCCTGATTTCTTTGCATGCTAATCGTCTGTGCTAGAAGTCCAAGCCGAGTGTTATGCTTTATGGGGTGTCTTGGGAGCCTGGGCAGGGATGCTGAATACGTGGCTCACGGAGGAAGTGTGTCTACTTTCCCCGCTGTCTGCTCAAAGACAAAAGGGCAGTTGTTTGACTTTGACCTTTTTTAAGATCTCCTTCATTCGCTCTCCATCTCAGCCTCTTTCCATGGCATCTCTTTTTCACATGTAGCTCTGCATTTGCCTCTTTCTGTTAGAGGAAGATTGGTTTTTGTGGTCACTTGGCTGAGAATGCTCATGCTCTTCCCCATGTCTCGTGGGCACGTTGTTGGGGAGCAAGGGGTGAATGCTCTGTTATTCACTTGGGTTTTGCTTGGTTTTGCTTCCGATGGTCTTTTTTTTCTGTTGGCTCCTTTGATTAGTTAATGTGCTCGTTTTTTGAGGACTCATATTTGAGTTGCCTTTACCTGTACTCAGATTTCATGAGAGAGTCGGTTGACTATGTCTTGGACCTGAGCCTCTAGCTCTTGCTGTATTTTATTGTGATGTAAGTTTTGGCGTGTGCTTATTTCTTCCCATCTGGAAGATGAACATATGGTTTTATATTAGGGATTGTGAGTACCAATAACCATTAGCCCAGCATCAGCGTAAGAGGAGGCAGTACCATTTTGCTGTGTATGGGGGCCCCCTCAAATCTCCTCCCTCGCACCCAGGATCACTGCTATCCTGACTCTCATGCTTCTTATTAGCCAATTGCTTTCCTTCGAAGGCTAGCTAGCTTGCTTTTGTGTGTCCACAGACTCCCTTAGCTCTGTTTAGTGCACAGTCGTGAGTGATGGCTCTTCTTTGTCTTGGGTATGGCTCAATAGTGCTAGATAACGAATGATCACCAAGGCTCCATGAGACGTTACAAATAAGTGCCTGGAATAAGCACACTTATTCCATGACTGTGCAACTGCGGGTTAGACGGCTTTGATAGGGCGAGGCTCAGCCGGGCTTGAACTCGGGTTCTATTCAGAGCTGGTCCCCTTGCCTCATCTCTCCAAATTGCTTGTCACTCTGAAACACGTCGTCTGAGTAGTAAAAGGCAGAAGCAGGAAATAATCAGAACCAGCAATGCACATTTTAGCTTTTGTTTGCTAAATGCCCAATAGGCCATTGATCGCACACAAGTCATTGTAGAAAAGTTGCTCCCTTCCCACAATGTAGTTTTGGCAGTAGTGTGGATGTAAAAGAAAACAGTCCTACAGCGGGAGGAAAATGGAGTCACGAAACTAAACATATTAAATGTTCTAAAACTACATTGTGGGGTTGTTTCATGTTGACTTTGTGGCAGGTTTATTACATTTTCACTGAGGTACAATATGTCTCTGTGCAGGATATATATGCCTCTTAGCCAAACTCACAGTGGTCGAGCTGATTCTGACTCATGGCCACCACACAGGGCAGAGTGGAGCAACCCCATCAGGTTTTGAGGGCTTTACATTTTTACAGAATCAAACTGTCACCGCTTTCTCCCATGAAGAAAGCTCAGTTCAAACTGCCAACCTTTCGGTTCCCTGCCAAGGATTGAACCACTGAGCCTCTTGGGATCCTCAAAGACCCAATGATAATTTTTGTCCATTATTCCCTAGACCTTTTTGGTGATTTTTAGACTTTACAAATGAAAACAATGCAGCATTAAGCAATCTGACAAAATGTGTAAGCATTTCTGTGGATTGTGTAACTAGTAAAAATTCTTGTGAATTTTTAAATAAAAGATGAGCTTGTATCATTTAAAAAGTCTGAGTATTTTTCCCTGATGAGTGTGTGTGTTTATGTTACTATCTACGTTTGGGGTTCATCTTTTTCTCTGAGACTGAAACTGCTGCAGTTG
The DNA here is from genome assembly GCF_000299155.1 of Elephantulus edwardii. Lineage (NCBI taxonomy): Eukaryota > Metazoa > Chordata > Mammalia > Macroscelidea > Macroscelididae > Elephantulus > Elephantulus edwardii. Next base: position 3,069,378 of record NW_006399888.1, on the reverse strand, counting down.
GCTAAGATCCTAGAGTTTCAGAACTCTCTAAAATTAAGAGTTAACTGGTAGAAAACAGGTTAGGTGTGTTGATTAATAAAGAAAACAAACATATACAGTGAAGGAAACGCTACCAAAGATCATATTATTGCACTGTGGGAAAATAACTAGCATTGTATCTAATTTAGCTGGTTTTTTTAAGTATTTCTTAAAAGATGACAAATACTGATTTCTCAGGTTCTCACTGGATTTTGTCATAATGCAGCGTCCTTCCTTGTACTTTTCATCTGTTTCCATGACAATGACGCTTTTAGTAATTTGAGAATGGCACCCTGGTATACCTGGAGTAGAATTGCTGGATCCCAAGAGAGATACACATTTAACTTTGCTTCAATAAGTTCAGTTCTCTAAAGGGTATGAAACAGTATAAAACACTGAATTTCAGAGCTAACAATCTTTCTAATTTGTGGCAGGCTGTTCATAGGAAGAAACTGCCCCCCATTAGGAGTCCTGGGGTTGTGCAAATGACACTGGGCTTTGGGCTACAGTGAAAGATGCTTAAAGAAAGCTGTGTTCATTTACTTAGAAAAGTCAGGCATTTGCACTTGTTTCTAGGTCTTAAAGACCTGCAAGGGCCCATCCAATTATTGGTCTTTATTCACCAGGGACAACAGAGGAAGGAGAGTCAGGGATGGGGGGAAATGGACTATGAAGTTACCTGGTTACCATTATTAAACATATTGATGCAAAATTCTACAGATGAATCTTGATCAAAAATGCAGGGGAGGGGTACAGAGAACAGAATTTCCAATTTTCACTAAGCCTAGATTTTACTAGAGCCATGGAGCTAGATGGAACCCCGGAAATTATTACCCCCAAATAATCTGTAATCCTTAAGCTATTACCCCCAGATAATCATTAAATCTTAAAGCAAAAATAGCCCCTGGATGTTCTTAAAAGCAAACAGTAGTTTAACTAGCAAAGAATGTATGACTATAGTATTGAGCTTTTTTACGATCTATTGTTTTGGGATTAAGCTGACAACAGAAACCGAAACTATTAGATTAGTAACCCTGGGAGTCGGTGAGTTTACTGTGTTCATTGGAAAGAAGCAGGAGAGAAGTTATACAACTTGAAAAAAGTCATCATTGTCACTGGACTATGTGTTCAGAAATTTTTGAACCAATATTCTGCTGTACGTATTCTCAACAATATGGAAAAAACAACCATCTCTTGTGTCATATACTGATTGTCATAGTCACACTTGCAGAGATGACAATTGGCTGCTGGCTTTTGTCCTTCATCAAGCAGCTTCCTGAAAATATGGCTTCTGGGCCAAGGCGAGGAGCCAGGGCTGATTCACCTGTGGCTTTTGGGTGGTCGTTTGGGTGGTCACGGTGAGGTGCTGTCATCAGCTCCAACTCACGTGCCGTGAAGGCAGAACTCATAGCTGACCCTCCCGTAGGTTTTCAGAGGCCTGTCACTTGTCCGTCTTCTGTGAAGCAGCTTAGTGGATTAGAACTTCTTGATTTGGCAGCACAACTCCTTACCTACGACCACTTACCAGAGACCCCCCAACCTGGAGAGAGTACCCCTGCCCAACGAGGAGCTGGTCTCACAATCTCTGCTGAGCTTAAGCTGCAGTCCTGACAGCCGTTTCCAGGGACTTGCTCTTCCTGATGATAACACGTCCAAAATATGTGAGACCAAGTCTTACCGTCTCTTCTTGTAAGGAGCACTCCGAGTTCATCTCTTCCAAGATTTATTTGTTCTGAAATGCACATCCATGGCACATTCAGTATTCTTCAACACTGCGAATCAAGATGATTTTTTTTTAAATGTAGTTTTTCACCATTTAGGTAGCTAGAAGTCTAAATTCAAAGTCTGTGTGGAGGCACCAGACAGAAACCTGGAATCTTGAGAGAGTCAGCCCTGGAAGGGGTTTTGGATCCTTTTGCTCAAGATGATCAAAGGTCCAGATGGGAAGCATGGAGGGGGTTCCTCTCTGGTCCAGCCTTCTTGCTTGCTGTTGTGATGGGCCATCGGGTCAGAATCAACTCATCACTGACCTCAAATGAGTTTTCAGAGGCTGTAAATTGCACAAGAGATTGCCCATCTTTCTACTGTGAAGCAGCTGTGGATCCAAGCTGCCTGCTTTTGAGTTGGCACAACTCCTCACCATTAAGCCACCAGAGCCCCGGGCTTGTTTGCTGGGCTCTCAGAATCTACAGCGTCGTTTCCGAGTGCCCCAGGTTTAAGGGGCTGACAGGTAGGCTTTGTGTTGAAGGTGTGACATGATAATGTCACTGTTTCTAAGTCCCCACTCTGGCTCAAGCCTGCGAACTTGTGACGTACCCTTCTTGACTGCCTCTGGACAGATGGCATGTAATGGGGTGAGAGGAAGGCAGGAGTCAGAAGGGAAGGACTGTGGCTGGATAGGCTCCCTTGGGAGAGGGAGTCTAGGACAAGTCTATGAGCTGCAAGGGGGCCAGGCTGTGGTGACAACAGTGATGTCAGAAGGGTACTATTATGACATGCCCCCCTCCAGGGGCCTTGGGGATTGGCTAGGTGCAGGCGGAGGGGGCTGGGACAAAGAGGAGCCTGGTGACCAGGGCCCGAGTTGGACAGAAGGGTTTGGTGTGGAGAGATGGTGCTCCGCTTCCTGCTCCAGTCCCGGCCCTTCCACGCTCTCCAGGCTCCAGTCTCCGCACCTACCCGTGTCCTCAGTCCTCCTCCGCATGGGACATGGTTCTTGGGTCCGTGTCCACCTCGAACCCTGGCTCCCAGCCCCGCAGTCACACATGCTCCTAGTGGAGAAAGGAGCCAGACAGGGCGGCTGCACCGAGCAGGTGAGGCTGAGGAGGCGGACTCAGGGGTTCTAGGACCCCGGCAGCCTCTCCCGGTGTCCTCCTCAGCACTCAGGGGCCAGCTGTGGGCTCATCCCCGCCTTCTCATTTTGGTCCTGTTCTTGGATTTCTTTGAAATTCCTCCACCCTCCATTCCCCTCACTCCACCTAGCTGCTAATCAGTCCACCAGGCCATGGCCAAGCCCAGAGGATCCGACAAGAACAGGCCGATTGCTTCCCACCACGGTAGACGTGAGGAATGCGTCCTCTCAAGGTCCAGAGGATAACCTCAGCTCCCTGCCATTTTGAAAGTGGGACTTGGGGACAGAGAAGGAGTCAGGCGACACTGCAGATCCTGGTGGAGAGGTGGTAGTGGGCTGGGAGAGAGGCTTCCAAGCTGTGGCTCCTGGCACAGGTGACCCTGGTGGAGCCCCCGGGACCCAGGTCTTGTGATGACACACTCTGATCAGATGGAGGAGGCTTCTTCACAACAGCAGGACAGAGCTTCACCTCAGTCCCGGTTGCCACCCGAAGACTCCCCAGAACTGCCCTGCAGAGGTGCACAGCTGCCAATACTAGACATAAGTAACCAGTTCATTGGAACTGTCCTGTTGAAATAATCACAATTAAAGGAAAAGAAGAAATCATTTTATTTTCTTTAAGTTGGTAAGTATAGATTCAAAGGTACGTGTGACAATAATTCTGGAAATAAATGAAAAGACACCTGAGGTCTTGAGTTGGCCCGTTTTCCTTTGCTTTGCTTGGTGAAGAGAGATTATTGGCCCCTAGTTTACCCATACAAAGATCCTTTTTGGACAAACTATGTGATTTCTGGCTATTTTTTTGTTGAGTCTCAACATTTTCAAAAAAGTATATTTGAAAAATTACATAGTTCCGATTATGCACTAGAATACATTTCTTCAACTTCTGTTAGGAAAGGTGAAAGAACATCTAAAACATGCATCAAGACTGACTCACAGCAACTTTATGCACCACAGGACAAAATGTTGCTTGGTGTCCTGAGCCACTGTCATGACTGTGGGCATGTTAGAGTCCATTGTCTCTCCCACTGTGGTGCAATTTGAGGGGCTCACTGCAGAAGATCGAAGACTACAACCTTCAATATGAATTGACCAATGGACCAAGAAGATCTAAAATGATGCTAGATGGAGAAAAGATTGAAGATCTCAGTTATTTCACTTTACTAGGATCCTCCATCAATATCCATGGTAGCAGCAGACAAGAAATTAAAAGTTATGTTCCTGTAGTAAAATGTGTTGTTAAGGCTCTCTCCAAAGCGCTACAGAGTAACCATATCATTAAAAAATTTTATTATTGTTAATTTTAATGAAAGTTTACAGAGACTGAGGATTTCCATCCACTCAATGTTGAACTTTTCTCCCTGCCCACCTCTCCCTTCCCCCAGTTCGCTCTTCTCTTGGAAAAGAAAAATTCTTTCATTGTTATACAATCCCTCTCCCCAAGTCCACTCCACTATGCAGCCTTTACTCTGGACACCTGTCATGACAATAATACCTGATCACATATCGCTTTTAAACAGTTTTCTCCCTCATCTGTTTCAATGCAGTATACATTACGTATCCCATCTTTCTCAGTCTCCCCTCGCAACCCTGATGTCAATCCTGTTTTACAACAGTGGCACTATGCAGTATGTGCCCTTTTGTGACTGAGATATTTCACTCAGCTTAATGTCCTCAAGGGTCACTCATTTTGAATAATATTGCATGAGTTCCTTGTTTTTCAGTGTAGCGTAGTATTCCATTGTGTGAATATACCACAGCTTCTCTATCCACTTGTTTTTTGATGGGCACTTAGGTTGTTTCCAACTCCTTGCTATTAGGAACAAAGCCATGATAAATATGGGTGTGCATATATCTGCCTGGGTGGCTGTTATGGTCTCTTTGGGGTATATTCCCAGTAGTAGAATTACTGGGTCATAAAAATATCATTTTTAAAGACTAAAGTGGACCTGAACCAAGCTATGGTATTTAAACTTGCTTCCTATGCATCTTGCTGTTGTTGTTAAGTGCCGTTAATCTGTAGACAGCTCATAGTGACCCTATGAATGAAAGACATGAACACTTGTATAACTTTCATCATATCTCCACATTCATAGACTTTGTGGAGGCAAGCTATTTCAGAAGCGAATGCCACTCCTGCTTCCAAGCTTGTTTTATTCAGGGAGCTCCAGCAAACACTGTCCACCATTATCGCATTTGACACATCAGTATCACAGTATTTAGCATCACAGCAACCACGAATTACCTCTGTCCAGCAAATGAACAGACCAGTGCTATACCACTTAGAAGAATGTTTGACCAAAAATAATTAAAACCTAATGTGTTTTTAAATAGGAGGCTGAATTAAATAATTTCACACCCATTAGCGAGTCAACATTCTACCCTAATCCTCACCAGACCCAGCAAACAAAACTCTGTAGAATCCAGCTGCAACAGACTTAATGTTGGATAAAGAATAAGGTTGATAGAAGAACCCCTGCCTTTGAATTGTTGCATCTGAGAAGAGTTCTGAATGCTCTATGGACTGCCAAAAGAACAAACAAGTCTGTTTGGGAGTGCTTCTTGAAGCAAGGATGGTGGTGAAACTTTGTCTCGCCTCCTTTGGGTCTGTTGTCAGGAAGAGCCAGCTCTTGGAAAAAGACATCATGCTGGGAAAGGTCTAGGGTCATAGAAAAAGAGGAAGACTCTCAGCAAGTTAGATTGACTTTAAAAACGGACCTGATCATGTTAGAGATCGTGGATTTGGCACAGGATATATAGCAGGTCAGATCTGTTGCTCACAGAGTCACTGTGAATTGCAGAAGACTTGATGAAGCTTAACAAAAGTGAAAAGAACAATTGTTAAAAAGTAAATGGCTAAGTCTTTCTTCCTAGTGTCTTATTTAGTCTGAACGTTCTGCTGAAACCTGTCTACCATGTGTGACCCTGATGGAATTTGAAATACAATCAGTATAGCTAAGAACATCATAGCAAGATGCAAGTCCCAACTATAGAGCAAACTACATATAAGTAGTGGTCAAGGAGAAAGAAAACGGCTTTATTTAATGAGCAGATGAAGCTTAGATGTAAAGACTTCAGGAAAATAGGAATGACATAAGTTTGTTGATACCAGGAAATGGCTCCCAAGAACAGTCATTGTATTTCCAGGAATTTTACAAGTTGATTATTAAATATGGTCATTACAAACAAACTATAAAATATTATAATTATGTTATTGAATTATATTCACAACCGAAGTCCTATCAAAATGCTTCACTTCTTAGTGATTTCCTACATTTGAATACTACACACTACTCAAAGTTAATCACATCTGTTGCCATCGTTGGACCTGAGTCCTGTTCCTCTCACCTGGGAGAGATGTATGACAGAATCCTCCTTCACCCTGATGGCAAATAATTTGAAAAGCATCAGTACTGGAGGAAGACTTATTAGCAATCTGTTCTGTGCAGATGACAGCAACTTCCACACAGAAAGGGAAGATGAGGTGATCTTCACAACTAGACCACTAGGCAACATCATGGTTGATGGAGATGAGGTTGGACTTGCAAATGACTCCCTTTTTCATGGATTCTCAGTAAAGCTCCTTGGTACCAGTAGTCAAAAAATTCAAAAATAAAGCTCTGGTGGCCTAGTGGCAAGAAGTGGACTTGCAATCCCGAAGGCATGTGGTTCGACTCCACCAGATGCTCCACCAGAGAAGGAAGGGCAATCTCTCCCTGTGCCAGTCGGATCTGATTTGACAGTACATAACAAGGGTGTGTGTGTGTGTGTGGGGGGGGGGGGAGCCAAAGACTATTACATTGGGAAAGTCTGCTGTCAGGGAATCTCTTCAAATTGTGCAACAGTAAATGAATATTAAAAAATGAAAGTAAACTGGGAAAGGGAGAAGGAGAAGGGAAAATGTGCAAGAATGAATGAAAAACATAACTTTTCAGTAAACTTTCATTAAATCACAATTAAATTTTAAAGAAACACCAAAAATTAACACAACCCACCCAAACGTGCTAAAGAGCAAAAATGTCCATTTCAAGGCTGGCGTCCAATCTGGTCCAATTAATGATCATTTCATTTGATTCTTACGCATCTGAATTTTGTACAGTGAACGAATAAGGATGACCAGAGAATCAATGCCTTTGAGTTGTGATGTTGGAAAGAAGAATGCTGAATATCCAAGGACTTCCCAGAGAACAAGCAAGTATGTCTTTGAGAAAGTGCAACCAAGGTGGTCCTTAGGGGCAGGGATGGTGAAGCTTCCTCTCGCATACCACATACCATGGGCATGTTGTTAGAAGAGTCCTTGGAAAGGTTAAGGGTCTGGGTACGGAGGATGACTCACAGGAAGGTGGATTGACAGAGTCGCTGTAACAGTGGGCGGGAGTCAATGAGAGAGAGCGAGGATAGGACAGAGTTCACATCTGTTGTTCCTTGTGTCCCTTTGAGTTGTACTCAGCTCGAGTGCACTTAACAACAACAAGACCCCCAAACGTCAGAGGAGACTGAGCCTGGTTTCTGCACTCTGTGACCCCACCTCTCTGGGGATGAGGGGACCTCTCCTCTTATAGGTATTAGTTCGTCCTCATACCCAGTCTATTCTCAGGTTCCGCTCTCCTTGTGCCTTTACCAAATCAAAGAGCATCGGTGCCTGCTCCTTTCCCAGATTTAGAGTATGAACTAGATAAAAAATTCACAGTGCTGTAAAATGAATGAATGAATGAATGAAATACGAAATCTTAAAGCCAGGAATTTCATCAGTAAAATCATTAACCCTAATTTTCAAATGATCACTAACTATTCTTTCCACTAACCCACTTCCACCCATTTAACTGGACTGATTTTCTCGTCAGTGACTATTATGCCAACTCTTACTCCTAGATCTGTTCTGAAAACGGCCCTGCTGTGGAAGAAAGCTCTGTGGAACCAGTCACCAGTCCTCTCCTCGCTGACAACGTGGATAACATCAGTTTACGATCATTTAATTCATCTCCAGGTACCATCCGTTTCTCTTGTTCAGATGCTACTATGTTCAGGTGTGCACATTGTCTCAGTTATCTAGTGTTGCTGTATCAGGTACCACAAGGGAATGGTTTTAATAAATAAAGGTGTAGTCTCACATTTTAGGTGGCTTCTTGTTGTTAGGTGCCACTGAGTACAACTCATAGTGACCCTGTGAACTCTGTCCTCTCCGGTGCCATCCTCACCATCTCTGACACACCTGAGTCCATTGCAGCAGTATCTGTGTCAATCCATCTCATTGAGGGTCTTCCTCTTTTGCCGACCCTCCACCTTTCCAAGCATGATGTTCTCCAAGGAATAGTCTCATTCAGTGTTGTGAGTGATAAAATACTATCCATATTCAAACAAGGAAACCTATTAATACTACTATTTGATGGCTTGAAGTACAAATTTGAGGCCTGATTGAAGGCGTCGAACAAAAACACGAAAACTTCAGATATTCAGCCGTAGACAGTGCTTTGGAGCAGCTGGATCCAATGGTCAAGGGGCAGCAGCAGAAGGCAGGGCCCTGTTGGGGCCTCTGGGCAGCCTTCCTGCTTGCATGTGCTTTCCGGTTGGAAGTGACCCAGCTGATCCTCCAGCAGGTTTTCAGAAGCTGTAAACTGCATAGGAGGAGACTGTCCATCTTTTTTTTTCCTGTGGAGCAGCTGGTGGATTCGAACCACCTGCTTTGGGGTTGGCAGCAGAGCTCCTTACCATCAAGCCACCAGAGCTTCTTCCTTACTTCCTTTAGAGTACCGAGAGCTCTCGGTTTCTGGGCCTGACAGGTGGGCTTTGCCTTGGGGAGGTAATGTGAGAAAGGCCCTGTAAGTTTCCATTGTTGTTCCTGTAGATTTGGGCTGTATCCTTCCTGACTGCTACTGGACGGCCGGGATGGGAAGGGGTAAGAGGAGGGCAGGAGTTAGAAGTGAAGGACTTTCGCTAGGTGGACCCTTTTGGGACAAGGGATTCTGGCTGCCACCGCTCTAGGGATCCCCCAGATACAATGGGGGTGAGGCTGCCTTGACGTCAGCATCATCACGAGGATACTATTATGACACTCCCACTCTAGCGGCCCTGCGGATTGGCTGCAAGCAGAGGGGGCGGGGACCAAGAAGAGCCGGGTGACCATGGCCTGAGATGGGCAGAAGGGCTGGGCTGGAGAGGTGGCACCCCGCCTCCTGCTCCTGTACTAGCTCTTTCCATAGGTGCCTTTCCGTGTCCTTGGTCCCCCCGACCCTCACCCGGCGTGGGCCATGGTCCCCCATCCCTGCCCATTTCAGATCCCAGCTCCCAGCCCCGAGGGCGCACCTGCTGTCCCCCAGGAGGTGGAAGGAGTGGCTATACTGAGCAGGTGAGGCGGGCCAGGGGGACCAACAAAATCCTTGTGTCCTGCTGCCAACCTAACGGATAGCCTTTGATTTTCTTAGTAAACACCATAATCGTGGAGGGGGAAATCCCCTAAACAAAAACCCTAAACCTTCTTTGTAGTAGATTACAGGCTGGAATGAAGCAGGCGCCCTCGTAGAAACAGGCCAGAGGAAAATGACATCAAGATCCCTGACTGCCGATAAGGAATCTTCCTGTTCGCAGCTGAGTGGTGCTGGCTCGGCTCCATCGAACTATTGTTACAGCCCGAACTTCCATAAAATGGGTATAATTATAGCATCTATTGTCTGGGGGGGTTTGGGTGAGGAATACATGCTTATATTTGAAACGTTCATGAAACAGTTCCTTACCTCAACTAAGTGTCCATTCAACATTAGGTGTGGACAGGAACTTTAGGAGAGAGGCGTCTGAGGAAGAGCCAGCCTCCTGCAGCGCCCTGGAGGTCCAGGGGGAGAGCGTGTCATGAGAAAAGAGGTGTAATAGACGCCAAATGCAATATATATGTCTAATCTCGGCTGATTTGAAGAAAGAAATACGTTAGAGAACAGAATACACCATCAGCCTCCACGTTGCATTTTAGATGAAGTTGAATGTTTACAATTGGCCACCAGATGGCACTCCAGGCAAGTTTAGTGGAAGGTGCCTGTTTTCACCACTCTGGAAATGTGATAAGTAAACCATTCTCCTTTGGGTCTGACATCCCTCTATGAAATGGCAAGAGTCATGTGATGGGATGCCATCAGTTCTTCTGTTCACTGGGTTGTGACTACAGTTTAGTCCATGGATCCTGATAAGGGCTCTGAGCCTGATCACAACAGCCCAAACCCAACTTAATTAACACCCAAATTCTGAGAAGTACCATCTTCCTTCGTCTTCCCCAGG
>NW_006399888.1:3042346-3059058 GCF_000299155.1 Elephantulus edwardii | reverse complement strand
TGTTTTTCTTCACTGTCCCTCCCTCCCTCCTCCACCCTCTTACCCTCAACACTTTTTTCCTAACACTTCTCCCATGCAATTTACTGCCTCTGAAAATATGCTGGAGGGTCAACTAAGAGTCATTCTGACTTGGTGGTACAAAACAGCACCCATAATATGGGGATTTTTACAGAGATAAAACTAGTCCTATCCCTTTGTCAAAAAATGTTATCTATTTTTTTTTTAATTATTTGGGTGAATGTTTATGGAGCATATTGGGTTTTTTTTTTAAATTCAGTTATTCACTCACGTTTGTCTTATGACATTCATGACAACAACCACAATGCAATTACTTTTCTTATTTCTCCCCTGTAATTCTCATTTCCATTAATCCTTCTGTCCTACCCCTTCCTGCCTTTTAGGGCTTTGCATTTAGGCAAATGCTGCTCTTTTTTTTTTTTAATGTGATTTGTTATTGGGACCTCCCAGTGTTATTGGTCATCTTTTCCCATTCACTTAATCGCTGGAGGTTCAACTACGGGTCAATTCAGACTCAATGGCACAAAACAACAACAACAACAGGCCGGTCTATTGATTGGCTGAAAGCTGAGCAGTGGGGATGGTGAACTCAGTTTCAGGTTTGAAGGGTGACTGAGGGGCTGTAGGCTCAGGGGTGTCTACCAGTCTCTTTTTGGACCTTTAAGTTCAGCCTTTGTTAAAGCTTGTCTTATGCAGGCAGTTGAATGGATGTGAGCTGACGTGTGCACCATTGAACAAAATGCTGCCTCGTCCTGCCCCCTCCCCACTGTGGGCTGGGAATCAGACTGTTGTGCCTCACAGAATTTTGAGTGATGAATTTTCTTTTTTTTTTTTTAATTATATTTTATTAATTTTCATAAACATTTACAGAGATTTTGGGCTTCCACTCATTCATTGTTGCACTATTCTCTTTACCCTCCTCCCAGTTTGAGTGATGAATTTTCAAAAGCAGGTCACCAGCCCTTTCTTCCTAGTCTATCTTACATAGGAAGCTCCATTGTAACCCATTAAGCATGGTAGCAACACACAACCTGCCGTTGGTGGATGCACTGTGGCTAAGCCTGAGTTGCATCCACGGGGAATCAAACTGGAGTCTCCCACAGGGAAGGTGAGGATTTTACCACTGAGCCACCACTTTCCAAGATTATTACACTTAGCTGTTAATTCCTCACAGTACAGTCCGGGACCCTGGAGCCTTTAAAGGTGGAGACTTGTCAGAGCAGGAAACAAATGTTTTCTACTAAAATGAGCGAATGAGAAATGGTTGCGATTTCTCGTTATCAAAGATGGGACACTAGTGAGACCCAGAATCTCACAGCTTTCCCCATCTTTCCTTTTAACACTAACAATATGTTTGAACATGACATTGTAACACCCATCAGATGAGACGATAAATAGCTTAAAAGTAGCATAATGATGCAAAGAATGGGAATTTGTTTATCAAATGACGGTCTCGTTAATAGCAGTCTCAGGAGCAACAAGTGGAAAGTTGAAGAGTTGTGGAAAGAGAGTTTGGAAGGAAACTCACTAACTCAGTTCTGTCCAGTTGGAACCTGCACAGTGCTGACCCTCCAGTGAGTTTTGAGAAGCAGTAAATCACACAGGAGATTGTCCCACTTTGCTTCTGTGGAGCAGCTAGTGGATTCGAACCACATAAGTTTGGGTTGGCAGCACAGTCCTTACACACCAGACCACCAGAGTTCCCTATGAAGGGAAAGAAAAGATATAAACGAGAAAAACTTACTAAACATAGCTAGGAACTCTAAAGAAATAGCCTGTCCTCCTAGACCTTGAGTCCAGCCCTGACTTTGAAAGTAGTGGAAATGAAACTTTTGTGTAAAATGGTCCCAGCCAACATAGCCATTAGAATTTAGAACAATATTTACACAGTTTCCCCCTGGGAGGCAACAGTTATTTTCCACAGAAGCCACGGGACATCAATTTTCAGCTTAAATAACCAACACAGAGATATCATGGGAGGAACATTTATTAAATATCAGAATCTGCTGGAAGGAAGCAGTGCCAGGAAGCAGCAGTGACTCCAGCTGAGAGCTCTGTCTTGCAGACCTGGGCATCAGAGCAGGCTCAGCGGTCAGTACTCAGGAGCCTGTGAACTTTCTAGAACAGGACCAGGTCAGCTTCGATCTACTGTGAAAACTTGGCCCTGACTAAAGAAATCCAAACTCATCAGTGCAGACGAGTCAAGGCTTCGGGCTACTGGATCAGGGACTGACAAAGGCTGCGTGGGTCTCACAGACAGTGACTGGGTCCCTCGGGGCTCCTCTCCTGAGCACCTCCCCTCCTCTCACCTCCTACACATGCGTGCTTCTCCACCTCCCTTCTTGCAGAAGTCATGTACCTCTTCCTGTGGGTGCTATTCTTCTTTCCAAAAAGCAGGAATCCCATGATGGAAGTGGATTCTCACTCCTGACGCCCTCAGATGGAACAGATAAGAACAGAGCCTCCTTGGATTTTCAATGCTGTAATCTTGCAGAACTGGATCACCAGCTTTCTCTTCCACGAGTCCAAGACACCAACCTTTTCTGTTAGTAATGTGCAAACCATTTGTGCCACCCAGGAACCTGCTCCTTTCAGATTCAACTCGTTATTGTCAAGTAGGAGGTAAATCTCCAGTCATTTTTTCAGGAGGTGTAAGTCACATGGGAGGAGCTAGCTGGTGGATTTGAACCCTTCTGCCTTTGGGATGGCAGTGCAACTCTCTACCCACTCGGCCACCAGGGGTCCCTATTCCTTTCAGAATGATTTTCAAATTGTAAAAAGGCTGCTCGGAGGGAGCAGTACAGTAAGAAACAAGGGCTTTGTTTGTTTTTATTTTAATGAAAGTTTACAGAGACTTTGGATTTTTGTTCATTCATTGTTGCATTTTTCTCCCTGCCCAACCTCTCCCACCCCAGTTAGCCCTTCTCTTTGAAAAGTGAAAAAAAGTCTTTCCTTGTTATATAATCCCTCCCCCTAGGTCCACTCCACTATGCAGCCTTTGTTCTGGACTCCTGTCATGACAATAATACCTAATCACAGATCCCTTTTAAACAGTTCTCTCCCTCATCTGTTTCAATGCAGTATACATAATTTATCTCCCATCTTTCTCAGTCTCCCCCCAACCTCAGTGTCAGTCCTGTTTTACAACAGTAGCACTACACAGTATTTGTCCTTTTGTGACTGAGATATTTCACTCAGCATAGTGTCCTCCAGGGTCACCCATTTTGTATAATGTTTCATGAGTTCGTTGTTTTTCAATGCAGCATAGTATTCCATTGTGTGAATATACCACAGCTTCTCTATCCATTCATTTGTTGATGGGCACTTAGGTTGTTTCCAACTCTGTTGTTAACAAAGCCACAATAAACATGGGTGTGCATGGAACAAGGGCTTTGCCAGTAGACAGATGTGGCGCAGAATCCTAATTTTCCCAATTACTAGCTTAGACTTTGATCACATGTCATAGTTTGCTTCCAAGATGGCCCACAGTGTTCCCCCACTCGATATCCCCACTCTTTTCCATCACCCGCCATCACCACCACCACACATACACACTGAATGGGGCAGAGCCCGTGTAACTGATAGAACATCGTGGGAGTGAAGTACCTGAATTGTGAGGCCTGGGTGGTGCAGTCTGGGTAAATCAGAAACCACTCTGTGAGGACATCCAAGCAACTCCTTAGGGTGACCCCCACGGAGGAGAAAGGAAGCCCAGTGATAGTAACCCTGTCTGGGAGCCCTGGCTGTCATTCACAGTCACCCCCACCGCCCCTCTATGGTGATCTGGGTTGTAGACTACTATCCAGTCCTGGCTCGGCCACCAGCTGGCTGTGAAAACCAGCGCTCATCTGCTACCTCCCTCCATCATCTCTCCCTGCGCCCTGTCATGGCATCTGGTGGGGAGAAACGATGATGACCATGGAGACCAGCCTGGGGTCCATGCCACGCTCACAGCAAGCAGAGGCTGGCTGCCCTGTTCTGGGGTCACTGGGTCACCTGCCATCTTTCCCTTCAGTTTCCTCAAGGGCAGAGTCCACGTCTTCATGTTCCAGTGTCCCAGGAGCTCACCACGATTATGTGTCTACCATCACGTCCACTCATGGTGACCTAAGTGTGGTTGTGTACCGTAGAATCAGAACCGACCCATAGCCAACCCTCTGGTGGGTTTTCAGAGGCAGTCAGTCACACGGGAGGAGATTTCATATCTTCCTGCAGGGAGCCCTTGAACTGCATACCTTCAGAATTGCAGCACAGCTTTTTGCCACTAGGCCACCAGAGCACCCCTATATTCACTCAAGGTGGCCTGATATATAAAAGAAAAAACACTGTCCAGTCCCATGCCATCTTCACAGTCACTAGTGCATGTGTCTGTGTCCGCTGTTGTGGCCACTGTGGGGTTTTTTGTTTTGGAGGTTTTATTTTTACATTTTGTTTTAATTCTTTTACTGTTGCGCATTTTCTCCCCTCCTCCTCCCCCAGTCCCAGATTGTTCTCATACTTACAATACCTAGACATAGACTTCCTGTGGCCCATTCCTCCCCTCATCTGTCCCAACGCACAGCTGTTGCTATCAACAACAGATCTGAACCCTGCCCCCTCCCGCTCCATCCCCACCATCTCGGATACGCTCGAGCCCCTTGTTACAGTCACTGTATCGAGCCATCTTGTCAGGGGTCTTCTTGGTGTCAATAGTCTCTTTTGATCTCTCGGGTTTTCACTAGCTAATTTTCCAGCCAGTGGAAGGAGCTCTGTAGTCCACAGGGAGTTGCAATACTAACCAAAGACCAGGCCTCGCTGGGGGTTCAAATCCACCAGAGGGTCCGCTGGAGTCTCAGAAATTTGCTGGAGGTTCAGCTCTGAGTTGGTTCCGACTGCACAGTAATGAGTTTTGTTTTGTAGTTTTTAGAAGTAGCTTACCGGGTCTTTCTTCCTTGCCTCAGTCTGGAAGCTCTATTGGAACCTGTCCTCCATGGGAGATCCTGCTTGCATTTGATACAGCAGTGGCATAGCCTGCCGCATCAGCACGATATGCGAGCCACCACTGTAAGCCAGCCTGATGGACAGGTGGTTGTGTACTGTCGAGTCAGAACAACTCATAGCTGACCCTTTAGTGAGTTTTCAGAGACAGTTAATCGCATGGGAGAAGATTGCCTATCTTTCTCCCTCACAGCAGCTCATGGATTTGAACCATGTATCTTTGGGATTGCAGCATAACGCCCTGTCCCTAGGCCACAAGAACTCCTAGATAGAGGGGTAGTGAATACAGGCTCAGGCAAACCCACATTCTTAGAGAGAAGTGGTAATTTTCAGCTTTCCTTGGCCTTTCAATATGATTACTCTTAACATCTATCAAAGTACTTGACCCAGGTAGGCAAAAGTCATTAAGCATGGAAGCACTTCAATTAAGGAATATTTTCTTTAAGAGCTGAGAGAGAGGGGGGGGGAGAGAGAGAGAGAGAGAGAGAGAAAGCAATAGTAAAATAATACAGAGCAGACAGCTGCAATTAAATGTGATTTACCACAACTTAAATATCACTTTCAGATAGTGTCAAATTAAAGCATTTAAGAAGACGGTTGGGAGAAAAACAAGGCCCTTTTTCTTATCTAAGTGAAGTGCTGGCACAGGAGGCCTGAAAGGGGGAACCTGCCAGATGCTGTTTTCTGTGGCTGGCATGTTTGTGCCTAACATTTCCGTGGTGGCGGTGTTTGAATTCTGCAGTGTCTGAAAAATTGCCGCCTCCGTCAACACGACCTGAAAATTCCCTTTTGAGAGATGGAGGAAGGTGTCAATTCATGTCTGTTCAGTCAGCTTTTTATTTTAGAGACACTGAAATTGTTTAAAAGAATGCCTTATTTTAGCCTTGAGTTTCCTGTATTTTCAAAGATAATGTGAGTTAGTCAAGGAAATTAAATGGATGGGTTTTTTGTTGTTGTTTTTGTTTTAAATCAGTATATTCAATGTATCACTAGATTTAAACTGTAGACAATTCCTGAAATTTGACTTTATCGTTGTGGATGCATGTGCACCAGATTCCCAACATGGTCTGCAATTTGGACCATACCCTCTTACCTTTGGGTGCTCATTTAAGAACAAATAGCACAATCTCATCACTGTCAAGTTGGGATCAACTCATAGCTGACTCTCCAGCAGGTTTTCAGAGGCTAAAAATCACATGGAGGGAGATTGCTCTTCTATTTCCCATGAAGCAGATGACAGATTTGAACCTCTAGACATTGCGTTGGTGTGGATAGATGAGTAGATTTAGCAAAATAGGGTTATTTTCAGTTTAAAGTCAAAAGCAACACTAAACAACCAAATAAAAATAAAACCATATACATGTATACGTAGAAAATTCTGCCTAGAATTCCACCCATCAGTATGGTTTCTTTCTGGCCTGGGCCTGGACCTGGACCTGGACCATGGTTTGAGTGTGGTTCTAATACCGAAAGCTAATTGTTTAGTTGAAAATGAACTGGAGATCCAAAAGATGGAAAGATTCAGGGTTGAGACATTATTTTACATGATGGAAGTGAAAGGTGTATTGTCAAGTCAGAACTGACCCACAGCTGACTATCCACGCTAGTTTTCAGAGACAGTTTAATCACATGGGAGAAGACTGCCCACCTTTCTCCAGGGGAGCAGCTGGTGGATTCAAACTCTGAGCTTTCGGCACTGCAGTGCAGTTTCTTACAACTAGGCCCACCCTATACTTACTGTTGTTGTTGTCCTGTTATGTGCTGTTGAGTCATTTGTGACTCATGGTGACCCTAAGTACAACAGTTCTGAACCCTCTTCAACCCTGAGCCAACTTCATTCTCACTGCCCCAGACACTGACTCAATCCATCTCATCCAGGGTCTTCCCCTCTTGCACCGTCCCTCCACCTTCCCAAGCATGATGTTCCTCTCCAAGGATCCCTCCCTCCTTGCAACATACTCAATGTATGTCAGATGGAGCTCCAGCATTCTTGTCTGCAGGGATGGTGAATAAGGGTGACAGAAGTAGAAAGAATGCATTTGAGTTGTAATGTTGAAGAAGAGGACGGAATATCTCATGGACTTCCAAAAGAACGAATAGATATGTCTTGGAGAAAGTGCAACCAGAATGTTTCTTGGAGGCAGAGTTGGTGAAGCTTTGGCTCACATATTTTCAACGTGGTAGGAGAGGTTAATCCTTGAAGAAGGACATCATGCTTGGAAAGGTGGAGGGTCTGTGAATGAGAGGAAGACCATCAATGAGATGGATTGATACAGTGTCTGTGACAACGGATTCACATGTGTTGGGGATGATGAAGATGACACAGGACAGGGCAGACTTCACGTCTATTGTTCATGGAGTCGTTATGAGTCATGTTTGACTCGACAGCACTTACAGCAATGGCGACAACAAAGCTATAGAGGCACTGCTCTCACACACTCCTAAGATAAACTCATGGAGCAAGGAAGACGTCTTGTTGTCTTCTTGTCTTGTTGTTTTGTTCTACTGAGTCAACCATCTCATAGATGACCTTCCAAAGGGTTTTCAGAAGCTGCAAGTAGCATTGGAGGAAACTGCACATTTGTCTCCCTCAGAGCATCTGGTAGATTCAAACTGCCTGCCTTTGGATTGACAGCATAACTCCTTAACCACTGAGTTCTCCAGTGTTCCCTAAAGTAGGTTAGCACGTGACCTTTTCCACAATGTGAAGTCCTCAACTTTTGGCCTTAAGAAACTGAAGAATGAAAGGAGGGAAGGTGTTCAACACAACATCACTAGAGAAAGGGAAGACATGGAGAGGTGCACAGGAGATAGAGACATCAAAGATAAACATGCACAATCAGTACTTGCAAACACTGACCCACAATGGGAAAGACATGTTGCATTGGGAAAATATGCTGCCAAGGATCTCTTTAAAGGGTTTATGAGCAAGGATCTCAGTTAAAAGACTAAAGTGTGCCTGGTCCAAGCCTCAGTATTTTAAATCACTTCTTATGCATCTGGAAGTTGAAGCAAATAAAGATGATCAAAGTATTAATGCCTCTGAATTGTGGAGTACTGAATGTTCTCCCTATCCTGTGCCATCCTCCCAGACTCCAACATGCTCAAGACCATCCTTAGAGCCATCATGTCAATCTATCTTGTGAAAGGTCTTCTTATCTTCCTGTGATCGTCCATCTTTCCCAGCATATAATGTCTTTTTCCAAGAACTGACTCTTCCTGGTATGCTCAAAATATATGGCAAAGTTTCATTATCCTTGTCTATAAGGAACACTATGATTGCATTTCCTCCAAGATAGACTTGTCTGTTCTTTTGGCACTCCATGGGACATTATGCTATGAGATACAGTTAACTTGATGGCCCTTAACAACAGCAACATACAATGGAGAGTTACTTAAGCAACTCAGAACCCACAGATATGAGCAGATGAAAGGAACCACACTCATGACCATGCATAGCTTTGTCAGATGATAGTTTCACATGCATCTGGGTATATGTGGTAATATATTAATGTATATAGTAGAGTCAATTGACGGAGAAGTTATGTAGGTTTACCAGTCATCCTGAAACACTCCAAGGGAATGAATTGTGGCCCTAAGACCTCAAGATCATAGCCTTAGGAATATCTAGGTAAATTGGTATAGCATAGTCCACAAAAAACAATGTTGCTCCCCAAAAGAATGAGGTAAGTAATTTCCAATCTTATTAAACTCCCTGGTTAAACTAGATTTATACCAACTAAAATATTTTTTTAGGAAAAAACACCCAAAACAAAAGTGTTGCTCTTTTTATTTTGGTGAGTAGCAACAAGTGTCTTAAAACTTTTCAAGTAAAAAAAAAAAACAAAAAAAAAAAAACTTTTCAAGTGGCAAGTTTTCTAAGGTGCAACAGTTGGTCCCTCCCTGTCTAGAATAAAGAAGAGTTCTGAAAAAGACAAATGAAAGATGCCTAGAAACAATCAGTCCCTAGAACTAATGGATGGCACACACGTCAACATCCACTCCCCCAAGATGAGAAGAACTGAGTGATGCCCAGCTACTACTGTTAATCCAAAAGAGAGAGAGAGAGAAAAAATATATAAGATCTTGAATACAGTGAGAGAAAAATGTAAAACAAAATTTAAATTAAAACACACACACACAACCAGCTTTGCAGGTTTTGTAGAGACTGATGGAACGCTCAAGACTATGGCCTTTGTTGTTGTTCGGTGCCATCAAGTTGACTGTAACTCATAGCAACTCGATGAACAACAGATCTGAACGTTGCCCTATCCTATGCCCCCCTCATGATCTCTGATGTGCTTGCACCAATTGTTACAATCACTGTATCAATTCTCATTTTTTAATATCTTCTAATCTAAAAGGCTTTACTTACAGTACTATGTTCCTCTTATTCATAGGACTTTTAAAAGCTTGTTAATTCAGAAGTGGATTGCTATTTCTGTTTCTTAGTGTTTCTTAGTCTGAAAACTGTGCTGAAACGTGTCCATCATAAATGACTCTCTTGGAATTTGAAATACCAGTTTCATAGCTTCCATGATCACAGCAACCTGAAAGCCATCCCAATACAGCAAACTGACAGACAAGTGTTGTCAAACTACAAACAACCATGCATATACATACACAAACTATGGCCTTTAGTCACATTTTAAGTGTAGAACTAAACTCACTCTTTTGACCCAACTTTGAACCAAACAAGACAAACTTGAAAGATGAACAGTAACACCAGGCGATCCTCACACCTTAGATCAAACTGGCAGCATTCAGTCCAAAGACAGTGAAGGATAAGATAGAAGGATCCATGGACACAAGAATCAAAGGGGGAATGTGTGGTGTGCTGTTACAGTATGGGGAACTGTAACAATGTCATCAAACAAAATCTTCATGAATAATGGAACGTAAAATTGACTTGCCATCTCCACTGCCACTCAATATACAGTAAAAAGCTTTCTTTAAAAGAAGATATTAAAGAACTTAATTTAAAATTTTAAATGGACTTCTTTTAAAGTGTTATTCAGTCAGTTGTTGCCATGGAATGGAAATTTATTTGTAGCTGACCCTCCAGCAGGTTTTCAGAGGCTGTAAATCACACAAGAGATTGCCCATCATCTTCCCTCAGAGCAGCCGTTAGATTCGAGCCACTTACCTTCGGGTTCCAGATCCACTAGGCCACTATTCTAACAGCACTGGAGAACTTAGGAAGTAATTAAGTGATGCAGTGGGTTTGGGGTTAATGTTACCATAACGTGGGTAGTGATGGTTCAGTTCTAGAATTCTTGCCTGCCTTGTTGGTGACTGGCTCAGTTTTCAGCTGCTATGCATCAGGCACAACCACAACCCGTCTGCAAGGTAGAGGCTTAGACATTGTTATGATGTTGAACAGATTTCAGTGGACCTTTTGGATTAAGACAAACTAGGGAAAAAAAGCCTGGTGATTTCCTTCCAAAACTTGACCTGTGAGAACCTGTGGATCACAAAGGTCTGATATGAACCATCATGAAATGGAACAGGACCTTTCGTCCTGCTGTGTGTGAGGCATCATGAGTTGGGGTCATCTCTGCCTTGGACCTCATTATCTTCTTCCAGTTCCTTATCCTTGGACATTTCTCTTCTTCCACTTTGTTAGTTAGATGGGTAGGTGCTGGGAAGTACAGGAGATGAAGCTAATTCAGTTCTTGCTTTCATTTCCTTTAGCAGACCTGACTTCTCTGGTGGAGAGGAGGACACACATGGTGGTCAGTGGGTCACTAACCCACATCTTCTTTCCTAGACCAAGAGGCTAGTGTGTGAACATAGCAAGGAAATGCTACCTGGCAAGAGTTGATGCCTTTGAGCTGTGGTTCTGGAGAAGAAGACTGAATAGCCCATGGACTGCCAAAAGAGCACACAGATATATCTTGGAGAAAGTGCAGCCATAGTGCTCCTTGGAGGTAAGGATGTCAAAGCTTCATTTCATGTACTTTGGGCCGTGTTGCTAGGAGAGAGACTATTCCTTGGAGAGGAACACCATGCTTGGAAAGGTGGAGGGACAGCGAAGGAGACGAAGGCCCTCAACCAGGTGGGATGACACAGTGACTGCCGCAATGGGCTCAAGTGTGTCAGAGATTGTGAGGATGGTACAGAATAGGACCGGGGTCAGGTCTGTTGTTCGTAGGGTCATTATGGGCTATGGGTTCCACTCAACTCAATGGCACCTAAGAACATGTATATGTAAACAACGCATATATAAAAAAATACATAGATGATATAGCTCTATCTCCATTTCAATATTCTTTGCATGTACAATCCATCATATTGAAGACTCAGAACTTGTGGTTCCAGTGAGTTGGAGTAAAAGACTGGCCCAGCCCTGCTCTGCTCACCAGGCTGTGACAAGAGCAGACAAAAGAAATGGGGTTTGGCCCTGCCCCCCAGGTCACACAAGGCTTGTCTTTTCCCACATGGAGATCAGAGAACTTCTCCCACCTCCTCACCTTGCCCTGCCATTAGCTTCTGGTTCTGAATCCTGCACAGAAAGGGTCGTGGGTTTCAGGGGGGCTGAGTTCCCATAAAGGCATTCTGAGAGGCAGGGGAGGCCGACCAAGCCTCATTCCCGTCCTGTGTTGCTCTGGCCTCTGGCACAGTCTGCTTTAGTGCCAGAGGAGCCTATTGTCGATAAGTAGGGGCTGCCAACTGTGAGACGAGGCGCGGGCAGACCGCCCAGCAGATGGCTTAACTCTGCACAGCCTCCAAGGGCAAATGTGGCAGACAGACAAGAGTCGTGGGTATGGGACAATTGCAGGATGGCAGGAATTCCTGGGACAGTTCCTCCCAAGGCAACCTTGAGACATCCTTTTGGGGATCTGGAAGACACAGACTTCTTTGCCATCTCTGTGAAGCTGTGACCATCTGAACTGGGTGGTGAGAAGGGTCAAGAGCTCTGGACGACAAGACAGGCACATCTTAGCCAAGGCCCCTTCTCCTGTGGCTCAGAGGAGAAGAGGGACCGGGCCCCCTTCTGGTCCAGCCAAGATCTGGGCTGGTGATTTCCAGGGAACAGCAGAAGCCAGTCCAAGAGTAGGTAGTGGGCGTGCCCAGGATCTCTTATCATTTCTAAGTCCCAGAAGTAAGAGGACAAAGCTACATGGGGCTTTGGAAAGCACCCCGGCCCTGGAGCTGGTTTCAGAAGGTTTATCAGCTCTCTAGCTCAGCTGTTGCTTAACTTACCAGAGGATTCACTCCGCCTGTAAGGCAGGCACGAGGTCCACCTCTCAGTTAGAGTTGCCTTGTAGCTGACGCTCCAGCGGGTTTTCAGAGACTGTAAATCTCATGGGATGAAATTGTCCATCATTCTCCTTCGGATTAGGATGTGCCTTTGGGTTGGCAGTGAGCCAGAGTTCCCTAAAACGATGCCTGGAGCCCGTTTCCTCAGTTGCTTTCCTCAGACCTTCTCCCTTTCAGATGACCAGTGCTGCCAACCTCAGAGGATGCCACCCCTGGTGTCTGGAAAGCAAGTTTGATGAAAAGCAAGTCTGGAGCCTTGAGGAGATGGGCAGTCAGAGAAGGCCACCTCCTCCTCTGTCCACCTCCAGCCCCAATTCCCTGCTCAGGATGATATTTGAGCATAGATGGTTTCTCCAAGACCGAGATCCAGCTCAGCAATGTACACGCTCCCTGACGCTAAAGGCACTCGCCCAGACCAGCTTCTGGGCACAGGGCAGGTGCCATCACACGAGCACCTGGATGTCCAACCTCTTCTGGGGTCTGGTGGGGCTTCTACCTGTCTAATGTGTCCTCCGCCAATGAGGGAGCTGTCCCTGTTTCCATAGCCCTCTGAGGTGGGGAGTTTTCTTGTATGCATAGGGTGGTTCTTTTCCAGAGGTGGGAAAACAATCAGGTTATTTATTTACTACTAATATGTACTGTTGGCAAAAAGTATTGACTATGCCACGGACTGTCAAAAGAACAGACAAATTTTTCTTGGAGGAAGTGCAGCCAGAGTGTTCCTTAGAGGCAAGGATGGTGAAGCCTCATTTCACATACGTTAAATGTGTTATCAGGAGGGACTAGTGTTTGGAAAATGACATCATTCTGGGAAAAGTGTACGGGAGGTAGTCAGAGAAAGAAAGCATGACCCTCAATGAGACAGACCGACACAGTGACTGACACAATGCAGTGGGCTTGGCATGATGGGAACGGTGAGGACAGGGCAGAAGAGAATGAGACTTCAACCTGTTCGCAGAGTTGCTATGCGTTCACTAGCTGGCGTTTAACAACAACGATCATGTCCTTTCTTCAGATACTATAAAACTACCAGATCCACAAAGAACAAGGAATTGGTTTTCATTGTGTGTTAAATTAAAAATTCTTTATGGAAGCTGGGAAAGAGATGCTGAAATTTTATGATGTATCTAGTTACAGAGAGAGCAGAGAAAGAAATATTCCAGGGAAATCAGAAGCACTACTGGCTTCACTGTACTTGGAATCAGAACTTCTTAAAGTGGTTTTCTTCTGGAAAACACCTCACAAGATTCCCCACCCCCCCCCACCTCGTTTTTTTTATCAGCACAAAATGCTATACTATCGTAGCAACTGCTGTGTAAAGTCTGTCTTCTTTAAACCATTTTCTCACCTCATTGCTAATTTCCACAGCACCTTTCTGCTCCTAACAGCTCTATTTTTAATGGTCTGCACACATCGTAAGATTGTCTTTCCTTCTGGGTAAACACAAGATACTTAAAATATGCTCTAGAATGATTTACTCTAACCAGTTAAATAACCTGCTTTCTGTGGAGTTGATTCTGCATCATGGTGACCCAGGTGTATCAGAGCAGAGCAATGTTCCACAGCATTTTCAAGGACTGATTTATCAGAAGGAAATCACCAGGCCTTTCTTCTGAGAAACCTCTAGGTGGAATTAAACTGCCAACCTTCTGGTTAGCAGCTGAGCTGCCTTAACTGTTCTTAACTACCTGGGGAATCCAGGTTTACTCCAGCTACCTTTAAAAGAAGCCAGCCTGGTCAAGAGGCAAGCTGTAAATATATAAACAAAGGGGAAAACTGCTCTACTAACTAGACTCCCTGGTACAAATGGCTAACACTCTTCATTCTAACCCAAAGGTTAGAGGTTTGAGTCGTCTACCCAGAACTGACATTCTTTTCTTTTTTTTAACATTCTTCTTTTTTTAAAAATATATATTTACAAAGTTCATAAACGTTGTTTTCGTATGTCTGTCACCCCCTCGCCTCAAATTTTGTGACCCTATGACTAACCCCCTCACCCCCGCCGGCCCAACCTCACCCCTCAGCTCCCCTTCCCTTGGATCCTCATTTTACAATAATGGTTTTATACAGTATTTGTCCTTAAGGGACTGAGTTAGTTCACACAGTATAATGCTCTCCAGTCTCTTCCATGTTAGGTAGTAATTTACTAAATCATGCTGCATATTCCACTGTGTGAATGTACCATGATTTCTCAGTCCATCAGTTGTGGTTGGATATTTGGGCTGTTTCCACATTCTTGTGATGGTGAATACCATTGCTATGAACACTGATGTACAAGTCTCCATTTGTGCCTCAGTTCTCATTTTCTCAGGGTATACCCTGAGAGCAGAGGAATAGCTGGGTTATATGGAATTTCTATGTTCAGCTTTTTGAGAAAGCACCAAACTGCATACCAGAGTGGTTGTACCATCTTACAATCTCACCAACAATGTATAAGAGTTCCTATCTCTCCACATCCTCTGCAACATTACCCGCTGCCCTATTAAACTTTGCCACTGTTACTGGAGTGAGATGGTATCTCATTGTGGTTTTGATTTGCATCTCCCTTCTTGCCAGTGATTTTGAGCATCTCTTCTGGTGTCTGTTGGCCATTTTAATATCTTTCTCTGTGAAAATTTTTCCATGTCTTTTGCCCATTTTGTACTTGGGTTACTGTATTTTTAAAGCTGAACTTAGAAACTTCATATGACCCAGCCTTTCTTCTCAAATGGAAACTTGTACACCAATGTTCATAGCAGCATTATTCACCATCGCAAGAACACAGAAACAGCCCAGATGTCCAACCACAAACGAATGAATCGAGAAGTTGTGGTACACTCATACAATAGAATACTACACCACACCAGGAACACCAGGAACACCAGGAACAACAATTTTGTAAATTACTGCCTAACTTGCCAGGGACTGGAGAGCATTATGCTGAATGAACTAACTCAATCCCACAAGGACAAATACTGTATAAAACAATTACTGTAGAATGAGTATGAGGATCCAAGGTGGGGGGGGGATGGAAATAGAAAGGTTGGATGGGGGGGATAGGGAATTAATTATAGGGTTGCACACACAATTCGATGGCTGAGTGGGGTGAAGGAAATGGGAAAGATCCTTTGTGAAAAACAATGTATTCAAACTGTAAATAAATCAGAGCAATATAAAAGCAATTTAAAAAACGTAAAAAAAATACTGGTCCTGGTGGCCTGTTAAGCATGGCCTGATCTCAGGAGGCGCCAGGAGAGGGGAGCTCTGGAGCAAGACAGCCTGTGCCTGTATCAGCCAGGAGAGGATGTCCATGTCTGAGAGGGACCGTGATGAAGGGTGACTCAGCCATGAAACAAAAAAGTCACATTCTGAGAACTAATTAGGAATCTTAGAGTAATATAATAGTTTCTCTCTGGTTATGTTGATAAAACTTTTTTTAAGTGATTAAAAAAAATAATAAAAATAGTGATAAGATCACTAAATAGAATTAAACCAGTATTTAAAGTGATTTGGTTTCCTGTAGTCCCAAAGCACCTGTGTTAGGCATATGCCCTCAAATGGTCTTTCATTAAGAATTTAAAATTATCCACATCTCATTCCATATACAAAAACCAACTCAAGGTGGATCACGGATCTAGGATTAAAACCAAGGACTATAAACTTTATTAAAGAAAAGCTTGGAAGAACTCTAGTATTCCTAATCCACAACATAAACAGTCTTCCAAGTAGCCTGAAAAATCTACAACCAGGAGAAGACAAAATAGATGAATGGGACCTTCTAAGAATCAAATCCCTATGCACATCCAAAAACTTCTCCAACAGGGTAAAAAGGGAAGCTACAGACTGGGGTAAAGCATTTGGGAATGACATGTCAGATAAGGGACTTATATCTAGAATTTATAAAATACTTGGGCACCACAACAAGATAAAGGTAAATAATCCAATTGAAAAATGGGCACAGGATATGAACAGACACTTCACCAAAGATGATATTCAGATGGCCAACAAGCACATGAAGAAATGTTCAAAATCCCTAGCTCTAAGAGAGATGCAAATCATAACAACTATAAGATATCATCTCACCCCAGTCAGAATAGCAAAATTTAACAGAACAGCAAGCAACAAATTCTGGCGAGGCTGTGGAGAAACTGGAACCCTTATTCACTGCTGGTGGAAGTGCAATCACTGTGGAAAGTGGTGTGGTGCTTTCTCAAAAAGTTGCAAATAGAGATACCATTTGACCCAGCAATTCCACTACTGGGAATATAACCCATAGAGACCGTATAACTGACATCCAAGCAGATGTATGCACACCCATGTTTATCGCGGCTTTGTTCACAAGAGCAAGGAGTTGGAAACAACCTAAGTGCCTATCAACAAATGAATGGGTAGAGCAACTCTGGTATATTCACATAATGGAATACTACGCTGTATTGAAAAACAAGAAACTCATGCAATATTATTAAAAATGGGTG
>NW_006399888.1:3037971-3041896 GCF_000299155.1 Elephantulus edwardii | reverse complement strand
GATGGGTGGGGGAGTGAGAGAAATTGAAAGAATTTGTTCTTGAACACAATACATTAGAATTTTTAAAATAAACTAGTAGAAAATTTTTTACAAAATATTTAAAATCATGTTTACCTGCCAGAGGAGATACCATGATCACAAAGGTGGTTTTCCCAGGGCGAGGCTTATCTACTGTACTCCGGATGTGCTGACCCCTGCGATTGCTCCAAACGTGGGAAACTTGACTGCCTCATTTGTGGTAACAGGGGACTGCATTCCCAGTTTGCCCTGCAAAAAGAAAAGAAAAAAAAATTAAAATTAATTGTAATGTCATGTGACCAGGACCTCCGGGAAGGCCTAGTTGACTAAGAGGTAATTAAGGTTAGATTGTCAGGTGGGGCCAGTTCTTGGAAAAAGGTATGCGGGGAAGGTGGAAAGTAAGAGAAAAAAGACCCTCAACAACCTCAACCCTCTCCCCTCTCCCCTCTCTCACAACGGTCTCGAGCATGTCGGTAATAATGAGGACACACAGCATAGGGCAAGATTCTGATCTGTTCCTCACCGGGTCGCTATGAGTCATAATGGACTCAGAGGCACCTCGCCCCAAGGGCAGGTAGGGATCTCTATCCGACCTTAAGTAATCATAATGGGGGCACGGGTTTAGAGGCCAGGGAGGTTGTGGTGGGTGCGCTGCCCTATTTTCATCGAGGTTATGAAGCGCCCAGCGTTCGTGAGGCAGCTGCGGCCCTGATGGAGGAGGAAATGCGCAGATACCGAACTACAAAGAATTACCCGAGCTACCTGACAGCCCCAAGATGATTCCACTTTTGAAATCGACGTAATGAGAAATGGATTTGAAAGACTGGCTGCCCGACAACCAATTGAGTTGCTCAGTATGAACGGTATGATCTTCCAACCCCTTCCTTGGGTCCGAAAAAGAATGGTATTAAGGCATGGCAAGAATGTGTAAATAATTCTATGGTCCAGTTAGAACATCAAGCAGTTCGAATTGAGAATCTAGAACTAATGTCACCGCCTGGATGCAATACCTGCAAAGTATACAGTGAAAATCTGGTTCACTTGATAGAACATGCCCAAAAAAACCTCTAGAAATTAAGGAAGCACACTCGAGATTTCAACTGGCAGCCATAGAACAGGCAACTAACAGCTGGGTCCAAATTGAAAGAGATAGAGTCAACTTAGGTCTCCCTGGTTAGTAAGACTTGTGAGATTGAATGGAGTATTGTACAACTAAAAAAATGAAATCTATAAACAAAGCTGCAACGTGGAGAGGCAAAGACAGACAGCATCCGACAGGAATTCTGAAACAAGAAAAATGAACTTTCCCAGACTATCCCAGCCATCTGAGTTGCCCTGAACCATGAGAGACCAACATTTTATAGAAATCGTTGGTATTTAATGTTTAGAAACCACAGAATGTGAACTTTTTCTATTATTTCTGTGTGTACATATTAAATAAAAACTATCTGCTTGGTAGTATTTTTGTAGCTTGAAACAATTTTAAGGCATTCAAGGTAAGTGTGTCCTTATCCTGGGGTCTTATTTGCATCCAAGAGTTAATTATGGAAAATTTTCACATGTACAAGAGTTTGGGAGGTTTTGTCTTGTACTAATAAGAGGTAATAGTAAATAATTTTTTGCTAAATAGACCAAAAAGAAAAAAAAATACAAAAAAACCCCAACACAAAACAGCAAACAAGGACAGGTAGAGATGCTGCAGATAAGCATACTTCAGTGTTCACATTTCCTTAAATTTTACCCTAACTAACAGTTTATTATTTTTACAAGTACATGGTGTGAGAATGTGAGTATGTTAATGTGTGATTAGACCTCACACTATGAGAGTCTGGTCTTTTAATACTTGCAGTTCTGAGTTTTAAAGGGCAATAAAGTCTACCAGTTTCCACGGGCTCCATAGAATTTGCTTAATGGAAACTCAGCTATTTTCCCTTCAGTCCTGGCTGGTCCCCTGAGGGTAGTTAACCTGATTTTCAAGTGTGACACCTGGGTGAAAATAGTCTACTTTTGTGGTTCTAATTTGATTTTTACCCAGGCAGTGTAGGATTTACACAGCTGGGCAGTAGCAGTGAGAACATTACATTCTTTCCACGGAGAAAAACGTGTACTGGGAAAGGAAACCCTGAATTTGGCTTTTTTTTTTTTTTTTGTCCCCAGAACTGTGAATAAATTTCTGTTCTCTAAAAGTCACCCACTTTCTGATTTTTTTTTTTGTTGTTGTTAGGCAGCACTAGGAAAATAAAACAGCAGGGAAGCAGCATTTTACTCTAATATGAGCAACAGAGCAAATCTCCTGTGACAAAGAAGTGCCAGTTCTTTTCTTCAGACTCAAAGGTCTGTGTGTCCCAACCCTGTTGTCCCTCCTGACTGTCCTTTTGCAGATGTCCAGGAATTTGAACACAAAGTCTCCTTAGCCGCCCTTCTTCATCACCATCCTCTTTCCATCCAGCAGAAAGCAAGCAAACCTGGGGTTCCTGTCTCCTGGATGGAGCGCTCTGAAACCCTGAGCAGGCAAGTCTTTAACTTAACCTGCCTCTTGACTCCTTCACTTGATGTGAGGTGGTGGGGGGGCGGTCAAGAGACTTATTATGCAAGCAAGTGTGTACCTTGTGCACACTTATTAAGCCAGGTTTCAGAGGAAAGAAAAAGGATTCCTGTCATCAGTTCTTTGGAGGAGTCCTTTCATGGATTTGCTTCAGAAGCTGCTCCGTAAGACGTGGCCGCTTGTTCGGCTCAGGGTTCACTCTGAGGATGTCACTGCCTGGCTCAAGTAGCCCATAATCAGGTGGACTGAGCAAGTGAGCCCATAAACAGTATGACAAGGTCTGCTGTGGAAATATGAGCACTCCGTCCATGGGCATTTGAAAAGGCTTTGGGGCTTTTAAGCGCAATAAGGTCTTTGCAGGGGGAGCTTTATTCAGTCTTCTAAACACCCGCGTCTGTACAGTTGCTGAGTACTGTAGAGTTGGAACCAACCCATAGCTAATCCTTTAATGGGCTTTCCGAGGCAGTTAATAGCACTGGAGGACATTGGCCATCCGTCTGCAGAGCAACTGGTGGCCTTGAACCCTGTGGCTTTGGGATTGCAGTGCAGCTTCTTGCCACTAGGCCACCAGAGTTCCTACAGCTGTAGCTCACTGCAATTTGTGGAGAAGTGCTGCCAATTGCTTGCTTTTTTTTGGGGGGGAGTGGTCATCTTATGACATCCAGGTTGGGCTACACTGTTAACATTTCATGCTGTCTAGCCATATAGCAAAGCATTTGAATGAAGAATAGACATTTCAGAAAAGTACTGGTTGTTGAGGCTTCGCTTTTACTTGCATGTTATTGTTGTTGTTGTTATGTGCCATCAAGTTGCCTGTGACTCATAGCAACCCAGTGTACAACAGCTCTGAAACCTGCTCTTTCCTGAGCCAGTCTCATTGACTCCAACACACCTATCCCCATTACCCCAGTTACTATGTCAATGCATCTCATCTTAGGTCTTCTTCTCCCACGCTGTCCTCCACCCTTCCAAGCATGATGTGTTTTTCCAAGGAATGGTTCCTCCTGGCCACATGTGCAAAGTATGTGAAATGAAGCTTTAAAATCCTAGCCTCCAAAGAGAAACTTGTTTTCACTCTCTCCAAGACAGAACTATTTGTTCTCCTGGCAGTCCATGGTATGTTCAATACTCTTCTCCAGCACCGCAACTCAAAGACATCAATACTTCTTTTGTCATCCTTAGTCATTGTCCAACTCTCTGGTGCATAGCAAGGGATTGCAAAGACCATGTCCTGTATCAGGCGCACCTTAGTCTCCAGAGAGACACCGTTGCTCTTGAGTACTTTAGAGAGGTCCCTAACAGCAGACTTTCCCACCGCAATAAGTTTTTTTATTTCCTGGCTACTAGTGCGAAGAGTGTTGA
>NW_006399888.1:3012862-3037871 GCF_000299155.1 Elephantulus edwardii | reverse complement strand
GTATCAGGCGCACCTTAGTCTCCAGAGAGACACCGTTGCTCTTGAGTACTTTAGAGAGGTCCCTAACAGCAGACTTTCCCATCACAATATGTTTTTTTATTTCCTGGCTGCTGGTGTCAAGAGTGTTGACCATGGAGCTGAGCAAACTGAAGCTGTGAACAATCTCAATCTCTTAGCCATCCATCCTGATGCTGCCAATTGGTCCAGTGGTGAGAATCTTTGTCTTCTCGACATTGAGCCTCAGTCCATACTGAAGGTTGCAGTCCTTGACCTTCTGCAGCAAGTGCATGAGGTCCTCTTCAGTTTCAGCAAGCAGGGTTGTGTCATTTGCATAACACAGATTGTTAATAGATCTTCCACAAATCCTGACGCCACACTTCTCCTCCTAGAGAGGGTGAAATCAGGCTGCTCCTTGGAGGCAAGGATTCTGAAGCTTTGTCTGACAAACCTTTTTTTTCCATCTGACCTACTTTGGACATGTTATAAGGAGGGACCAGTCCTTGGAGAGGGACATCATGCTTTGGAGGGTGGAGGGACAGTGCAAGAAAGGAAGACCCTCGATGAGATGGATTGATTCAGTCACTGAGGTAGTGGGGGTAGGTGTGTCAGAGACAATAAGGGTGGCACAGGATAGAGATAGGTTTAGGGCTCTTATACATAGGGTCACTATGAGTTGCAAGCAACTTGATGGCACATAACAATAGCAACAGTGTTCCCTTTTGGAAGCAGGAGTGGCATCTACTTCCTAAACAACATGCCTCTGGAAACTCTGTGAACTTTGATAAATGATGATAGTTACAGAAAGCTGTCAGACCTTTTGTTCATGGGGTCAATATGAGTTGTGCTTGACTTGATGACAGTCAAAAGCAACAACAGTGTTCCCTTGCTCTGTTCACACAGCAGCCTCTTTTTTCTAGGTATAGGTTTTGTCTGTGCACAATCAAATGTTATGGGATTCCCGTTCTTCTAAATGTTAGCTATAATTTGTTATTATCCACATAGTGAAATACCTTTGCATAGTCAATAAAGCACAAACAGATTCTTCTGGTATTCTTTGCTGGCAGCAGGATCCATCTGATATCAACAATGAAATCCCTGGTGCCATGCATCGTCTAAATCCAGCCTGAATTTCTGACAGTTCTCTATGTATTATTCTAGCCATTTTTGGATGATCTTCAGCAGTCTTGTGCTTGCATGTGATATTCATGATACTGCTCAATAATTTTCACATTCTGTTGGATCACCTTTCTTGGGAATGGAACAAATGCGGATCTCTTCCAGTCAGCTGACCCAGAGCTGTTCTCCAATTTTCCTTGCATAGA
Organism: Elephantulus edwardii; assembly: GCF_000299155.1. Lineage (NCBI taxonomy): Eukaryota > Metazoa > Chordata > Mammalia > Macroscelidea > Macroscelididae > Elephantulus > Elephantulus edwardii. The sequence continues at coordinate 3,036,549 of NW_006399888.1, read as the reverse complement.
CGGGTGAGTACTTTCAGGGCTGCATCTGTTAGTTGAAATGAGTAATCTTAGGTTTGGGGAATGGTCATTTTTATTTTTTCTACTTGGATTTTTTTCAAATATTAAGAACTCAGTAGTGTTTAGAATTCTAGGTGAGGTGAAGTTGATAGTTAGGGACCTTTTCTGGCCTAGCAAGGTGTTTAGTGCATCTGTAACAAGGCCGGCAGCAGGATGGTGGTGGACGCGGCCAACTCCAACGGGCCCTTCCAGCCCGTGGCCCTGCTGCACATATGAGATGTTTCTCCTGCTGATCAAGAGAAGCTTTTCATCCAGAAGTTACGCCAGTGTTGTGTCCTCTTTGACTTTGTTTCCGACCCACTCAAGTGACCTAAAGTGGAAGGAAGTGAAACGAGCCGCGTTGAGTGAAATGGTGGAGTACATCACCCACAACCAGAATGTCATCACAGAGCCAATCTACCCCGAAGTAGTCCATATGTTTGCAGTTAACATGTTTCGAACATTACCACCTTCCTCCAATCCCACGGGAGCAGAATTTGACCCCGAGGAGGACGAGCCCACGTTAGAAGCAGCCTGGCCTCATCTACAGCTCGTTTATGAATTTTTCTTAAGATTTTTAGAGTCTCCAGATTTCCAACCTAATATAGTGAAGAAATATATTGACCAGAAGTTTGTATTGTAGCTTTTAGAGCTCTTTGACAGTGAAGACCCGAGAGAGAGAGATTTTCTCAAAACCACCCTTCACAGAATCTATGGGAAAGTCAGAAAACAGATAAATAATATATTTTATAGGTTTATTTATGAAACAGAACACCACAATGGCATAGCAGAATTACTGGAAATATTGGGAAGTATAATCAATGGATTTGCCTTACCGCTGAAAGAAGAGCACAAAATTTTCTTACTGAAGGTGCTGCTGCATTTGCACAAAGTGAAGTCTCTGAGCGTGTACCACCCTCAGCTGGCGTACTGTGTAGTGCAGTTTTTGGAAAAGGACAGCACCCTCACTGAACCTGTGGTGATGGCACTTCTCAAATACTGGCCAAAGACGCACGGTCCGAAAGAAGTCATGTTCCTCAACGAGCTGGAGGAGATCCTCGACGTGATCGAGCCCTCGGAGTTCATCAAGGTCATGGAGCCTCTCTTCAGGCAGTTGGCCAAGTGTGTGTCCAGCCCATACTTCCAGGTGGCAGAGCGGGTGCTGTATTACTGGAATAACGAATACATCATGAGTTTGATCAGCGACAACGCAGCCAAGATCCTACCCATCATGTTTCCGTCCTTGTACCACAACTCAAAGACCCACTGGAACAAGACGATCCACGGCCTGATCTACAACGCGCTGAAGCTCTTCATGGAGATGAACCCAAAACTCTTTGACGACTGCACGCAGCAGTTCAAGGCCGAGAAGCTCAAAGAGAAGCTAAAAATGAAAGAACGAGAAGAAGCGTGGGTTAAAATAGAGAACCTAGCCAAAGCCAATCCCCAGGTACTAAAAAAGAGAGTGACATGAGAGCCTGCAGGGGGTGCTGGCGCGTTTTTGATAATGTAGGTGTTGTGGCCCCATCATGTGCGGGAAGGGACATTGATTTCACTAACATTGTATATGAAATGATCTGCAATAAAAAATACTTTTCAACTTTGTGAAAAAAATATACATATAATGTACTCAGAGAGATGCTTAAAGCAAAAGCACACCTGCTTTATAATGAACATCTAAAGTCAGAACTATGGCCCCAGCTTAGCCAAGAGATTGGACCTGAACTTGTAACAGGATTGGTTATAATTTGATTGTGTATGTCTCTATGTCTCCATTCATGGTGGTATAGTGCATTAATTATCACACTGTGAACTGAAAGATCAGAAGTTCAAATCCACCAGGCACTCCTCCACTGGTGAAAGATGAGCCTTCTATAAAGATTTACAGCCTCAGAAACATGATGGATGGTCCCTATGAGTGGAAATAGATTCAACAGCAGTGGGTCAAATCTTTATCTGATATTTGTATCAGAAAGACCAATTTTATTTTTTTGTCACTAATTCTGTGTACATGAAGATGGATTCAAATGCATAACAGAGCAATACGATTTTTGTTTCCCACCTTGCTACACTGTGATATCTTTGAAATGGGACTTAATTGCTTATTTGTGCTGAGTTTGGATTGCAGGGGAAATAATGACATGAAAATTCGTCTACATATGATTTTTGTCTTTATATATTGCAGCAAAAAGCTTTTCTCCCCCACCCCCCTTTTTGGCAAACAAGTTGAAATTGTGCTAGAAAACTCTCAGATGGTCTGTCCAATTTCCAGGCATCACATTTTCACAATGTGGAAGGCCTACCAAGAATAGACCTGGATTTTTTTTTCCCTTCTGTAAAGTCTGGCTTTAAATTAAAATATCCCAAAAGACTTATCATAAAATAAACATAGTCTTCTGACTCCAAACTCTTCTCCCCAGAAACATTTACTTTTAACCCACTTATCTTTCCTTGTGGTTATTTTCTGCAATTTTCAAAATCATAGTTTAAAGATTTCAACATTATCTACTTCCTGTCATGCTAGATGAAAAGTTGGCACCTCCAATTCCCTTCTCTTCAGGTGATTATACTACTATTTTACTTTCAATCACCAACACCCTTTGAAGGAACTCTGGGGGCACAGTGATTAAAGCATTCAACTGCTAACCAGAAGGTGGGCTGTTGGAACCCACCAACTCCTCTCAGAGAGAGAGAGAGGGGGGGGGAAAGTCTGCTTTTCCAAAAGGAAGTCTTAGACGGGCCAGTCCTATTCTGTCCTGTAGGGCTGCTATGAGTTATAATCTACTTGATGGCAGAGGGCTCGCATGTTGCAAGGAGGGACCAGTCCTTGGAGAGGGACATCGTGCTTGGGAGGGTGGAGGGACAGAGCAGGAGAGGAAGACCCTCGAAGAGATGAATTGATTCAGTGACTGGAGTAATGGGGGTGGGTGTGTCGGAGACAGTGAGGCTGGCTCAGGATAGAGCAGAGTTCAGAGCTCTTGTACACAGGGTCACTATGACTTACAAGCGACTTGATGACACATAACAACAACAACATTTGCATTATCTTACACCCCTTAAATTATTATGAAAAAATCCTTTCATACTTTCTAATACTTTTAGAATGTTGTTCCTGACAAAGTCATGAGTGTTCTGTGAAAGCATTTTCTTCTTAGATTACTTCATAATGTGGGTGCAAGGATCTCTTTGAGGGGTCCATTTATTTTCTGACAAACACCTTTTCCAAAAGGGAAAACCTTTGACTCCTAGCGACACTCAGAGGACTTAGGTCACTGAGCAGGGATTGTCCCTCCTGGTCTGATACCCAGTGCTCATGGTGGAGCTCAGAGAAGACTTAATATCTCCACAGACACCCCAAAACACACTTTCCCTTATATGTGGCCCGGGCTCCACGGTGGGCAGTCAGGTTGTGATGGTTAATACTGTGTGTCAGCCTGACTGTGATTCTCCGTATAATGTCATGATCTCATGCATTTTAAGTGCTAACCTCTGATGTTGGTCACACAGGAGTAGAGGCATTTGAATAATGGCTGGTTTGACTATCCACTGCCTAATTATCCAACCCTTTTCCAATGCTTGACACATCTCCTCAAGGATAGTACCTACATTAAACATCTGTATGGACCCTCTCACAAAGTTGGTTAGCCCAATTTGGATTCTGTATCTGGCTTACCTCCAAACTTGACAGTGGTCTGCTGAACTTGCTGAACTTGGATTCATTAGACACCAAAGCCAGCAGTCTGCTGTGTTGCCTGTTGTCCTTGCATTTGTCAGCTTCTCTAGACATCTCTCTCCTGAAACCTGGACCAAAGGACCAGGGCTTGTCAGCCTCTACAAAACTGTGAGCCTTTTTTTAAAAATCTCTCTCTCTCTCTTCATATAAATATGTATTTGTATGCACATATATTCACATATGTGTATACATACATTTCTCTAATTTTACTTCTCTAGAGAACACAGCTTAAGATGAGGAGGAAAAAAAAAAGATGAGGAGGAGCACTGAGTATGGGAATCACAAAGACAAGAGTTTATTGACATCACCACCTTTAACGGGATGACCTAACCTGTAGCCAGAATCCATAACTATATTGCCTTATATGATAATGAAGTTTTGATGATGGTAATGGAGTTAATAATTTGAGATGAAGAGATTATTCTGCATTATCGGGGTAGGTCCAATGTCATCACAAGTGTCTCAGAAGGAAGATTAAGAGGCAAGAACATCAGAATCAGAGAAGAAAAGAGAATGGAATTAGAGGTTAGAGTGATGTGCTCTGAATACGTGGCCACAAGCTACATAATCCAGGCACGCTGGAGAAACTGGAAAAGGCAAAGGAGCAGATTCTCTCAGGAACCACCTGAAAGAATGCTCCTTGTCCACCTTTATTGTAGAACTTGTGACCTGCAGAACTGTAAGCTAATAAGTTTGTATTGTCTTTAGAAACCATAAATCAGGAGTCATTTGTTACATCAGAAAGAGAAAACAAATACTCTCATAGTCATGCTACTACTTCACTGCATGATTATCAACAGGTTACCTCTGACTTTATGTAAAATGGGGTGATAGAAACATCCATAGGATGTTCTGAGGACTGACAGAAATAATACACTGAAGTACTGAGCCTGTGCTTGTCCCTGGAAGCTTCTTTAAGTGACATTGTGAGTTGCTTCTCTTGGATCAAACAAAGAGATGGATGGAGAACATCAAGTCAGAGAGAGGTTGTGGTAGAAGAAGTGGAGACAAGGCCAGCCTGACCAGGACACAGAGTCTATAGAGGGAGTGACACAAAACAAGATGGGATGGCAGGTGGGGACCAGAGAGTCCGGAGTTATCTGAGCAATAAGGGCCCAATAGGTGTCCCCGCTGTGGAAAGCTTTCCTTTCCTTGTAGTGAGTGAAGAATAGAGTGGAAACTGGGTCTATGATGGCTCATGGGGTGATGAGAGGTGTTACGGGTTGGACTGTAATCCAATTAAATCCTAACCCATATACTTGTGGATGAAATTGTGAATGGAAAGAAGGAGTCCATTGTTATGAGGCTGCATCAGTCTGGGGTGTGTTTTAAACCTAATGAGTTTTGAGTTATAAAAAGAGCAAATTAAGGGGAGCTCTGGTGGCCTAGTGGCAAGGAACTGCAACTACAATCCCAGAGGCGAACGGTTCGAATCCACCAGATGCTCTGCCGGGGAAGGAGGGACAATCTCCTCCTGTACCAGTCAGATCTGATTTGACGGTACACGCACACATGCACACACAAAATAATAATAATAATAATAATAATAATAATAAGCAGATTAGACAGAGTCACACACTCAGGGAAGACAGATGCCACAGGATGGTGTTCAAGGAACCAAGGAATGCCTGCGGCCATGCCCAGAGGAAACTCTGATTCAGACATCTAGCCTCCAGAGTTAGAAGAACAGAAAATATGGTCTTTTTTTATTATTCTTTTTTAAATTTTATTTTATTAATTTTAATTAACATTTACAGAGATTTTGAATTTTCATTCATTCATTGTTGCACTTTTTTCTCTACCGTCCCCCCCCCGCCCCAAAGTTCACTCCTCTCTTTGAAAAGCAAAAGATAAACTTCTTTAAAGTCCCCAATGTGTGGTGTTTAGGGAGCTCAATAAACTGTGCTGCAATCCCCAAAGCACGTGGTTCAAGGCCACCAGCTGCTCTGCAGGAGGAGGACGGGCAACCTTCTCTGGCATGATTAACCGCCTCTGAAAACCTGCTGGAGAGTTAGCTATGGGTTTGTTTGTACTCTACAGTACACAACAACAATACAACAATGTGTGTGCTATTTGTATTCTAGCAGTTCTAGGAAATGAAGTTGAAGGAGATAGATATGAAGCAGGAAGACCACTCAGAAGGGTATGGCTCCTTTCCTGGTTTGATGTCAGGAGGGGGTGAGGGGAGTGTCACAGAACAACTTAAGTGCAAAAGAGAAGGGAGAATTAAAGATGACACCCTCATGTTGGTGGAAAGAAGTGGGTGATTGTCCCACTCTGCAGTCTTGTGACCTCTGTGATCTTGTAGTGTGACCCACGATGCTGTGAACCTCATTCACTGTGCCTGTCTGAAAATCAGTCACCTTGCAAAGCATGTAGCACTCATTTAATTCCTCTGAATTCTTTCCAATGCATAGTGAAATAGAGGGTCAGTGCCATCTTCCTCAGTTCCAAAATCAACATTCTTGGCATTGTGGAAATAAAAAGATAGGTTGCATTGGGAATGTCTGCTGTCAGAGGAGTAAGGACCAATGATTTAGAGACTAAGGTGTTTCTGAGCCAGGCTATTGTCTTCTGAAGTTCTTGCTATGCATCAGAGAACTGGACAATGACCAAACATGAGAGAAGAAGAATCAGCGCCTGTGAGTTGTGGCACTGGAGAGGAGTCTTGAACATACACCATGGACTGCCAAGAGAATAAACAGATCTGTCCTGGAGAGAGTGAAACCAAGCGGCTCCTTGGAGGCAAGGGTTTTAAAGCTCCATCTCACATACTTAGGGCATGTTGCCAAGATGAACCAGTCCTTGGAGAAGAACGTCAGGCTTGGGAAGGTGGAGGGACAGCGCAGGAGAGGAAGACCCTGGATTAGATGGATTGATGCAGTGACTGTGGCAATTAGGATAGGTGTGTCAGAGACAGTGAGATTAGCTGAAGATAGGACAGGGTTCAGAGCCATTTTTCATAGGGTCGCTATGAGTTGTATTAGACTCAATGACACATAACAACAGCAAGAAGATTAACTGGCATGCTGACGTCAGCCATGGGCTCACATAAAACCAAGATTGTAAAAAAAAACAAACAAAAAAACCAAGATTGTGAGGATGGTACATGGCCGGGCAATTTTTGTTCTGTTATACATTATACTGGTTATCCAGTGCTACTCTTACAGAGAGATAGCACAAGTGGGCATCTTTAACAAGTCAAAATTTACTCTCCTATCAATTAGGAGACATTACAATGGGGTGTCTTAACAACCCAAAATTTATTCTCTTACAGTTTAGAAGGCTAGAAAGTCCAAATTTGGAGTGCAACAGTTCTGAAGGAAGATCTTTGCTTCTTTCAGCATCTGTAGGCTTTCCATATGCCTTGACTCTTCTCTGTGTTTAGAACCTTGCAAGCACAGGGAACTGTGTTCAAAGGATAATTCATACTGATGCCTTCTTTTCTGTCTTCTTTCCTCCCTTTTCACCTCTTGTGAGATCTAAAGTATTATAGACCACATCCCGGGAAAACACACCTCACATCACAAGAGGGTTGTGATGGATCAAAGTTGTTGCATACCACCTTAAATATCTTAGAACTTTTTGTTTTATCAGAGAATAGGGAAAGGTCACATAATTTCCATGCTGCATACATTTATTTGTGGAAGGACACTATTCAATCTATGATACACATAGTCATTATGAGTTGGAAACAGCTTGAAGGCATCTAGCAACAAACACCCAAATCTTTGCCATACAAAGACGCTAAGATTCAGAGGTTAAGGAGCTGGTTCTGACACAGCTAAAAAGTGCTGGAGTGGAATAGCTAAACCACTATGCTATTCTTTCTGCTTTAGAATTCAAATGGTATACACCATCCGAAGTGCTGCTCTATGACCCGTTCCAGAAGACCAAGGCTTCAGATTCTACAGAGGAGGAAGAATTTGGCAAGTGCAAACCTTTGCTTCTGAGGCCAGGGCTGTTTTATGGATCTTGTATGGCATTCATCTTCAAGGAGAAATCATAAAGGTCATGGTAAACCTTGTGAAGCTATTTTAAGAGTCCTTCAAAATGACCTCTGGTGGGTGATCAACAAATCACAGAGACTGGCTGAATGAACAGTCCAACTTTCAGCATGAGTTTTTGTTGTTATCAGATTGGGCAATTTATTTCAGAGGCAATAAATTGTGCAGGAAGAGACTGCCAGGTGCAGCTGGTGGATTTGAACCCTGTGCCTTTGATCTGACAGCTTAAATCCTTACCAATAAATCAACAAACTTCCCTTTCTGCATGAGAGAGGAAGCTATAAGCAACATAAAAATCATTCCAGGTCTTCTGTTTGGAAGTTTCCAAGGAGAGGTGCTGGTTGAGAGAGAGAACATAGGTTCAAAATGAGACTGAGGGGACGCCCAGGCACAGAAAGCACTTATCCACAGGGACATGACAAGGCTATGTTTGTTACACTTGTCTTTAATTTACAAAGTTCTGTTCTGTTGCAGGTGAAGTATTCTATTCTTGGTTCCATCTGTGGGTTTCTGGCACCAGAATAGTTTCGTCAATAAGCACTTGCCTGAGGCAAATGATACAGAAAATTTATTTTTGTTTGTGAAAATTATTGCGTAGTATCCTAGAGCAATCCGGGTTCTAACCAAGCAAAAGAAAGAGAATGAATGTGTTGCTGTTGGCAGTGCAAGGGGTTGACATGCTTGACTGTCAACCAAAACGATCCATTGACAACCCTGTGGAGTACATGTCTATTCTGACACACGTCGGGTCATCCCAAGCTCACATCAACTTGACAGTGATTGACAGTGACTATATATATATATAATTAGCCATCTACTCCTGTTTTACATATATTTGATATATTTGTTACTGTTACATGCCATCGAGTCACCTGCGACCCACAGCAACCTTATCTACAACAGCTCTGAAACCTGCCCTGTCCAGAGCCAGTTTCACTGATTCCTACACACCAGCCCTCATTGCCCTAGTTACTGTATTCCAGTTTCTGCTTATAACTGTTCCTCCTCCTCTGTGTTTCCAAATTTGAGGTCTCAGTCTCAGTTGCCATATCTATTAATCTACTCAAGAGTACTCTGCTGTACACAGGGTTTTGAAGGCCTATTATATTTTGGAAGTGGATGATCAATCCTTCTTCTTAGTCTGTCTTAGTTTGGATGCTTAGTTTTAGGATGATATTATATATATATAATTTATATATGTATGTGTGTGTATGTATATGTATGTATGTATATATATGTATATACATAGATAGATAGATAGATAGATAGATAGATATCCATTTTATGAACTTGATGTAGTAAGAGCTTATTTATCATGAAGTGGTTGCTTCTGCATCTTGAGCTGGGTCTGAAGTCCCCAGGGCAGGCAGCCAGGAATGACAGATGAACATGAAATAGGAAAACAAGAATAAAGGGAGCGGGGTCTGGATGAGCTGGGATCTTCATTGCCTTGAGCTGCCAACCTCTGTGATGGGCTGTCAGAGAGGCCAGTGCCTGTCCCACTGAGCTGTACAGATGGCTTCCCAGGGCCCAGAGCAGCTGAAGGGGGGTCTTGCAGGAGCTGGAGGAGATGTGAACAGGCTGCCCACTGGTGCAATTCATTTACAGCTCAAAGGCTTTTCATTCATACCATGGAGAGAATAAAAGACGTCAAAGAGAGTATATCTATCTTCAAGGGCTCACATGCTCCTCATCCAAATATGGTCTGCTGTTCTTGGCTGCCATTGTGGTGATTCTGTTTCTTGGGGATCTCGTGAGTAGACCTGCTACAGAGGGTTATCAAGGCTTTGTTTGACCTTTCAGAAGCAGATCTACTTTTTGAAGTGCCTCTGGGTGGACTTGAACTGCCAACTTTGAGACAGAATTAAAACGCTTACCTGCATGCAGCACATAGCTAAACTTTGTTCCAATTTGAACAGCTGTAAGTGTTGATATAAGAATGCTCATTGCCTCTCACCTTCCAATCTGCAGAAGAGAGTTTTAAGATGATCCACTTGACTGGTTTTGGGGAGGAATGGGCAAGGAGCGTATGACCACAGGGGACCACAGAGGCGCAGCAGAGGGAGAGGCTGTTGAATGGGCAGGTATGTCAACAGATGTGCACCGACGCCAAGGGAAAGGGACCAGAAGGGCTGCTGAAGGTTTAAGAAACACCAGAAAAGATTCTAAGTATCTGGAACATTGCTTTGGTTGTTTTTACTGCAGGTTCTTAGTTGAAAAGTCCAGATTAATAATATAGATGCTGAAGAGTCAAAGAGGAATAATATTAACTGTGTTCCTTTAGGAATTCTTGGTTTACTGAGGATGGTGTTTTCTTAAGTCCTTCTAGCTTAAAGAACCCAAGCTAGATGATCAATAAAGAGTCAAAGGGATTCAGTGATGACAGAGATATGAGAGTGGATGGAGAAATTTGAAAGGAGCCTTGGTAGAGAAGTGTATAACGCATTGCGTTGCTAACCTAAAGGTTGGCAGTTCGAATCAGCCAGCTGCTCTACAGGTGAAAGATGGGCAATGTACTCCCATAAGGGACCACAGCCTCAGAAATCTGATGAAGGGTTACTATAAACTGGAAGAGAGTCAGTGGAAGTAGGTTTCAGAGGGAGAGACTTGATAAGAATTAGGATGACGCTCCATCTCACGTTGTGCATGTTGCCAGGAGGGGCCAGTCCTTAGAGAAGGACATCATGCTTGGAAGGGTGGAGGGACAGCGTAGGAGAGGACGACTCTGGATGAGCTGGATTGACACAGTGACGGAGACAGTGGGGTCAGGTGTGTCAGAGGTGGTGAGATTGGCTCAGGATAGGGCAAAATTCAGAGCCACTGTTCATAGGGTTGCTATGAGTGATGGTTGACTCAATGGCATACAACAACAGAATGAGAAAAGACTAGGCAGATTTGGAGAGCCAAATTTCTTCTGTCATGCTCAGCTAAAAGAAAATTAGGCCTGTGGCTAAAATAAGCAGTCTGTTTCTTGTCCTCTAAGTCTTAATGGAATAATCACGATGCGTCCTAGGGGGTCACCCCCAGACTCCACCTCCGGAAGACACTGTCTCAACAGCATGGGGCCAAGTGACTCAGTCTTGCAACTAACAAACTCTCTTATCACATTTTCCACTTCGCCACATGTGGCAGATAAGCAATACTGTTTTTACTCTCCCTTTACAAGTATTTGGCCAGGAAGGAAGCAAGTGCACAGACCATGAAATTGCCTCCGTCATCCTTACATATTAGGGGGAAGAAAAGTTGACCTGCGTGGGTAAGTTAAGAAAGTGGAACTGAACAGCTCCAAGAGTTAACTCATGTTTAATGATGGAAGTTGTTAACTTTGGTTCAATGAGCAGCTAATTTTAAATAGACACATACAACTCTTGCTACTGGTTTTCTGTTTGTATCTTTATGGGAGGTGAAGCGTTAGAGAGGAAAGCAGCATCTGACACTTTAAAAGTTAGGACTAATTATTTATAATGCATCAGATTTTAACAGATAACTGCACAATTTTATTAATGAAACAAAATGTGTTTGGAAACTGAAGCTAATGTTGTTATGTGCCATTGACTTAACTCCGCCTCATAGCGACCATAGCTCATGGCACCATAGCTCTGAACCCTACTCTATGCTGAGCCAATCTCCCCGACTCTGACACACTTAACCAGGGTCTTTCTCTCCTGTATTGTCCCTTCACTCTTCCAAGTATTATGTCCTTCTCCAAGGACTGGTCCCTCCTGGCAATATGCCCAAAGTATGTGAGACGGAGCTTCAAAATCCTTACTTTCAAGAAGCAATTTGCTGTCATCTTCCCCAGAACAGACCTGTTTTCTGTCTTGGAGGTGTATGGTATGTTCAATACTCCTCCAGAGCCACAATTCAAAGGCATCAATTCTCCTTCTGTCATCCTTGGTCATTGTCCACTCCTGATGCATAACAAGTAATTGAAAAGACCATGGCCTGGATAAGGTGCACCTTAGTTTCTAGATGGAGATCGTGTTGTTGTTGTTGCTAGATAATCTCAAGTCAACCACAGCTCACAGTGACCCTGTGAACAACAGATCCAAACCTTGCCCTACTTTGTGCCCTCATCACCATCCTTGCTATGCTCAAGGTCATTGTTAACACCCATGGGACCAATCTATCTCCTTGAAGGTTTCTCTCTTTTGTTGACCTTGTAGATTTCCTTGTATGATGTCTTTTCCCAATGACTGGTCTGTCCTGACAACATACCCAAAAGAATGTGAGCTTTCTTGAGATTTCTCATCACTTTAGTTTCCTTCTCATTGAAATGGTCTCACTTCAGGAGAAGGACTCCTAAGCAGAGAATAATAGAAATTATGAATGTGCACATACTTACCGTGTATTTGTCTAATATGCTAAAGCCAATATAATCTCAAATTAGATGTTGTTGTTGTTCCATGCCATTGAGTTGGAACCAACCCATAACTAACACTCCTTTGGATGTTCAGAGGCAATAAATTCCACAGGAGGAGACAGCCCATTCTTCACCTACAGAGCAGCTGAAGGATTTGAACCATGTTCCTTTGGGTTTATAGCACAGCTTCTTACCACCAGACCACCAGAGCTGCCTAGAATAGATGGGGCTTGTGCATTTCCAAATCTTGGCTTACCAGAACGAGTATTTCTTTCTCTTACAAATTCACTGATACATTTCTTGGACTTTGCTAGCTCTTAACAGAGTTCAATTTGTGTCTACAACACTCTGAGGTTTCAATTTATTTTTTCAGTGATCCAGCTGGAGGGGCAGCACCTCCGTGAGGCAGGCTTTCCTGGGTGATGCAGAAGCACCAAAGACAAGCCCATCCTCATTAGTGCATTATAAGCATCTGCCTGTGGCATGTTTGCTATGAGCCTGTAGGTCAAAGGAAATCACATGGATGAGTCACTTAAGGGCAGCCAGAATGTGAACATATAATTTCTATGATAATTGAGGGAAGAAATGGGACCAATAATTCAGTTAATCATAACTACAAAACAGCTTTCTGATATGTTGCAGGTGATAGAAGTCCTGAATCAGGCGCACCTTAGTCTTCAAAATGACCTTATTTCTCTTCAGTATTTTGGAGAAATCTCTGACAATAGACTTGCGCAATGCAATACATCTCTTGATTTCCTGACTGCTGGTACCAAGGGTATTGAGTGTTAATCCAAGCAAGATGCAATCATTGGCAGCCTTGATCTTTTGTCCATCTATCATAATGTTGACTGTTGGGCCCATGGTGAGATTGTCTCTTCTTGATGTTTAGACGGAATCCATACCAAAGGCTGTAGACTTTGATCTTCTGCAAGTGTTTCATATCCTCCTTACTTTTCAGCAAGCAAAATTGTGTCATCAACATAACACAGGTTGTTGATAGGCTGATGGAGGTTGAATTACTCCCACTGTGTTGGTCTGATGAGAGGAGAAAGGAACAATCAAGTTCAATCTCAGAAGCCAAGACCTCGTTATGATTCAAATCAGTGGCTGATTTCCCATAGAGATAATGGACATCAATATTTTCTCCATTTCTCATGACGTCCATTGGTTCAGATGTGATGTTTCTGTTTCCTTTATATTGACATGTAATCCATACTGAAGACCGTGGTCTTTGATCTTCTTGAGGTAAGCGCTTCAAGTAGGAAGGTTGGGATCAGAGACCTGCAATTTTTGTGCTAGGTTTGTTGTCTCGTGGACACTGATGGCCTTAGCTCCAAATCTTACTTACTTACTCAAGGCGGGAAGAAGGAGTAGAGATAATACATTAGAAAGTGTGTTTACTTTTTTGTTTTCATTGGATGAAATGTGTTTGGAGGAAAAGTAGAATAATATAAAACACAGAAGCTAACAGAGAAGAAAGGAAGGGAATTGGCAAAGGGCAAGTAGGAAGAAGAATTTCAGCAAGAGGAATATACAGCCTTGTGTACCACTGGGCCATTTGGCAGCACCATGATGGATGGAGAAGAGATTGAAGTTGTTAACAGTTCCAGCTTGCTCAGCTCCACAATCAACACTCTTGGCACCAGCAGTCAGGAAATCAAAAGACAAATTGAATTAGGTAAATCTGCTGTCAGGGACCTCTCCAGACTACTGAGAAGCAATGATGTCAGTCTAGAGACCAAGGTACGTCTGACCCTGTCCATAGTCTTCACAATTACATGCTATGCATCAGAGAGCTGGACAATGACTAAGGATGACAGAAGAAAAATTGATGTCTTTGAGTTATGGTGCTGGAGAAGAGTCTTGAACATACCATGGACTGCCAAGAAAACAAATAGGTCTGTCTTAAAGAGGGTGAAGCCAAGTTTCTCCTTTGGAGGCTAGATTTTGAAGCTCTGTCTTACATATTTTTTTGACGTGGGTCCAAGAGGGACCAATCCTTGGAGAAGGACATTATGCTTGGAAGGGTGGAGGGACAATGCAGGAGAGGAAGACTCCAGATGAGATGGATTGATGCAGTGACTAGGGCAATGGGGGTAGGTGTGTTGGAGTCAGTGACACGGGCTCAGGTTGGGCAGGCTTCAGAGCTATTGTACATAGGGTTGCTATGAGTTGCAGGCAACTCGACGGCACTTAACAACAACATGCAATGTTCAGAGTCCCTGGGTGGTAAAAATGGTTGACCTTTCAGATGGTTGTTGTAAGGTACCACCAAGTCACTACAGCTCATAGCGAGCCTATCTGAACCTTGCCCGATTCGGTGTCATTCTCTCCAGCTCTGATAAACTACAGTCCGTTGTTCTAGTTACTGTGTCAATCCCTCTTGCTGAGGGTCTTCATCTCTTTCCCTGATTCCCCCCTTTCAGATGGCAGCCGAGTACAAATAGAGTCACCCAGGGACCATAGTCACCAGTTTACATAGTCTTTAAAGATGAAGAGGTGAGTTAGATAGGAGGGAGGGAGGGACCATTCCAACTCACTCTTGGGTGGCAGCCACCAGCCCTTTTGACTCTTCTCATCCCTCCAGGTGTCAGCTGCAGCCCAGTGCCAGGGAGTCAAGCACAGGGATGCCAAGTCAGCGCTGCCCATGAGATGCATGTGGCAATTAAGCCATCAGCCACCACTGAAGCCTGCACGCAGGTCATGCTTGGCTCCAACAGAAAATGAAATGAAATTACAGGGAAGGCTCCTGCCCCACCCCACCCCCTTTGCACTGATTTGGGCCATGGAAATACAGCCATGATTTCCCTAAAGAGCTAGTTGCTGGTTTTAACAGCATGAACTTGAAGATTTATTTGTGGATTTTGCCCAGTAGAGGGTTTTGTGCAGAGCAGGGCTTGTAGGTGGCCTGGGACTGTCACTGTCACCACCTAGGAACCTTGAAAATGCTTGTTTCCTAATGATCCACCCTGCAGAGACAGACCACAGCCTGATAGGAGTAAGTGGGTCCTAGAACATTCTTCCTTATGCAGGCTACACTTTAAGTGTGCATCCTGTAGGCCCAAGGAACAGCAAGGAATTCTTACTTGGAGACAATGGAAGGAGCTTGGGCCACAGACTGGAGCAGCCAGACACCTGGGAGCAAGTTCTCTGTTGGTGTGACATAGGGCTACAGAGAGAAGTGAAGAGATGTCAATATGAACCACAAGTAAGAGGTCAGCTGTATTCACACCTCCACGCTCCAGGAACCACAAGTAAGAGGTCAGCTGTATTCACACCTCCACGCTCCGGTCTAGAATTCCAACAAATGCAAGAATTGTGGTGTTTCTAGGGAGCACAGGGCTTCTGTTAACAATGGGGGAATAAATTGGAAAAGAATACACAACACAATGACATAATCAATGCCATCAGATTGTCATTGTTTTTGTAATTTTTATTTTTAAAAATTTTTTCATTTTCATTTTCATTTTCATTTTCATTTTCATTTTCATTTTCATTTTCATTTTCATTTTTTTAATTTTTTTTTTTTTTTGGTGTGTACCGTCAAACTGGTAAAATCTGACTGGTACAGGAGGAGATTGTCCCTCCTCCAGCAGAGGGTCTGGTGGATTTGAACTGTGTACCTCTGAGATTGCAGTGCAGCTTCTTGCCAGTAGGCCACCAGAGCTCCCACAGATAGTAGTTGTTGTTGTGTGTCATTGAGTCAGCTGAACCTCCACTAGAATTTCAGAAGTCATGAAACTCACGGGAAGGGATTGCCCATCTCTGTCTCCCGGAGAAACTGCTGGATTTAAACCACCTGCAGCACATCTCCTCACCACTCAGCTACCAGAACCCTCTGTCATCAAATCACTCACATAAAATATGGTTCAATTGTCACATGTTTTGCTGCAGATATTTTTGCTAATTTTGTTTTTACATTGTTTATGGTGATCTATGTAAAAGCTTACAACTCTATTGGTGTGGGGTTTTTTTCTTTTAAAAAATAGTGCATATTTTGCTCCATAACACTGACTACAATACACACAATGTCTGTGCATCTTTTGTTCTCCATGGTCTTTGCCTTCACCCACTGTAATAAAACATTCACCGTCTGTCCATTAATTTTCTACTCCCTTCTCTTTTTGTAACCATGATTGATTAAAGAATCATCATAGCATTGAACTTGGCCTTCTAGGCAATCAGGGGTTATGGCAGAGGGAAAAAAATATTCCATTGAGTAGTTTCTTAGCTTAACGCGTAGCATGAAATATTTAGGCAAATGGTACGAAGGCTTTTATTTGTTTTGCTCGCCCATGTTTCACATGTGATGGGGAGGGCTTGTGAGGGGACAGGGAAGGGCCTGGTCAATGCCCCCCTGGCTTTCAGTTTTTTGTAATGAGAACCTTCTAGCATTTCTCAAAGCACCAGACACTTCAGACCTGATTTGTTTGCTCAGGGACCCTATATCACCTGCTTCCTGCTTCTGATTCACCTCCAGTTACCCTGTCCAGCCCAAATCACATTTGCTCATTTCTTTTTCATGAGCTTGTTTTGCCAACCTCAGAATTTCCTCTGAACTGCACCGTGTACCCGCATTCATTTATTTCAAATTTCCTGTACATCAAAAAGAAGAACAAAATCACTAAGATGGATCACTTTTTTATTAAGAACGACAGAAGAGGCAAATTGGCTTAAGGACTTATCAGTCATGAGAAACCCAGAGAGCAAGGAATATAAATAATCAGAAAGAGATTTCTGGGGATACAAGGGTGGGAGGTCTGGGGGGGGGGAAAGCACATAGTGCAGGGGTGGGGGCTTGAGAATTCAGCAGGACCCCTTTTAAAAGCTTTCTTGTAGATTCCTTCTCCCCATTCATCATCCTGAAGTCTATTCTATCTAATGTAAGCAAATGCAAAATTGTCAGGAATAAAGCATGGTGAAGGAGCCCTCGCGAGGTAGTGTGTAACATGTTAGGATGCTAACCTGAAGGTCAACAGTTCAAACCCATCAGCTGCTCCAAGGAAGACAGATGGGCAGTCTTCTCCAGGAAAGAGAAAAAGCCTCAGAAACCCAAATTCCAGGGCCCCCTTAGGTTGTTACAGACTTGACAGCAGTGCGTTCAAGGTAGAGGTGACTCAAGGGTTTCTGGGTAGGAAAAGCAAGGAAGTCTTTTCTGATGGAATACAGGAATTATGGCATGGTTAGGGGTCTGGCAATTGTTAATATTGTTAACAGATTCTCAACAGTGGTGGAGGCTGCACAAACGAAGGATCGGATTGAAATTTATGACGTTCCCTTCCTCTTCTCCTGGGCTTCTCCTCTCCCCTTTCTCCCATTCTCATCACTGCCCTCCTTTGTCTGGCTACACCGGTTACATCACTAACACCAGTTGTTGTCTGATTGATTCTGACGGTGGCTCTGTGCGTGTCAGAGCAAAACTGCATTCTTCAGGGTTTGCAAAGGCTCATTGGTTTTTTGGTTTGGTTTTTCGGTTTTGTTTTGGGTTTTTCTTTGTGAGAAAAATTTGTATTTCGAATTAGCCAGCTTGACTCAGTTTAGGTGATCCCAATTTTATTGACAACATCCAAAGCATCATAGTCAGGACCAAGTCGAACATAGGCCTTCTTCTCTCCATCAAGCCTAATCAAAGTGTTGACCTTGGCCACATCAATGTCATAGAGCTTCTTTACAGCTTGTTTAATATTGTGTTTGTTGGCCTTGACATCCACAATGAACACAAGTGTGTTGTTATCTTCTCTCTTCTTCATGGATGACTCAGTGGTCAGGGGAAATTTGATGATGGCGTAGTGGTCAAGCTTGTTTCTCTTGGGGGTGCTCTTCCAGGGGAATTTGGGCTGCCTTTGGGGTCTCAGCATCTTAGGCCACTGGAAAATGGGTGATGTGTGGATCTTGCGCGCGCGCGCGCGTGCGCGCGTGTGTGTGTGTGTGTGTGTGTGTGTGTGTGTGTGTATGCCCTTCAGGACTGCCTCTTGGCCTTTAATGCCTTTGCTTTGGCTTTAGTTTTGGGAGGGGCAGGGGCTTCCTTCTTTGCTTTCAGCGCTATCTTCACAGAAAGGCTGGCTGATTGTTTTTTTTTGTTTGTTTTTCTACAGAGGTTTTGAATTTCCATTCATTCATTGCCGCAATTTTCTCCCTTCCCAGCCCTCCCCATGAAGGAATTGTTTTTCTCTCTTGGGAGTGGGAAGCGAGCTGGCTGATTGTCTTTAAAGCAGATTACCAGGCCTTTCTTTCGAGGTGTCTCTGGGTCATATTACATCTCCCACAGTTCTGTGCACAGCGGGGGGGAATGTCAACCCTTTGTACCACCCAAGGACTCCAGGTCTGCCAAATCCCTTGAATCATTTTTGGAAGCAGGATTGTCATCCACTTCCTAAACAACATGTCTTTGGAAACTGTATGAACAGTAGAGAAACGATGCTAGTTCTAGAACATGGTTTGACTCTTTTGTTCATAGGGTCGCTATGATTATTTAAAGATGTGACAAATGTCCTGTGACCATAGTTCTAGAAACACTTGATAATCAAAGTGTGGCCTTCAGATCAACTTCATCGTCAGGGACCTACCAGAAGAGCAGACACGCAATGAATGAGAATCTGCACTCTAACAAGACCTTCCGTGTTCACAATACATGTTGCTGTCGCTTTATTGAGACACTTGTTTGTGAGTTCTAACTGCTTCTGACATCTTCATCACTTGGCCTCTAGTCCTACAAATGTCCCCACCACACCTCCAGCTCTGGTGCCTGAGATCCCAAGCCTCCTGGGCAGCCAGGTAAAGGGGTTAAGGGTGTTGTGGGCGGAGGGAGTTTATTCACACAGCTTAGGAGTCAAATGGAGTATGAGGCCTCTGATTCTCCAACAAAAGAACTGTCATTCATTATTACATCCTGTCTTATCACAAACCCAGGTGATTATGAGAATCACCTGGCAATTTGCAGCAGAGCCAAAGAAATTATCAAAACAGCAGCAATATTATTTAAAGTCTCAGACACCCTCATGTCATGAAAAGTTTGAGGAAGCTACCTCTGTTGTTGAACTCAGACCCAAAGCCAATGCAACAATGACAAGTGCCTATTTTTCCTAAGGAAATTTTACCCCAAAGCAAGGCTGGCATCTCCAATCTTAATTTTGCTTAGCTAAAGGAAGAAGTTCAAGTTGCTCTGAAAGAATTGGCAAAAAACAAGCCTCCAGGAATTGATGGCATACGAATTGACATATTTCAACAAACAGACGCTGCCCTGGATGTGCTCACTAAGTTGTGCTAAGAAATCCAGAGGACAGAAAACTGGCCAACCGACTGGGAGAGATCAATATTGGTTCCCATTCCAAAGAAAGGTGACCTGACAGAGTACAGAAATTATGGAACAATATCATTAATATCACATGCAATCAAGATTCTTCTGAAAATTATCCAAAAGTGATTGGAGCAACACATCAACAGAAAACTGCCAGATAAGAAGGCTGATTTAGAAGAGGTCGTGGTACTAGGGATATTATAGCTAATATTAGACGGATCTTGGCAGAAAGCAGAGAGTACCAGAGGAATGTCTATCTGTGCTTCATTGACTATGCAAAGGCTTCCGATTGTGTAGATGACAATAAACTGTGGCAGACTCTGAGAAGAATGGGAATCCAAGAACATTTGATTGTGCTTCTGTGAAACCTATACTTGAAACAAGAGGCAATCATCAGAACAGAGGAGGAGACACTGCATGGTTCAAAATCAGTTCTGTCTCCATACCTTTTCAATCTGTAAGTAGAACAGATCATCTGAGATGCTGGGCTGTATGAGGAGGAATGTGGTATCAGGATTGGAGGAAGATTCATCAACAACCTGCGTTATGCAGATGACATAACCCTGCTTGCTGAACTGAGGAGGACCTGAAGTACTTGCTGCAGAAGGTCAAGGACTGCAGCCTTCAATATGCATTGAAGCTCAACATCAAGAAAACAAAGATTCTCACCACTGGGTCTATTGGCAGCATCATAATGGATGGTGAAGAGATTGAGATTGTTAACAGTTTTAATTTGCTTGGCTCGACAATCAATACTCTTAGTACCAGCAGCCAAAATTAATTGCATTGGGAAAGTCAGCTGTCAGGGACCTGTCCAAAGTACTGAAGAACAATGACGTCAGGTTGGAGACTAAGGTGCACCTGATTCAGGCCATAGTCTTTGCAATTGCTTGCTATGCATCAGAGAGCTAGACAATGACTAGGGAGGATAGAAAGAGAATTGATGCCTTGTGTTGTGGTGCTGGAGAAGAGTGTTGAATATACCATGGACTGCTAGGAGAACAAACAAGTTTGTCCTGAAAAGGGTGAAACTGGGCTGCTCCTTGGATGCAAGGACTCTAAAATTTAATCTGACATAGTTTGGGCATGTTGTAAGGAGGAACTGGTCCTTGGAGAGGGACATTATGTTTGGGAGGGTGGAGGGATAGTGCAAGAGAGGAAGACCCTCGATGAGGTGGATTAATTCAGTGATTGGGGTAATGCGAGTAGGTGTATCACAGACTGTGAGATTGGGACAGGATAGAGCAAGGTTTAGGGCTCTTGAACATAGAGTTGCTATGAATCACAAGCGACTCGACAGCACATGACAACAACAGCAACAACAACCAGTCCAATAGAGAGATCTGGTGGCCTAGTGGCAAGAAACTGCACTGTAATCTTGAAGGCATATGGCTTGAATCCATCAGCAGCTGTTCCACAGGAGAAGGATGGCAATCTCCTGCTGTTTGATTAACTGCCTCTGAAAACCCACTGGAGGGTCAGCTTTGGGCTGGTTCCAATTTGATGGTACACAACAAAAATCAGTCCAGTGGAGGGAGTACCAGCGGACCACTGGTGTAATCTGTAGCAAGTTGCACTTCCAACCCAAAGGCTATAAGCCTCTGGCAGTTTGAATCCACCGGGGGCTCCTGGAGAGAAAGATGGGCAGTTTCCTCCCATTTTATTTTACTGCCTCAGAAACCCAATGGAGAGTCACAATGAGTTGTAATGGACGTGATGGCAATGAGTTGAGTTGAATCCGTTTGTAAGGGCTCTGGTGGTGCAATTGGAAGCAGGAGTGGTGTCTACTTCCTAAACAACATGCCTCTGGAAACTATGAAGTTTGGTAAATGTCAATAGTTGTAGAGGGGCTTTAGACCTTTTGTTCATAGGGTCGCTATGAGTAATGCTCGACTCAGGCAATCAACAACTGGTGGTACAATGGTTAATTCTCTGAAAGTGATCACTGAAATATGGCATTCAGGGGTCACTTGGCCAATGAAGCACACAGCTCATCATTTGGCCTGTATGGAGCAAGTGCTCAGGGATCTCAGAACACTTGAACGAGTACATGACTAGAAGAACCATGGTCCCTCGGATGAGGACATATGAGAGGGGCTTGGTAAAGCATCAGGACTTTTGGCAGGAAGTGAACAAGGTCTAACCCTATGACTGTGTTCATACCTCATTTCCGTCACCAAGTCCATGTTTTCCAACTTCTGATCCTTGTTCTCTATTCCCAACTTTTGCATTCCAGTCACCTATTATTATTATGCACCCTGGTTGCATATTCTATCAATTTCTTAAAAAAAATTTTTTATTATACTAATATATTTACAAAATTCTAATGCATTGTTTTACAGACCAGATTCTTCCAATTTCTCTCACTACCTCACCCATCAAATTGTACGACCCCATGATTCACCCCACACATCCTCATTTCTCTATCAATTTGTGTCTAAAAATGTTAGTAGAAGTAATCTATTTCCTCTTCTTTGGTTCTTGTAGTTGGTTTGAATGATGGTTGCATTAACAGGTATTTCTTGTATGTGTATGGATAGTAAGTATCCTGTTACTTGCTGCATTATATTTCAAGATGGATCTACAAATGGTCTTTTTAGCTATAAATGCAACCCTGTTTCTCCTCATCTTTTTATTTCTGGCATAGTAGAGCATATATGACTGTCTGGTTTAAAATGTCCAAGGCCAATCCATCATACCTTGCCAATGTCGATATTTATGTATTCCATCTCTCTTAACAATGTCCAGTTTTCCTATATTCATGCATTTCACATTCCACGTTCAATCATAAGTGTCTGCAACTGTTCCTCCCCCTTTGTGTTTGACAACTTGAAGACTCAGTATCAGGTGGCATATCTACTAGCGTAATTTAAAAAAAAAACCTACTGGATCCTGGCTGAAAACAGAGAGTACAAAAGGAATAATCTGTCTGTGTTTCATTGGTTATGCAAAACCATTTGACTGCATGGATCACAACAAATGCTATGTGGGCATGTTGCCAGGAGAAATCAGTCCTTGGAGAAGAACATCATATTTGGAAGGGTGGATGGACAAAAGAGGAGAGGAAGATCCCAGATAAGACAGAATGACACAGTAACTGGGGTAATGTGGGTAGGTGTGTCAGAGACGGTGAGATTGGCCCAGGATAGAGAAGGGTTCACAGCTATAGGGTATAGGGTCGCTATGAGTCTCAGGCGACTCAATAGCACATAACAACAACAACATGTTCATACACATCTCACTAGCGAACATGCCCTTTAAGATTTTTTCCATTTATAATTTTTATTTCATACTGGTTTACATACAAAGTTCATATACATTGTTTTTCACACCAGATCTTACCTCTTTCCTTTACCTATCCCTCCCTCATGAACTAACTCAGTCCCATAAATACTGTTTTTGACTATTATTGTAGAATATGTACAAGGATCCAAGCTGGGGAGGACAGAGCAGAGGGGTGGGGGTTTAATTATAGGGTTTCACAATTTAATGGACCCTTTAAGCTTTTAAATTGTCTGCTCCACATTGCTGAGATGGTCTTAACTAATCCTGTATCTCTTTGTAGTGATCAGTACATGATAATATGTGTGTGTGTGTGTATAAAGACACATGTATATATATGTATATATGTGTGTATGTATATATAGATATGTATGTGTATACATAGATGAAAGAATTTACAATGAGTAAGACTATTTTTTTATGGAATAAATATTATGCTCTTAAAGAGAGCTATACTCACCTATTTCTTTACCAGTATGTCCCCAAAAGAAAATATATATTGTGTCTAGAGAGAATAATAATTTCTCATGTCATTGTCTTATGATGTAACAGTTCTTTAAGGGTTTTATACTCCAGATTTATTTTTATGAATTAATAACTAAATAAGATTCATCAAAAAGGTGGTTCCAAAGGGTTAGAGGTCAATAATCTGCTTTTTGAATTTTCCATTGTCTCTGACACCACTTTCTCCCCAAGATACCCTCTCTCTTTCTTTGCTGAAAATAGTCATTTCACTACACTACCAAATAGCGCTCTCAGACTTTACTTACTTTTTTTTGAAGTTCACTAGTGTAAAGGACACAACTCAGGATAACAGGAAAGGAGAGTAAACAGTGATAGGATATAATTTAAGAGTAATTTTGGTATGAAAAGGGATACTTTCCTGAAATTTTGAAGGTCTCTGAAGCTGTGGGTATATGTCTCAATAGGAAGCCCTCCTCAACAGCATTCTCTCTCTCTCTCTCT
>NW_006399888.1:2973937-3012762 GCF_000299155.1 Elephantulus edwardii | reverse complement strand
AGATATATGTGTGTATTTATATATGTATGTATATATATATTTGTGTGTGTGTATATATATAAATTTAAGTAATCAAGTGTAAGGCTTGTATTGACCTTGGGAAAGAGAAAGGGAGCCATTGAGGGAACTCAATCCACTTATAATAATATGTATTGGATTCTGTACTTGAGATAGAAGATCGTGGATGGCACAAATGACAGAGCTCTTGACTACTGACTTAAAAACTGGCAGTTTGAATCCACCCAGAAATGCCTCAGAAGAAACACCCAGCAAACTGCTTCTGCAACATCACAGCCTCGAACACCCTACAGGGCATTTCTGCTCTGCAGCACCTGAGGTGAAGCCTCATCATTTCTGCCTCCAAAGAGCACTCTGGCTGCACCCTCTCCAAGATATATCTGCTCATTCTCTTGGCCGTCTATCGAATGTTCAGTACTCTTCTCCAACACCACAGCTCAAAAGCATCAATTCTTTTTCTGTCATCCTTATTCATTGTCCAGCTCTCAGATGCATAGCTAGTAATTGGAAAGACTATGGCCTGAATCAAATGCACCTTAGTATTCAAACTGACATTACTACTCTTCAATAATTTGGAAAGGTCCCCAACTGCAGATTTTTCCAGTGCAATGTATCTCCTTATTTTCTGACTGCTGGTACTAAGGGTGTTAATTGTGGATCCAAGCAAGATGAAGCTGTTGACAGTTTCAATCTCCTCTCCATCCATCATGACACAGCCTACTGGTCCAATCATAAGAATCTTTGCTTTCCTGACATTTAGATGCAATCCATACTGAAGGCTGTATTCCTTGATCTTCTGCAACAAGTGCTTCAAGCCTTCTTCACATTCAGCAAGCAAGTTTGTGTCATCTGCATAATGCAGGTTATTGATGAGCCTCCCTCAAATCCTGATGCCACACTCTTCTTCAAAGAGTCCAGCTTCTTGTATAATTTACTCAGCATACGGTTAGAACAGGTTTGGAGAGCCTGATGCACTCCTTTCCCAATCCCAAACCACGCAGTGCTCCACTGCTTCATTTGCACAACAGCCTCCTGGTCCAGGTATAGGTTCCATATGAGCACTATCAAGTACTCTGGGATTCCCATTCTTCTCAATGTCAGCCACAATTTGCCAGCTTAATGACCTTACACTTAATCAGCTTACACTTGCTTGCTAACACAATCAGAAATGCCCAAACAGTTTACACCCAGCTTTCAAGTAAATAATAAACACCCTCCAGAATCCAACTGTGCCAAGCTGGAGGCTCTCTCACTGTACTAGACATTCATTGTTATGTTCTTCTTTTACTCACAGTTGACCCTCCAGTAAGTTTTCAATGGTTGTAAATCACACAGGAGGAGATTGCCCATCTTTCTCATGAGGAGCAGCTGGTAGATTTGAACAGTCTGCCTTTGCATTGGCAGAGCTACTCCTTACCACTAGACTACCAGATCTTCTAAAAGGTTATACCACTTCTTAAAAGAGTAAAAGAAAAATGAGAACCTAAAGACACTGTGGAATCAGCAGGCAGCATAAAAACATCTGTTAGCAATTGTCAAGTATCAGAAGGGGGACTCTCAACTTTCAATTCTGGTGGCAAAACAAGAGAAATCTGAGAGCCAAGGAAGGGCTTTGGGAAGCTTTGTTCCCATGTCTCTCTCTCTCTCTCCCATTAACTTTCATCCTTAGTTGAAAATTTGAGGAAAAGTTTATATCAAAGAGAGGTGAGTTGGTCACTTCTCTGACAGTTTATTTCAACCAGACCGTGAGGAAAATTCTTCCCCACACCTGAGTAATCCCCACCAAATTACTTCAAGAAAGTCTGTGGAATTGCAGCTTGCAGGAGCTCTGATGAATCCAGAATCGGAAATCATTAGGTGCCTCTAACAGTTACTTAGGCATTTGCCATCAGGAATTCTTCCCCAGACACAAATGGTGGCTATAAATTATTTATGGACCCAATTAGGGATGTAACTGTAGCGATCTGGCTGGTTGCCCCAGCACTAATGCTTCTGAAGTTTTTCATCTTTTCAGTTAAACATCTTTCCGTTTTCTGTGATGTTTTGGTATCTTAATCTGCTCTCCAGAGATCTGTAGAAAGAATGCTTTGCTGCGCTTTGTTAAATGGGTGCAGAACGGGCTTTGGTAATGAGCCTTTGCACATCAGCAAATTAATCCTGTCTTTGCCCCACGATGCTCCCCAAACATTATTGGCAAAATGCACCAAGTTCAAACCACTTACAAAGAAGCGGCTTCAGTTGTATCTCTGGTGCCTCTTTTCTCTTCCATTGCCATTTGGGGAGCCATCCCACATGCCTTTTCTCTGTGTCACTGATGTACTGGGCTTTGTGACATGCCTCAGCCACCTTGCAGCAATGTGTCTAGAGGGAAAAGTGGATTTTGATGCCTTGCACCAAACTATTCCCCAAACAGAGTGAGTGCAGTTAATTTTGCCTGATCGTCCTCCCACTCATTTGACCAAAAAAAAAAATCATGTGTATTTCCAGTGACTGGGAAATTATGCCATCCTTCCAACTGCTTTCTCTTTGGAAGCCGGAATGACTGCTGCGGACCCTGGGCTTGAAGCAAACAGTGGGGTGTTGGCTACTTGGAGGCAGCTTGATACTGGGCTGGGCTGACCCCCGCCACTTTCCCAGTGGAGGACTCTCACTGATGGACTGCATAGGTCTTCCATGAAAATGCTGCCCTCAGCTTGAGAGCTCTGCCTTGCCCACATCCCCATCTCTAGCCAAATCCCTCAAAAGCTGGTTAACACATGTTTCTTTAAAAGCCTTGTTAGCACCGTGGTGAGTGCTATAAGGCATTATCCAGACTCACCTTCCCAGCTCAGCTCCTCCATCCACCAGCTGCGGAAATCACAGCTAAGACCCTCCCTGAAAGCCTGGCTCAACCAAGGTAGTAGTTCTTCCCCACCAACATCAGACACCCAATGACTGGTCAACATGGAGTTGCAGGGCCTGGCCTTTGCACCTACAACTTCTCCCTGGGCTGGGTCCTGTACGACCACTTCCTTGCCATCAAGCCTCTTCCTTTTGCCCTCTTGACGCCTTCACAAGTGGTGACCCCATTTCAGAGTCTGTTTGCTGGAAAATTACTTAAGAAAATTGTCACTCCAATTTCAAGCCTGGTGGAGTCTAATCTGGCTTTCCTATGCCAGTTCTTGGTCAGAACATACTCATTTCATAGTTAAATATCAGTTGGACATGGTCTTTCCTCTTATGTCCTTGGGGGATAACACTCCTTAATATCGGTTTCTGTGACTCACCTGAGAGCCAAGGTCTCCATTTCCTACCTGTGTGACCTTGAGCAAGTTATTTAACTTTTTTAAAATGTCTTTTTCTGTGCTTTATATTCCTAGGGTGGAGTTCAATAATGCTGCTTCATGCAGACACTAAGTTTTGGATGAAAAGAGCCACTGAGTAGGCAGAGAAATTGAGAAATGGATGAATGGGGTTAGTAAGTGTCACATTATCCAACAGGATAATCTCTTTGGGGACTAGATTACAAATTCTTCAGACTTAGCTTGTATTTAGACATTTGTCAATTCACTTCCACACAAACCCACTCATTCATTCCTCCAAACATGTATAAATTCAATCCATGTTATTTAAGCAGCATGCTTGATGAATCATGCAAAGAACATAAAATTCACATATTCAAATCTGATTGGAAAACATTTCTATTACATTATTAACACATTTTAAAGGTCACCAAATTGTTTTATGTCTAATCTTTCATTAATCTTGACAACTCTGAGTTATTTACATTTTCTGGTGTGATTAAATCACTTAGAGTCTTGCAAGAACTAAGTTGTGTCTGGGATCTGTATTTTTAAATACAGACCCAGGGAGCTCTCCAATACTGTATCCTAGCCTCCAGACAGACAAAAGTAAAAAATTAAAGAGTCTGTAATTAAGTGCCAAGTGGTCGAGCCAAAAAAACCCCCAACAACACTGCAAACAGACACTAAGTGGTGAGGGATGGATTCCCACTTTCCTGCTGCTTTCTTTCTGTAGCTGGGAGTGGGGGGTGGTACCTCATGGTGATGTCCATCTCCCTGCAGTGTGCATGCTCCCCTTTCTTTTCTTTTTCTTTTTTAAAATTTTTTTTTATTTATTTTTTATTGGGAAAAACATATTGGGGGTACAAGGAGGTGAGGGTTGGGGGCAGAAGAGTGAGGATGGGCCAGGATGAAGTTGCAGAGCTGCACAGTTTGGTCGGTGGGGGGAGCAGGTGAAGGAAATAATGAGGGTCCAGAGGGGACCAGATCCTACAGAGGAATGACAAGCATTTTCCTATGGTAATTAAACCAACTGTCTTATTGATTTGGGAACTGGATGCCGACTCTCTGGCGTCTTCAATGCTCCCCTTTCTTAAAAACTAAGAGGAACTCCACCACAAGATAAAGGTAAATTGTCCAATAGAAAAATGGGCCAGGATATGAGCAGACACTTCACCAAAGAAGACATTCAGATGGCCAATAAGCACATGAAGAAATGTTCAAAATCCCTAGCTCTAAGAGAGATGCAAAGCAAAACAACTATGCGATATTATTTCACCCCAGTAAGAATAGAAAGATTTAACAGAACAGCAAACATTAAATGCTGGCGAGGTTGTGGTTAAACTGGAATCCTTATTCACTGGAAGGCTGTATGACACTTTCTCAAAAAGTTGCAAATAGAGGTACCATTTGATCCAGCAATTCTACTACTGAGAATTTACCCTAAAGAAACCATAATCACCACCCAAGCAGATACATGCACACCCATGTTTATTGTGGCTTTGTTCGCAATAGCAAAGAGCTGGAAACAACCCAAGTGCCCATCAACAAACAAATGGATAGAGAAGCCCTGGTATATTCACACAATGGAATACTATGTTGCATTGAAAAACAAGGAACTCATGAAATATTATGCAAAATAGATGACCCTGGAGGACATTATGCTGAGTGAAATATCTCAGTCAAAAAGGACAAATATTAATCAGAACTGGCTTTGACAAGCACTGTGGCATTTGGACAAGAACAAACTGGGAGGAGGGTAGAGAGAATGGTGCAGCGGTGAATGAATGGAAACCCAAAATCTCTGTAAATGTTTATGAAAATGAATAAAATATAATTATAGGAAAAAAAGGACAAATATTGCATAGAGCCACTGTTGTAAAACGGGACTGACGTCAGGGTTGAGAGAAGGCAGAGAAGGAGGGGAAGAATGATGTATACTGCATTGAAACAGATGAGGGAGAGAACTGTTTAAAAGGGATATATGATTGGGTATTATTGTCATGACAGGAGTCCAGAATGAAGGTTGCACAGTGACGTGGACTTGAGGGGAGGGATTGCATAATGATGAAAGAGTTTTTCTTTTACTTTTCAAGGAGAAGAGTGAATGGGCGGATGGGGTGGGCAGGGATATTAGCGCAACAATGATGAATGAAAACCCTAAGTCTCTATAAACTTTCATTAAAATTAATTTAAAAAAACAAGAACTAAGAGGAACTCAGATCTCTGGGATCTTATTTTTTTTTTCCAAAAAAATAATAATGCCTCTTTATCTTGTTACCTTTCTTCATTAGTTATTCCAACATTCTAATTTCAGAGCATATGATCTTAATAATATGCAATAGTCCTTGGTAGTAATAAAGGGTGAAGGTCAAAAGAGTAAAGATTTCAGTAAAACCAAATGATGTTGCAGTGGAGTACTTGCTAAGAGGTCATTGCTGGAGTGGCATGGTTATAGTTGTGATTTCGGAAGTCCTGTTTGACTCTCAGAATGGATATCAAAGTTGGAGATAGTTAAATTAAAAAAAAAAAGAGAGTATTAGATGGTTGACCCGTAGAAAATATTAACCTAACAACCTGTTGATATAAAATCAGTTCCTACTCACAGCACAGATGGATTGGAACCACTGACCTTTTAGCTAGCAGCCCGCTACACACCACACCACCAGGGCTCAATGGAAACACAAATTAACCAGATGAAGCAAAGGCTGAAAGGAGAGCAAGACTGTGGAAAGGGAGCCAAGTGGGAGTTGGCGGAAGTGATAAGGATGCTGGTGAATTACAGCAACAAGGAAGGGCAGAGAAAGAGAAGACAAGTGGAGTGGTCTTTGAGGGAACAAACGCTTTCCACAAGAAATGGCTGCCATGTGGAGATGGGGATTGAGGGGGACCCTGACCCTACTTTCTGGCCCTAAGAAATGAGTTAGCAGGGCAAGAAATAAGAACAACCACCTCCGCTTCTGAGAGATGTGAGAGAAAGGAGGTCCTTACAGGAAAGGCAAAGGAAGAGGTGTTTGGGGAAGGCATTGATGACACGGTAGACTTGGCTGGCATCCCAGAGCACATGGAGAAGAGTTTTGTCATAGACACGAAGGTTAGAGGCTTGGTCCAGATGAAAGGATGGATTTAGTAATACAAGAATGAATCTGAAAAAGGATTTTGCTGTGCAGTATTTGTCCTTTTGTGACTGAAACATTATGCTGAGTGAAATATCTCAGGCACAAAAGGACAAATACTGCATAGTGCCACTGTTGTAAAACGAGACTGACATTGATGTTGGGGGGGAGACTGAGAAAGATAGGATAAATTATGTATACTGCATTGAAATAGATGAGGGAGAAAACTGTTTAAAAGGGATATATGATTAAGTATTACTGTCATGACAGGAGTCCAGAACAAAGTCTGCATAGTGGAGTGGACTTGGGGGGAGGGATTTATAACAATGAAAGAATTTTTCTTTTACTTTTCAAAGAGAAGAGCGAACTTGGGGGTGGGGTGGTCAGAAGAGGTAGGCAGGGAGCAAAGTGCAACAGTGAATGAATAGAAATCCAAAGTCTGTGTAAACTTCTATTAAAATGAATTATAATGTTAATTTAAAAATAAAATAAATAAATATTCAGAAAAAAGGATGCTGCTGTGCTGCGAGTCTGGACTCAGATCCAGGCACATGGAGCCAGCTGTCCGCTGGGCTCTCCCCTCTGTATATCCAGTGCTGTCCTCAAATGCATCTTCTTTCTCTTCCTTCCTCTTCAACATCAATTTGTTCCTCCCTCCCAGTTTATTCAGTACCTCAGGCCGAAAAGGAGGAACCATTCTTCCTGGATGTAACACTCTTTCACCACAACAGAGAATAAGTCACAGGCTTAGTTTCCAAGGCCCACCATTCACAAATAGCTTTAAAAGATAGTCATATTAACCTCATGGTTTGAGAGGGAGCTCCGGTGGCCTAGTGGGTAAGGAGTTGTGCTGTCAATCCAGAGGCACATGGTTTGAGCTCACCAGCTGCTCTCAGGGAGAAAGATGGCCATTCTTCTCCTGTGTGATTTACTGGTTCTGAAAATCTGCTGGAGAGTCACCTGTGGGTCAGTTTCAACTCCACAGTACAAAACAACGTAACAAGTCCAAATTCAGGGCACCAGCAGGAAGGACTGTATGCTGTCTGGATCCAGCCTCATCTCCTCTAGTTTCCGGCTGCCATGAGCGTTTCATGCATCCTCTGTAGATGCATCTTCACATGCTGCCTTTGCCCCTATGTGTGACTGCTTCATGTCTGCCCTTGTCCTTCACAGGACAAGCTGCTAATCAGAAGGCGTATAAATCAGCCCAGTATGACTTGTTAGTTTAACTGATAGCATCTATAAAGGGGGGGTGGGGAAGCACAGTCTGTTTTTCTAAAGTAAGTCACACTCATTGGTACAAGGGTTAAGATTTCAACATATCTTTGGGGGCGAGGAGACACAATTCAACCCATAATGATCACAAACATTGGTTGCTCTTACCTTTGATAGACGTATTGACTGTATCCTCTGCTCCCTGCTACTGCTAATCCATTTCTTTTCTGCCCAGGTTGTTACAGCTGTATTACGCAAGTGGTATATTGTTCACTGCACAAGCTCCCATAAACATGAACCTGGCATTACTCCTTTGCACACGCACACACACACATGAGAAGAAGCCCAGGCCTCTCAGTAAATCACAAAAGCTCTTTCTGACCTGGCCTTCATCTCATTCCCACCAACTCTGCAGCTTTCTCATCTAGAAATGCCACATTGACTGTGATATCCCAAAATACAGTTCTCCACCCCACACCTTGCGCATACCTGTCTTTGACCTATGGGATGACTGGCCCTTTTTGGATATAAAGAATAGAGACATCCCAAGGCCATTTTTTAGTAAAGGAGTTCTTGTAAACCAGACTGTCATTTAACCCAAGCAGCATCACTTTGTGGCAGGATGGGGATCTCTGGAGCCTGGAATGAGGATCAGGAATGGCAATGACCTTCAGATACACCTGTAGCCATTGTGTTCTTAGCTGCCTGCCTGCATACACCCAGCCTTACACCGCGGTGCTGACTCCAGCTCATTTATCTGCAGGGTTTATTGCTGTCACTACACGCTCTCTGCTCTCTTTTCTCTGCCTCCTAGCTCCTGATTCCTGCCTCCTTTATTTATCTTCATGCTTTTCTATTGATGTGCCCTGCTTCCCACTGCTCATTGCCTGTGTCCCTCAGATTAAAGAGAGTCTCTGAGGGGTTAAATCCGAGAGCATGCAGTGCAGAATGCTATCATTCCCCTTGTGGGTCATTGGCTGCCTTCAAACCTGCTCCAATCAGCTGGGCCTGAGTGGAAGGGCTGGGTGCAGTGAACATGGTCTCCATGTCTGTGTAGCCACTCAAAAGAGGGGTATAGCCTGGCAGAGCCACAGAAGGACTTTTGCCCCAAAATCCCAGATCTTTTCTCCTCATGTTTGTCTACTCATTTACTCACAGCTCAAATCAGGTTTCCTCTCCTATAGGCAGCCTTTTCTCCTGACATTTGCCAGAACTCTAGTGGCCTAGTGGTAAGGAGTTGCACTGGCAATTCAAAGGTATGTGGTTTGAACCCAACAGCTGCTCCATGAGAGAAAGGTGGGAAATCTCCTCCCTTGCAAGTAACTGCCTATAAAAACCCACTGGAGAGTCGGCGATAGGTTGGTTCTGATTTGGTGGCACATAACAACAATGATGACGGGGTCCCTGCCACCATGTCTTCAGAGCACGCCTCACCTGATGCCACGAGGACAGAAACTTTTTTACGACATTTGCTCTCACTCATGAGTCTAAGCGTATAGGTTGTCTGAGTCACTCTCCTCTCTTCTCCAGAAATCCCAGAGTTCTTGGTATAATGATGGTCAAGAAATAGCTGCCCACCAGCAAATGAATGGATAGAGAAGGTGTGGTATATTCACACAATGGAATACTAGGCTGCATTGAAAAACAAGGAACTCATGCAATATTATTCAAAATGGGTGACCCTGGAGGACATTATGCTGAGTGAAGTATCTCAGTCGCAAAAGGACAAATACTGCATGGGCCACTGTTGTAAAACAGGACTGAACTCGGGGTTGGGGGGGAGACTGAGAAAGATGGGCTCAATAATGTATACTGCATTGAAACAGAGGAGGGAGAAAACTATATAAAAGGGATATGTGATTAGGTATTTTGGTCATGACAGGAGTCCAGAGCGAAGGCTGCATAGTGGAGTGGACCCTGGGGGGGAGGGATTGTAAAACAATGAAATAATTTTACTTTTACTTTTCTAAGAGGGTAGTGTACTAGGGGAGAGGGTTGGGAAGGGAGAAAAGTGCAACAATGAATGAATGGAAATCCAAAGTCTCTGTAAATTTTCATTGAAATTAACAATAAATTTTTAAAAAGAAATAGCTGCTAAACATAATGGGACTAGTTGGGTTTTTTTCCTGGAAACGATAAAGTTACCTCTATAGAATAAGTGATCCCTGAACAATGCTGTGAATAGTGAATAGGAAAGACCCAAGAGGTGGGAAAGTCTGTTCCAGAGAAATAAAATAGCCTGGGTGAAAGTCATAACATGGTTGAGGAATGAATAGATGGACATAAGCACTTGGCTGGAGTCAATCACCAAATGACTTGTTGGGGGTGAGACCAGATGGCAGGGGAGGTGGCTGGTAACTAGAGGTTTCCAGAATAATATCTGGTTGCATTTAGGCCAGAATCTCCATTTTGGCAGCATCTCAACTTCATTAATCCCAAGAACTAACAAAATTAATTTAATAGAGAAATATAAAATCAGGATGCTGATTTCATAATTAACAGTAGGAAGTACAACCGCTAGACAGAACAGAACGATCATGTCAGCATGACCTGTACATTCTCTCCTTGCCGATGGATTTACATCTGTAGCCAATTTGTAAACAGAACAATGCCTGGTGAGGATCAGATTGGAATAGGGGAAGCTGGGACTTGAATCTCTGATTATATTAGACCCTGATGAGGGTCCCAGCAGGAAACAGATGGCACAGCCAAATTGGGTAACTTGGAGGATGCTGCAGTACCACCATTACCACTCACAGACCAGAAGGAATGAGAGAAAGGAATGCCAATCAGGAGTCAGAAGGAGGAAGCCACATGATGGGGCCTTCAATCTGGAAAACCAGCATAGGATGAAGCCAGAGTAACCAATAATCCAACTTCCCTTCCCTGTATCCCTTCGTTCCTCTCTTTGTGCTCTCCACTAATAGTCCAGTGTGAATCCAGAGGACAAGCGATCCAGTGGACGCAGTCCATTCATGTCAACCTTTCATGATCAGAACCACTTAGAGCAAGAAAGGTGCTGAGAATAGCTAGCACGTTCTATTCATCTGCGATGAAGAGCAGACAGCAGCTATCCCCTAGCACTGCTCCAGTAGGCATTGTCAGTTCTACCTCTTTGCAAACTCATTTTTTATCATCCTCTAAGGGTCCTATCCTGAGCGAGCAGCACTTTGTCTTCCTGTTTCTGCAATTGGGTCATGGAAAGCCAATCAATTCGCAATAGGATGAAAATCTACCTGGTCTTGCACCATCCCATGATCAGATTCGGACGGATCCATGTGGTCTTCAGGGTGTTCAGTGACTGCTTTTCCATGACGGAAGAAAAATTGATGCTTTTGAGCTGAGGTATTGCAGAAGAATACTGAATATTCATTCGAGAGACTGCCAAAAGAACAGTCTTCAAATTGGCATCATTGCTCCTCAGTAATTTGGAGAAGTCCCTGGCAGTGCAATGTATCTCTTGATCTCCTGACTCCTGTTACCAAGAGTGTTGATTATGGATTCAATTAAGATGAGATTCAAGTAAGATCACAATCATATTGAATATGTTGTGTGTTGTCTGGATGCCAAACCTGGGTCTTATACATAGAAGGCAGGATATCTACCACTGAACCACTACTATCTCCCATTTCCTTCATCTGCATTTTTTGGACATAGTGATTCTCTTCACTCTGCCTGGAGTTGGCTTGGCTAAAAGGCTTTGTTCTTTCTTGCTATTTCTTGCCCTAGAACTAATTTCTTTCTAAAGAATGTTTTCTAGCTCCTGCTCTATTGATATTTACAGTTCTGTTGCCAAAGTTTCTGCAATTCTTGCTACTATCTGTTGGCCACAATCACGACCTTGACTTAAATTCTAGAGACACTGGGTGTGAGAATAAGTAGAAAGTTTTAAATAGCAGCAGTTGAGTAGCAAGACACTTGATAGATGCTAATTAGAAAATTATGACAGTGGCAATGGGAATGGAGAGACGATGGTATTAATAGCTATTTAAGAAGTCAGAATTTCAGGATTCAGGGACCTCAGAAGGAGAACAGAGAGTCTGAAAGAGAATGAGTTGTTTGACGAGGCTGAGGAAATAGGAAAAAGGACCCTCCTCAAAGCTATTCTTGTTTGTTCTGTATGTTCTTTATTGGCTCCAGAATCTGTTAAGTTCAGGTTAATTTTTCAGTACCACAGGGGAGGACAGCTCCACACAGATGTCTCACCAAGTTGCCCAGTATTAACAGTGAAGGAGCAGCGTAATTAAATAGAGGGCCATTTCTGTGGGTTGGTTCCGACTCTACAGTACACATCAACAATGATCTAAATCCTTGGGCGATGAAAATTACACAAGTGTCCAGGTCTTTCATTCACAGGGTCGTTATGAGTCGTTTATGACTTGACAGCACTTAACAACAACAACATCCTTGGGTGCATTAAGAAGTATTGCATTCAACCACCCTGTTTCCTTACTTTTTTTTTTTCAATTAGGAGCAACGTCAGCCCGTGTGTGTGTGTGTGTGTGTGTGTGTGTGTGTGTGTGTGTGTGTGTGTTCAAATCAAATCTGACTGGTACAGGGAGAGATTGTCCCTCCTTCTCCAGCAGAGCAGAGCATCTGGTGGATTCGAACCATATACTTCTGGGATTGCAGTGCAGCTTCTGGCCACTAGGCCACCAGAGCTCCCTTCCTTACCTTCTGTTGATGGCACGCACTAACTAGTCCCCTCACTTTGTGATTCAGGTTTGAATTTATGCATATAGTTCATCATTCCTTTTTATCTGCAATATTACCTAGCCAGAAGAAAACTATCTTGGAAGTCTTACAATTGTCCCTCTGATCTGCAAACGAAGCTCCATTGGTAACTGAGGAGTTCACATCCTCACATACATGAGTGTGTGATTATCACACGCAGGCACCAAAGAAGAGTTAAGATGTGTTTCTCATGCTCATGGAGCTTACAAATCCAAGTAGATGGATGTATGGACAAAATATCTACACATATGAAAATGATAATAGACAAAGCAATACCTGTGTTCTCAAGGAGAGCTCACAGTTGTGGGACCTTCAAAAAGGGGGTTTATAGAGTGCGTAGAACTCAGTTCTGCTACGAGAGAGGACAAGGAACTCCAGGTGAGAGGCAGGATCCAGGTAAGGTCATGGAAGTAGAACCATTCAGGTAAGGTCATGGAAGTAGAACCATTTCCTGTGTTGGCGGGATGGGAAGGCAGGGAATGCCAGTGAGTAGGTGTCTATGGTTACATCATAGAGGATGAGGTAACAATGGAAACCAAATGAATTCTTATCTTAAACCTGACTCCACTTGGTGTTAGGGGAACAGTGTGCCTAGTACTGACTGAAGACATAGGGTTTTGAAATAAATTTATTCATTGTTACATTTTGGGGGCTTACTACAAAATAGATTTGATGGATGGATACAAGATGAATATCACTGAAAACCTTCATAATTCTTTAATTCATTTGATTACAGAAATATTTCTGAGCAAAGTCAAAGAAGATTATGCGTAAGAATCCACAGGAGAAAGCTGGCATGGTGAGTTTGAATGGTCTGACTTAATAAGAACACGTGGTTTGGTGATTTAGGGACAACGTCAGTACTGGCATCTAGGTCTCTTTACCATCTCACTATTGTCTTCAAGTCGGAACCTGCTCATAGCTGACCCGTTAGTGTGTTTCCAGAGGCTGTAAATGACACAGGAGGAGATTGCTCATCTTTCTCCTGAGGAGCAGCTGGGGGTTTTGAAGTGCTTGTCTTTGGAGTGGCAGTGCAACTCCTTATCCAGTAGGCCATCAGAATTCCCTGACATAAAATTGTCCCCACTGGCACATGAAGAAGAATGATAAACTTCACCGCCTGCCTGGATAGTAAGAGCCAGGGAGATGAGAAACGGTATCTGTCGGACACTGAAAAGCCAAAACCTTTTTTGCCTTCTTCTTGTCGTGTACTGTGGAATCAGATCTTCCTGGTGGATTCGAACCCTGCGCTATCAGAATTGCAGCACAGCTTCTTGCCACTAGGCCACCAAAACTCCGCCCCCAACTTTTTTTTATAAATTTTTTTCATTTTATTTTAGCGTGTGTGTGTGTGTGTACCGTCAAATCATATCTGACAGGTACAGGAGGAGATTGTTCCTCCTCCAGCAGAGCATCTGGTGGATTTGAACCGTGCACCTCTGGGATTGCAGTACACCTTCTCGCCACTAGGCCACCAGAGCTCCTCCAACATTTTTTGAGCAGCTACTCTGCTAGGTGCTGCGAGACAGCTATGAAAAAGGGAGCCCGCTTAGACTTTAGCCCCTTCAATCCTAACTATTGTCCCAGGCTATGATAGATCCTTGGTGAGGCTGACGTGTGCCTCCCACAGTGGAGGCAGTTGGGGCACTTAGACGTTTGATGACTACCTTTTTTCTGTTTTGTTCTTTCTAACAAGCCATTTGAACGAGATCTTCTCAGGAGAGGTCTCAAAATCTACATTCTAATTGGCTTGACCCACGATGTAGACATGGAAATAGATCAATTCCCAGAGTGAACTGATGTCATGTTTAAAGACAGCTGAGCACACAGCATTCCCTCCTTCTAGATCTACAGTCAGAAAGTGATTATTCAGGGATATAATTGACCCCCGGGGATTTCCCGTGTCTTTGTAACTCAGTCCTACTTCTCACTGCTTGTCTTTTATCCACTTAATTAGCATATTCAAGAAAATTCAAGAAAGATAGTGAAGGTGTGGGATCCATTTCAGCACAAGTTTTTGGAGGGGTTTCCCCCTCATTTTTATTGGTTTGCTTACAAAGTTTGTATACATTGTGTTTCACTCTATTCTTCATTCATATTATTTCATACAATCATTCTCATGCATTATGTTTTAAAAAAATTAATCACCATTGTACCTTGCCCATCATTACCCTGTCTTTTTGCCCAGATCCTACCCCCCACCTTCCACCCACCAAACTGTGCAACCTGTGGTTTCACCCCTACCCATCCTCACCTCTCTGCTCCCACCCCTGCACCCTTTGGGTTACCATACATGTTTTACTAGTTATCGCTCTATTTTCACTTGATTGTGTTTATATGAAACCTATACTTGGACCAAGAGGCAGTCGTCAGAACAAAGCAAGGAGACACTACATGGTTCAGAATCAGGAAGGGAATCTGTCAGGGATGTATTTTGTCCCCATACCTTTTCAATCTGTATGCAGAACAGATCATCCGAGACGCTGGGCTGTAGGAGGACAAATGTGGCTTCAGGATTGGTGGAAGAATTGTCAACAACCTGCGTTATGCAGATGACACAACCCTGCTTCCTGAAACTGAGTAGGACCTGAAGTACTTGCTGTAGAAGGTCAAAGACTGTAGCCTTCAATACAGATTAAAGCTCAACATCAAGAAAACAAAGATTCTCACCACTGGGCCAATTGGCAGCATCAGTATGGATGGTGAAGAGATTGAGATAGTTAACAGTTTTAGTTTACTTGGCTCCACAGTCAACACTCTTGGACCAGCAGCCAGGAAATCAAGAGATGAATTGCATTGGGAAGGTCAGCTGTGAGGGACCACTCAAGAGTACAGAAGAGCAATGACATCAGTCTGGAGACTATGGTGCACCTGGTCCAGGCTATATTCTTCGCAATTACTTGCTGTGCGTTGGAGAGTTGGACAGTGACTAGGGATGATAGAAAGAGAACTGATGCCTTTGAGCTGTGGTGCTGGAGAATAGTGTTGAATATACCATGGACTGCTAGGAGAACAAACAGGTTTGTCCTGGAGAGGGTGAAGCCAGAATGTTCCCTGGAGTCAAGGATTCTGAAACTTCATCTGATATACTTTGGGCATGTTGCAAACAAGGACTGGTCCTTGGAGAGGGACATCATGTTTGGGAGAATGGAGTGACGGCGCAGGAGAGGAAGACCCTTGATGAGATGGATCGATTCTGTGAGTGGAGTGGTAGGAATGAATGTGTTTGAGACGGTGAGGTTGGCACAGGATAGAGCAGCATTTAGGGCTCTTGTACATAGGGTTGCTTTGAGTTGCAAGCGACTCGATGGCACATAACAACAACAACAACAGCAACAACAACGACAATGCAATATTTGTCATGAGATTGAGTTAGTTCACTCAGCATAATGCTCTCCAGTCTCTCTCAAGTTATGTAGTATTTTCAAAATTGTTGCCCCTAAGGGCTGTGTGATCTGAATTGAGAAATTGTGGTACATTCAACACAAGTTCTAACCGTTCCACCACCAAGTCCTTCCCATCATCATTCACAGGCAGATCTAATGACTGCATGGTCTCTTGCTTCAATTCTTCACGCAGAAATCACATCATTTCTGCTTCTTGGCTACTCTAGAACCAATATCTTGTTTCAAATAGTAATTTGCTATTAAGAATAAGGAAAAGACCATTTTCACAGTGAAAGCAGCAAATCACAGTATTCCGAATGAGTGATCTGTTATCTGATATTCCACTTTAAATTTAAAAGCTCCCTTTCTATTGGCTCTGCCTCTATAATAATGTACAGCTGAAATGAGATAAAGTCACACTCCTATTTCTCAGCCTACCTTTTTAACACACCCTTGAATATAATGTATATAAGCATCTCACTAAATCGAATTTGTAACCTCTCTAGGTCTAATGTTTTCATTGAAATTGTTTTTTCTCACTATAAATATCATTTCTATAAGCTATTAACTACAAAAAGAATCCCAAGACTTGAAGAGATCTCAACTTTCACCCTCTATTTCCGGTAAAAACTTTTAAGAAATAAATAAAAGATCAAAAGACATGTTGCACTGGGAAAAATGGGCTGACGAGGACCTCTTCAAAGTTCTAAAGAGCAAGGGTGTCCATTTAAAGACTAAGATGTGTCTGATCCAAGGCATGCTATTTTCGATTGCTTTGTATGCATCTACAAGTTGGACAGCGAATAAGGAAGGCCGAAGAACTCATTTCTTTGAATTGTGATGCTGGTTAAGAGTATTGTAAATATCATGGACCACCAACAGAACACACAATTCTGTCTTGGAAAAAGTGCAAGCAAAGTGTTCCTAACTTAGAGTGTAGGATGGTGCAACTTTAGCTCATAGACTTTGGGCATGTTGTCAAGAGGGACCAGTCCTTGGAAAAAGACATTAGGCTGGAGAAGATAGAAGGTCCGCGAAAGAGAGGAAGAGCCTCAACAGGGTGGGTTGACGCAGTGACCGCAACAATGAGCTCAAGCATTTGAGAGCCGATGAGGATGGCTCAGGATAGCAAAGGGCTCAGATCTGTGGCTGTGAGTCATAGTCAACCCAACAGAACCTAATAAAATCACCTAATAGAAAAAAATAGGTTGTCTAATTATTTCAAAATCCTCAAGATGATTAAAAACATTTTAACATATTTTCATCTTCCCCTGGATGACGAGGTGGTAGAATGAACTTCTGCATGAAAAGTCAAATTCCTCGTATCTATTGTCTTTTGGCTTCCACCCTACCAATCCGCATGACGTTCAAGACAGAAAGACATTTTATCCCTAAGAGATGCAGAGGGTCAAAGACTGCAGCCTTCAATATGGATTGAAACAACATCAAGAAAACAAAGATTCTCACCGCTGGGCCTACTGGCAGCATCATGATGGATGATGAAGAGACTGAGATTGTTGACAACTTCAGTTTGCTTGGCTCTACAATCAGCACTCTTGGTACCAGCAGCCAGGAAATCAAGAGATGAAAGTCTGCTGCCAGAGACCTCTCCAGAGTACTGAAGAGCAAGAATGTCAGTCTGGAGACTAAGGTGCGCCTGATACAGGCCACCATCTTTGCAATTACTTGCTATGTATCAGAGAGCTGGAGAATGACTAGGAGTGATAGATAGAAGGAGAGTTGATGCCTTTGAGCTGTGGTGCTGGAGAAGAGTATTGACTATACCATGGACTGCAAGGAGAACAAACAACTTTGTCCTGGAGAAGGTGAAGCCAGGTTGCTCCTTGGAGGCAAGGGTTCTGAAGCTTCGTCTGACACACTCTGGACATGTTTCAAGGTGGGATCAGTCCTTGGAGAGGGACGTTAGACTTGGGAGGATGGAGGGACAGTACAAGAGAGGAAGACAGTTTATGAGATGGATTGATTCTGTCATTGGGGTAACGGGGATAGGAATGTTGGAGACAGTAAGATTGGTAAGGGATAGAGCAGGATTTAGAGCTGTTGTACATAGGGTCACTATGAATTGCAAATGACTCAATGGCACATAACAAGAGTGTGGTAAAAACACACATACCCAAACATTTGCCCATTCAATAAACACAAGAGATTAATAACCAGAAAGGAACTAGAAAGGTGATATTTGGAGCAAGGCTCATGGCTTCCTTCAACTCTGAACAGAAGCAAAATGCTAGGGATACTCAGGAAAACTAAGCACAATGTCAGAAAGCACAAGGATTTCAATGAGAAGACAAGAACAAGCTCATCAATAGAACCATCTTTATTACATTTGTGTTTCTTCTCCAGCTTACATAGCTCATGAGCCCAAACAGAACAAAATTTCATTTTAGAATGGCCCGAATACCAACTGAAGAGCTCTGGTGGCCTAGAGGTAAGGAGTTGTATTGTCAATTTAAAAGCACCTGGTTTGAATCCACCATCCGCTGGGTGGGAGGAAGATGGGCAATCACCTTTTTAATGATTCGCTACCTCTGAAAACCCTCTGGAGGGTCAGCTATGCCTCAGTTCTGACTCAACAGTATATGACAAGAACAGTAAGTACCAATTGTAAAGGGTGAAGCAAACATTTTTATTATTGAGTGCACACACACATTTTTTGTGGTTTTCTGAAATAGCATCTGGGCCCGGAAGAGGCCTCCCATCCACCATCCAGCCCTTCTCCGCCTCCCTGCTCAGCCAGCTGGTTTGACCTCGGGTTTAAATGGCATTCGAACTGGGCAGTGACTTGGGAGTTCTCATTTCTGGGATGATGGGATGGTGAGAGAGGCAAAGAAGATTGGGGGAGATGGCTGCCTTGAGAAGGTTATGTCAATGTTGGATTTAAAGAATATTCTTATCCTAGATTTCTCTAGCAGCTCTTGGCTTCAGAAACAGCAGTCCGTTCTGTTGCTCAGAAGATACCTACCTCCTCCCCTGCATGACTCCATCTGCCTAATGGGCAGCTTCTCATCTGTTTCACCCCAGCGTTACTCATTAGGCAGCAAGCTTCACAGGGCTTCCCTGCTTCTTTTGATTAGCTTGTTATCCGCTTTTGAAGCTAAGCCCTCATTATTGAATCCCCAGATGGGTGAATAGGCCTGGCTACTGCCAGCATTGGCATCCCTCAGGGGAGCCTTCCCTTCCCATCAGAGAGGGGCAGGCGTTTGGCTGCTGTCCAGCCCAGAGCTTCACAATTCCGGTTTGAGGAAACCTTGAAGAGTCCCTCTCTGGGAATCCACTCCCTTAATCACAAGCATTTCAGGGCTAATTACTCTGATTTAATGCACCTGGCTTTCTCTTAGATGCGAAGTCCTCAGTGGAAGCGAAAACCCTCTGACTGAAGAGGTTTATTAGAAGGAAGAGCACCAAGGCAGTGTATTCAGGGAGTTTCTGGGCATGTGCAGGCTTAGAGGTTCCGACTCCATTCCCCCCAGATATGCTATATTGAATTAGAATCCCAAGAGATTTTTACGTATTCTTAGATTACAGATATACATAATAAAGCCCACAGGCTCTTGTTAAAATATAGATGCTGATTCAGTGCATCTGGAATGGAAATCTGAGTTCTAGTGGGAAGTGGTGCTGGAATAAATAGCATCAAAGCCCTTCAATCAGTGGAGGAGAGCTTCCCACCCTCCTGGTGATAAGAAGCTGTGTTGCCATGTCAAAGGCATCTGGTTCTAATCCACCAGTCATTTCACAGATGAGTGATCTTACATGTGATTTACTGCCTCTGAAAGCCCAACAGCACTGAATCACCCTAAGTCACATTGAGATGGTCACTCATGCTGGACAACTGTGCACTTGGGCTGTTTTTCTAAAGGTCTCATGTGTGTTAAGTCTTGTTTCCTGGGTTAACAAGACACTTCTATTAGCCAGCACTATCTCTGTGAGGAGATGATAGAAGACAGTAGCCAAAGGAAAGGACTTTGGAGTCAGACTATCCTGCTTTCAAAGCTTGCCTCTCCCACTGATGTTTTATCTTGCCATTTAGTTGGAACAGACCCATAGCCTACCCTCCAGTGGGTTTTCAGTAGCTGTAACAACCAGCTGTTTAAATCAATCAGGACCTGGTGGATCTTGCGTTAATTGTGTTTGGAGAGAACATTGTTCTAAGTGGTTCATCACTTGTCTGTCAGTTTGCTGTACTGAGATAACTCAGGGTTGCTGTAATACTGAAAGCTGTGCCACTAGTGTGTCAAATGCCAAAAGGGTTACCTACGGTTGAGAGGGTTTGCTAGAGCTTTCAGATTAAGACAGACTTAGAAACAGGATTGGCATCCACTTCTTAAATAACAAGTCTTTGAAAACCCTATGAACACTAGAGAAATAATAATAGTTACAGAACAGGGTTCAGAACACCAACAAAGTCCATGAGAGGAGATGGCCCATCTTCCTTCCACAGAGCAGCTGGTGGATTTGAACCACCTGGGTTTGAGTGAGAAGTGTAATTTCTTTCTCACTGGGCCACCAGAGCTTCCTACCCGTGACTAGATTTAGGGCTTTTGCAAAGGAATTCATCTTTTGAGCTTGAGTCCCTTCAGGTAGAAAATAGGGTATGATGACATAGTGCATACAATAGTAGATCTCTCCTTTAGTTTCACA
Source organism: Elephantulus edwardii (assembly GCF_000299155.1). Taxonomy (NCBI): domain Eukaryota; kingdom Metazoa; phylum Chordata; class Mammalia; order Macroscelidea; family Macroscelididae; genus Elephantulus; species Elephantulus edwardii. The sequence goes on along the minus strand of NW_006399888.1, from coordinate 2,992,350 downwards.
TTAGAACCATCTGGAAATTCTAATCCTGGGTGCACATAAGGTCAGAAGGCCCCAGGAGCAGCCTGGATTGTGAATGGCATGCTGGCTTCCCGTGAGGCTGAGTCGAAGTAGTATAAGTAAACTCTTCCTAATCCAAGAGAGTCCTGGCCAGTGTTAACTGGGAGAACCTTGGTAGGAAATACAGTTTCTCAGGCTTGTCCCATTTCCTCAGTCCTGATGGATAGCATTTAAGTGGGAAGTTTTTCTCAAAACCACACCACAGTTTATTTCCACCATTCCTCTATCATAAAAGATTGCATAATAAACTTTTTATCTCAATTGGAGTCAATGTAATGAATTGTACTTTTCCATAAATTTAGTCCTTTAGTTGAGCTTATCTAACTGAAGTTAGTGTTATGCAAAGTGGTCACTTAGATTAATTTTTCCCTTTTTAGTGATATTTTTCTTTTGCCATTTTAAATTTTATGTTTATATGCATTCCTTTTGAAATATATAAACCCTAACTAATTAGGTTAGCTAGTGGTTTGTCTGTTCTATTGAATTTTTTTTTCAAAGAAACAACTTTTTAACTTAATTTTTACTTTCATCTTCATTAATTTCTTCCCTGTTTTTTATGGCTGGTTTTGCTCTTGCCCCCACTTTTAAAACTTGGTTATTTAATGCATTTATTTTCACTTTAATTGGCATAGTTTTGTGGCTATAATATTTCCTTTTATTATTTTCAAAAAATTCTACAATTTCATTATTTCCTTTTGGATCCAAGAATTTAAAAATTTATTTATTTCACTGAGATATTTAATTAACTGCCTTTTGTCCAGAATGAAATTCTTTAGACTGTGTTATAGTTTAGTGACTATTTCATATACAATAAAAAGATTTTTCTATTATCAGAAACTTATTTACTATTTACTTAAATAACTTAGTTTCTATGTTTATTTATGAATATAACCTGGTTACTATGTTTTATAAATCTTCTTTATCCATATGATCCATTTGGAAGTGAGCAAGATGTGTTAAAATCCTTCCTTTTCAGTATATTTTTTTAAATTTTCTGCTTACATTTCTTCTAGTTTTTATATTTATGAATGTTAAGTATTCTGACCCGTTTCATCTAGTTGATTCGCACTCCTAGTAGACACTCCACAGTATTTCCAAGATTGTAAATCTTTATGGGAGATTGCCCATCTTTCTCCCAGTGAGCAGCTGGTGGACTCAAACTGCCAACATTTTTGTTACTAGCACAGCATGATATGCACAGTGCCACCAGAATGCCTTCAACGTTATTAGGTGCAAAAATATATTGCTACACTTTTGTCTTTATACCGTATAGATGTTGACCTTGGTAATCATCTGTCTTGTCTAATACTTAACTATACCTTGTCAGATATAAAAATTGCAACCTCTTCTATTTTTTTTTTTTTTAATTTTTGTATACTCGATACATGAGAGTGTCAGAGACAGTGTGATTGGCAAAGGACAGAGCAGAGTTTACGGCTGTTGTACGTAGGGTCACTATGAGTCGGGTCACTATGAGTCGCAAGCGACTGGACAGCACATAAAAACAACATACTTGATACATTTTTTCCATCTTTTTATTTTTAGTCTTTTGGATCTTTTTGTTTGTTTTGTTTTGGTGTTTCTTGTATGCAACACATTGTTACTTCACTTTGCCAGCCATCCTAAAAAAATTTTTATTACATTTATTGATCAATCTGCATGATCTCAATTTTTAAATATTATATGGTTTTTTAAATGTACCTTTTGTATACAGTCATTAACTGTATGGCTTTTTGAAAAAATGTACGTTCTCTTTTGGGGGGTATAACATACTTGCAGAAAGTTTTGTATCATTATTCTAATATTTACACTGTTACTTTTGTGAAATATTCATAGTCACCCTTTCCTACCCCTTTACTATTGTCTAAAGGCTTTTCACTATGAGTAATGTAGAATTTGTCACGTAATGTAATTTCCCCTCTATCTTTTCTTTATTTAGTGTGTGGTTTGAGATATTTTTATAAGAAACTTCCAGTTAATACTAATCACTGGAAGTTTAAAAGAAACCTCAAATAAAATTAGTCCCAGTTAATGCCTATTACCATCATCCATCTGTCAGTTTGTTATATACTGTGATAGCTGGGTGTTGCTATGAGGCTGCAAGCCATGTTTGGAAGAAAAAAAACCCAAAACCCAACACACAGAAAAATACCTGTACTCAAAAGAAAATGGCCTTTGTCCTTAGTTGGTGAGAATTTCCTGGAGTAATTGAGATGCCTTGATCAACCTCCAGACCACACCTGAGGACTTGTGATAATGAGTAGGGGGCTGTCCAGATCAGAAAAGATTTTCCTAGAAAGCTGCTGTCAATTGCCTCAGGAGGCACAATTAGTCTATTATACAGGATTAACCAATAAGAGCTCTTTACACAAAGACTCAGAGAGCTTCCTGTTTGGCAAAGGGAGGCAATGTGCCCTCATTGGGACATGGGAACTTGACAGTGGGAACCTTTCCAGATCTCATCCAGGACTCCTTTCCTTATGATCCTGCTTTGTAACCTTTTTGCTATAATAAATCTGTAATCAGAAGCATAACTATACCCCTTCAGTTCTATGAGTCATCCCACTGAATTATTAAACCCAGAGAAGGGGGATCCAGCAGTGAAAGCTATAATGTCAAGTGCTTTTGAAAATTTGTGGCTGATGTTTGCCTAGTTGACAGTGTAAAGGATGGTATCCTTTTCACCTAGGTCATTTGCCCTAACAGTTAGTAGCTGAAGTCAGAGAGAGTGTACCACATGGGAAACTGGCATCAGAAGTGATTGAGAAGTAGGAAGGTGAGGGTTGAGTCAATCTCTGTATTTTGGGGACTGGAGTCATGTTAATTCTTATCCAAGGTAAGTGATGAATTATGCCACTGGTGTTTCAAACACCTGCAGTGTCACCGAAGGTAAATGGGTTTCAACAAAGCATCTAGACTAAGACAGACTAGGGGGAAAAGACATGTTGATCTACTTCCAAAAACTAGTCAGTGAAAACCTTATGTAGCACAATAGAATTTTGTCCAATATACAGCTGAGAGATGATCGTCTTCGGTTAGAAGTAATATAAGGATAGTACAGGACCAAGCAATGGTTCATTTGTTATAGATAAAGCTTCTGTTAGTTGGAGCTGCCTTAGTGACATCTAACAATATCTGTAAAGCAATCAATGTATTTATTCTATTTAGCCTATTTTCTCACTGCCCTTATGGGTAGATTATAACAATATTGTCATATCCAAGACCAAATCAACACATTGTCATTGAATCGATTCTCATTCATAATGACCTTGTAGGATAGAGTAAAATTACACTATGGAGTGTCCAAAGTTGTGATTTTTACTGAAGCACAATGTTACATCTTTCTCATATAGAGTAGTAGCCGGTAGGTTTGAACTGTTGTCCTTTTAGTTAGCAGTCAAACATTTAATCACTGTGCTACTAGGACTCATTTTATATTGTCACAATATGTAAGTATTTAACACTATTCAATTCTCTTACAACTACTATTCTGTTACCTTACAACTATCATTAAGCTTTAGCTTCACAGACAAATATATGTTTAATTCTCACAACAAGGACCAAACAAATGTCTGTGTTTCTCTAATAATTTTGGTTGCAAGAAACCTATTCTAAATTTTAAAAAGAACTTGTGGGAACTATAGGTAATGAATTCTTACACAGTCGTATAAATTTGTTTGTGGCTTTTGTAGGTAATGGCCAGTCAACTGAAATAAAATGTTAATTTCCTTTGCCCCTTTACATTTCTTAACTCTAATATTTCACTCTTTCAAAGCATAAAACATTACTAATGGCAATCTAATTTTTCTCCTTAAAATGACTTGATCTTTTTTGCAAGTATGCCCAAAAGAGATGGGGGTGTGGTGTGTGTGTATCCTCGCTATTCTGGGTTGATTTTCCTAGGTACATGGTATGTGCACTAAATAGGTAATTTTGCATTTCCTTTTAAATTTTAGAAACATTCTTTTAAATCATGTTTCATTGTGTTGACTATGCATTGGAGCTTCCTATTATGTATATGTTGGACCATTTTTAAAATATCTGTTATATCTATCACTTTTACACAAATTCTTTTTATTTCTTGCTGCATTTATTTTTCATCAAATGTTTTCCCCTTTTCCATATTTTCTCTTAAGCTCTTATTCCCTGTGAAATTTTTACTCTTGGGTTCCTTCCAGTTTAATCATTAAGCTTCCAAGAAAAATTTGAAATTATATATCTAAATTTGTACTGAGTTTTGGGCCTTTTTCCAAACTTTATTTCTGGAATAGTTTTTCCTGAGTTTTCCTACTTTTGATTTGTGGTTTTATTTTATTATTCTTATCAGCTAATTAATTTCCTTTAAAATATGTGTTTACAGTCTTTATCTTCTTTGTAAGAATGACTTCCTGTGTGATTTTTGTTAAATATAAAAAAGGTTATTCTGCTCGTTATTTTTCTTACAGTTATTTTGCACAGGAGTGAGATTTAGTAATTTTCTTTGGTTCACTTTAAAATGAGATTAACTTTTCTATATTCTTAGGAGGAAATGTTGGACCAGAATATCTTTATCACATATAATTCTTTAGAACCCTTTTGATACTTTTGGTCTCATACTATATATATATTTATATATACATATACATATGCACATGTATATATTTTTTACATACTCATAGCCTCTGTCTTTCCTTACCCCACTTTCATCTAGACCTTCTCTCCTTTCCTTTGCACCTTTCCCTCTTGTTCTATTAAATTTTAATTCAGTTTCCACTGTTTTCTCTCAGTACAGACTCTCCCTGACAAGGACAGAAGAGATCCTCTAACCCATAGATCAATATTACAGAGAAGTGACAACTGGAACAAATGTGATAGAAAATGAGTGTAAAGCAAACATCAAGCTTGGAAAAGTCCCATGGATAAAATCTCTCTCCAGATGTGCTATGACTGACATCCCTTTATCTGCAGAAAGGTTAAAAATATGGAGAGAGCAAGTAGTTAGGGTAGCATGCTCCTTTTCAAAATAATAACAAGGCAGAAAATATCTAGAAATTTGAGTTATGATGACCATCTGCCATAATTCATATATTAATTTGTTCTATTGTCACAATTTGCATGTTGCTGGGATGCTGGAGAATATGCCACTGATATTTCAAATACTAATAGGGTCGCTCATGGTGAGAAGGTTTCAGTGAAACTTCCAGACAAAGACAAACGAGGAAGCAGAATTGGCTGTCCACTACTGAAAGAAATGAAAACCTTATGAATACCAGTGCAACATTGTCTGGTATTGTTTCAGAAGATGAACCTCACAGGTTTTAAGCCACCCAGCCCTAAAATGCAACAGAAGAAGAGTTGCCTCCTCAAAACAGAGTCAACCTTAACAGCATGGCTGGAGTATAGCTTCTGTTTACACAAAATTCAAAATTTCAACCAACTTCTGCAGCCTAAAAATGATCGGATATGCAATCAAGTTGCATTGACAATTACTAGTGATTGGAATGCAAATGTTGGAAACAAGGGAGGAGTTGATAAAACCTTCAATATCATCTTTGGCATTAGTGGTATCTGGATAAATTTGAAAAGAGTCATATTAACTGACTTTTCTAGTAGGTGTATGGATATTATCTTACCAGTGATAGTGTTGAACTTCTGGATACATCTCAAAATGTTCCTTTTGATGCTGAACATCATTCCTCTGTAGTTCGTCATTCCTGAAATACTACACCAGGTGATGGTCTGATTTAAAGTGGCCAATGTCAGTCTATTTCAGCTCACTAGGAAAGGGAGCTGTAGTGGCTTGGTGGTAAGCGGTTGTGCTGCCAGCCCAAAGACATGTAGTTCATATCCACCAAGTGCACTGTGGGTAAAAGATGAGCAATCTCCTTTGCCGTTTACAGCCTCTGAAAACCTCTTACGAGGTCAGCTATGAATTGATTTTAACTCGAGGGTGCATAACAACCACAATGCCTATTGGGCTTTTTCATATTGAGTAGTTTAGGTATCCCATTTCATGGTTTTTGTGTGTGTGTGTTTTTTTTAAGTTTCCACTGAAAGGCTAACTAGTAAAACCTGTATGAGGATTCAAGAAGGGAAAGGGTAGGAGCAGAGGGATGAGGGTGGGCAGGGGGAAAATCATAGGATCACACAATGTGGTGTGTGGAGGGAAGGGATAAAAGAATTGGGAAAGATCGGTGGAGATGTAGAAAGACAGGGTAATGGTGGGGATAGTTCAATGGTGATTAATTTTATGAAACACAATGAATGGGAATGATTGTATGAAACACAATGTGAGAGGAGGATAGTGTGAAACACTTTGTATGCAAAGCAATATAAAATAAAAATACTTGAAAAGTTTCCAAGGAACTTTTATTGTGTTTTTTGTTTTAAAATTGTTATCCCATTTCATTTTTTAATATTTTCCTAGATGCATGCTTTGTGCCTTCTGTGCTCCTATTATTAGCTGGATGTCTGCCATTGCTTCTCCTCATGTCGTACCAGCAAATGGAGGGCCTGCAAGTTTTTACTTTATCCCCATCACTAAGGTAGACTCTGTTTTGAAGGGACAGCTCTTCCCCAGCTGTATTTTGAGTTTATTCCAAACCCTGGAGTTCATCTTCCAAGACTATTATCAGACAATGCTTCCAGTACTAGTCATAAGATTGTCATTGGCCATTGATTTCAGAAGTAGCCTGGCAATCTGGCCTCCTACTTGTCTTAGTCTGGATGCTCCTCTGAAAACTGTCCACCAGCTGTTATCCTGCTGGTATTTGAAGTACCAGTGACAGAACTTCCGGCACCCAGCAACATGCAAGCCACCACAGCAGGACAAACTGACAGGTGAGTTGTGGGATTACACATACAAAGTTCTTAATGGAGCATTCCGTTTAATGCAGACCTTTTTGACTAGCTGAGCTACAGTGTTGTTAGGTTTTGAGATCACTTGAGAGGATATTTTTCACTTAAGGCTTAAAGATAATCTCAGGGTAATACCATGGAAAGGGATCAGATTGAAAGTCTAATCAAGTAGTGTCAGAAGGCTAGTAAAGCTTTCAAGATATAAAGTAAAAATATTAAGTGCACTGGCTGAGAAACTGTTCCAAGAGCCTTGGCACTAAGCACTAAGGAACTGGGTGGTTCCAAGGAGGGAGTTTTAGAAAATATGAGAGATTTCCAAGTGGATGCATTCTGGATGTCATGACTCCATTTCAGAATGCTGGACCCTCCATAGCCAAAGAAACTGCCAAGTAGACACCTGACCACACATTCTAGCCTTTGATTACACATAACGTAACTTAAATAGTTCTGTATTTGTTCTGCATGTGCATTACTCAGCAGCGCTGTATTTTCTTTTCCTTTTGTTTCCATCTGTCATCCTGGCACTGTTCCAATGCCCTTGTTTATATGCTTTTATCCTGCAAAGTACCACTTCTCTGGGACAGGAGGACTCAAACAAAGGAAGGCACATGGAGCAACCCTCTTCCAAGATGAGACAAATTGTTTCAGATAATTGGGATGCTTAGCATTGTACTTCAGGACGAATCTTAAAATGGTTCTTTTTGATGACAAAGGAGACACCATTACTCTTAAAATTGTCATTCCTGCCATAATAAATTATACGATTGTCTGATTCAAAATGACCAATACCAATCCATCTGAGCTCACTAATGCCTGTTGTGGTTGTGTGCAATTGACTCATAACTGACCCTTCCACAGGTTTTCAGAGAGTTATTCACACTGAAGGAGATTGCCCATCCTTCTGTGGAGTAGCTGGTGGATTCAAACCTTGTAACTTTGGGATTGCAGTGCAGCTTCTTACTACTAGGCTGCCAGAACTCCCCATATATATGACAAGATATATAGATGACACGTAAATATTGTTGTTGTTATGTGCCATCGAGTCGCTTGCAACTCATAGTGACCCTATGTACAACAGCCCTAAACCCTGCTCTATCCTGTGCCAACCTCACTGTCTCTGACACACCTACTCCCTTTACCCCAATCACTGAATTGATCCATTTCATCAAGGGTCGCCCTCTCCTGTGCCGTCCCTCCACTCTCCCAAACACGATGTCCCTCTCCAAGGACCAGTCCCTCCTTGCAACATGTCCAAAGAATGTCAGATAAAGCTTCAGAATCCTTGCCTCCAAGAAGCAACGTGGTCTTAATACCAACACAACAACAACAACTAATTTATTTTTAAAATTGGAATACGTTGTTTTCAAGAACAAATTCTTTCCATTTTCCTCACCCTCCATCCATCACATTGTACAAACCCATTATTAATTCCCCCCTTCCCCTGCACATCCTCATCCCTCTGCTTCCAACCTCCCCCACCCTCTTGAGTCCTTATACTCATTCTACAATATTGGTTTTATACAATATTTATCCTTGTGGGACTTACTTCACTCAGCATAATGGTCTCCAGTCCTCCCAAGTTAGGTAATAATTTACAAAATTGTTGCTCCTGCATCCTGTATATTATTCTATTGTGTGAATGTACCATAATTTCTCAAACCATTTGTTTGTGGTTGGATATTTGGGCTCTTTGCATGTTCTTGCAATGGTGAATAATGCTGCTATGAACACCGGTGTACAAATCTCCATTTGTGCCTCAGTTGTCGTTTTCTCTGGGTATATTCCAAGTAGTGAAATAGCTGAATCATAAGGAATTTCTATGTTCAGCTTTTTGAGGAAGCCCCAAACTGCCTTCCAGAATGGTTGTACCATTTTACAATCTCACCAACAATGTATAAGAGTTCCTTTCTTGCGACATCCTTTCCAACATTTATTACCTACTGCCCTGTTAAACTTTGTCACTGTTACTGGAATGAGATGGTACCTCATTGTGGTTTTGATTCGCATCTCTCTTTTTGCTAGTGATTTGGAGCATTTATTCATGTGTCTGTTTGCCATTCAAATATCTTTTACCCATTTTGTAATTGGGTTATCAGTCTTTTTCTTGTGGAGGCCCAGGAGTATTCTGTAAACTTTGGCAGAAATCTGAAACAGGATCCACATCTCATACCATACACAAAAATCAACTCAAGGTGGATAAGAGACCTGGAATAAAGCCCCAAACCATAACATTCGTAAGAGACAAACTGGGATCTAGCTTAGAAGAGCTAGTCCAAGGTATAAAAAGACTGCCAAATACAACCAGAAGTGTGCAATCTGAAGAGGATAAAATTGATGCACAGGACCTTCTAAAGATTAAATCTGTGGGTGAAAAGAAAACCTACAGACTGGGAATAAACATTTTGTAATACCATGTCAGACAAGAGCATTTTTTAATTTTAAAATATGTTGTTCTGCTTCTCCCTTAGGGGAAGGCAGAGCAATCATGATCTCATTGTAAGATTGCATTATAACCTGATCCCGAGTGTCCCATCTCATCCTAAAAGCACACTCATGAACACAGATAAAGGGGACATGGTACTTCCGAATCCCAGAAACTCCCCAAGACCCTCCAGCCAGGACTATCCACAAAGGGCCTCATGTCCAGATCTGCACTGTCTCACACCTATGCCCCGATTCAGCAAAGTCCTAGTCTATGGAATATAGGACTCCTGTCTCGGTGGAACATAAGAACTTACAACTGATTTCAAGGACGATGATGAAATCCTACAAATAACAATTGCGTAGAAGAGGACGTATGAGCTAAAGATTCTTCCATGAGAAGTTCAGTGATATCCATTATAACTTTAAAAAATTATTACTATTATTATTATTATTATTAATAGTAATGAACATTTACAGACTTTGGATTTCCATTCATTTATTGTTGCACTTTTCTCCCTGTCCACCCCTCCCCCAGGTGCACTCCACTATGCAGCCTTTGTTCTGGACTCCTGTCATGACAAAAATACCTATTCACATATCCCTTTCAAACAGTTTTCTCCCTCATCTGTTTCAATGCAGTATACATTATTTAATCCATCTTTCGTTTTACAACAGTGGCACTATGCAGTATTTGTCCTTTTGTTACTGAGATTATTCACTCAGCATACTATCTTCTAGGGTCAATCATTTGGAATAATATTGCATGAGTTCCTTGTTTTTCAATGCAGCATAGTATTCCATGTGTGAATATACCACAGCTTCTCTATCCATTTGTTTGTTGATGGGCCCTTGGGTTGTTTCCAACTCTTTGCTATTGTGAACAAAGCCACAATAAACATGTGTGGGCAAATAGCTTCTTGGGTGGCAGTTATGGTCTCTTTGGGGTATATTCCCAGTAGTGGAATTGCTGAGTTAAATGGTACTTCTATTTGCAACTTTTAGAGAAAGCGCCACACCGCCTTCCACAGTGGTTTCACCATTTTACACTCCCACCAACAGTGAATAAGGGTTCCAGTTTCTCCACAACCTCGCCAGCATTTGTTTCTTGCTATTCTGTTAAATTTTGCTATTGTGACTCGGGTGAGATGATATCTCATAGTTGTTTTTATTTGCATCTCTCTTAGAGCTAGGGATTTTGAACATTTCTTCATGTGCTTGCCATCTGAATGTCTTCTTTGGTGATGTGTCTGTTTACAAACGGTGCCCATTTTTTAATTGGATTGTTTACCTTTATCTTGTTGCTGTGTATCCATGGTTTCTTAATAAACCTTCTACACAGTGCATTTTGTTTTCCCTGCGACTCTAACAAGCAAAAGCAGACAATGATGCCCACCCTTTACCAGTGTGGAAAAGACAAATTTGATTGAGAAGGACTTCTAACAACATAGGGGTTTGGGCAAGTAGCTCATCCATCCAGGGAATGGAGAGCAAGCTGGCAAAAGCAGAAGAGGAATCCTTCAAGTTTGTGACCATTGTCTCCTACAAAAAGCCCCCAAGTGGTTTTTGCACATGATCACTGAGAAGTCCGGCTTCCGGGGAGATGCCGAGCAACATGCATGTATCCCCAACAGGCCTGTGTGAGCCACAGAGACAAGACTGTGGTAGACGCTTGGTGATCACATACACCAACCCCAACATCTACCTCTTGAACAAAACAACAGCAACATCGAAATAATGCTTAACCTCTCACTGCAACATGCCCCAATTTCTCAACAAGGTGACATACTTCTGGAATTAAGCAGAATGAAGTAACTGGTGTGTTCCATGGGACAATGCCCTCCCTTGCCAAGTGTGAGTTGTTGTAATTTAATTCCAATACCGTGTGGACCAGAACTATTTATTGGATGATTCAGGGTGTTCCAAGTGTCCATTGCTACGTAAAAATTAAAACAGAAGCAAACCTAAAACTGTTAAAACAATCCAGGTGATTTTGCTCAAGAATCTATCCTTTTGATCGGGGTAACTCATTTTCACTTAATGTCATGTGAGTTGAAACAACTTGGCTGGGGCTGAGTGTCGCTCTCAAGATAACTGGCTCACATGCAGGCAAGTTGGCACTGGTTGTGAGTAGGGGTCCTGGGTTGCAGTTCCTCTCCACATGGTCATCTCCACAAACTCTTCTTGAACTTCCTCTCAAGATAGCGTTTGGGTCTAAAAACAGTGTTCCAAGAAGCCTAAAAAGAAAGTTAAAAGCTTTCCTAAAAGGAAGTTAAAAGTTTTCCTTTATGCTAGTCTCAGGAGCCACCTCAATAAACTTGTTAGTCCGTGTTGTTGTTGCGTACCATAGAATCTGAAATTACCCGTAGCTGAAACCTCCGGTGGGTTTTCAAAGGCTGTTAATTGAATGGGAGCAGATTGTCCATCTTTCTCCCACGGAGCAGATGGAAGGTTCGAACCACATGCCGTCAGAATTGCAGCACAGCTTCTTGCCACTAGGTCACCAGTGCTCCCTTCTTTTCCCCATGTTGTTGTTATGTGCCATCGAGTCGCCTGCAACTCATAGCGACCCTATGTACAACTATCCTAAACCCTGCTCTGTCCTGTGCCAACCTTTTAAGCTCTGACACACCGACCCCCATTACCCCAGTCACTAAGCCAATCCGTCTCATCGATATTTTGTTCATAAGAGTCACTAAACACAGCTCAGAATCAAGGTTAGGGAAATTAGAAGCTGCCTCTCAGTGAAGAGAGTTCCAAGAATTGACAGCCATCTTTAATCTGCTGGAGATGTGTATTTCACTGCAGAGCTTGTTGTAGAGGAAAGTTCAGGAATGTCTGAGGTATTTGTCATCTCACCTCACCAGGGCACACTCATGCTCACTGTGAAGGCAGCTCACTGTGTAATGATCTGAACACAGACAGTGAAACACATGTTTCCTATTTGAACTGTGTCCATTCGCTGTCCTCAGACTATGACTCTGGAATCAAAAAACCCCAAAAATCTGCCTAGGAAGCACAATGAGGATGCTCCTTAGAGGCAAGGATGGTAAAGTTTCATCTCCTATACTTTGGACACGTTTTTTGTTTTTTGTTTGTTTGTTTTTAATATGGAATGCTTGACAAATTTGTGTATTATCCGTGCACAGGGGCCATGCTAATCTTTTTTTTTAATTTTAATGAACATTTACAGAAATTTTGGATTTCCATTCATTCATTGCTGCACTTCTCTCCCCGCCCAGCCCTCCCTCCACACCCCGACCCCAGTTTGCTCCTCTTTGAAAAGTAAAACTCCCTCCCTGGTACACAATACCCCCGCACCTCTCCCTTCACCCCAAGTACATTCCACTATGCAACCTTAATTGTGGACTCTTGTGATAACCATAATACCCTACCATACATCGCTTTTAAATTATTCTTTTCCTCATCTGTTTCAATGCAGCATATACAATTTATCTGGGTTTTCTTAGTCTTACCCCAACCCTGATATCAGTCCCATTTTACAGCAGTGGCACCATGCAGTATTTGTCCTTTTGCAACTGAGATATCTCACTCAGCATAATGTCCTCCAGGGTCACCCATTTTGAATAATATTGCATGAGTTCCTTGTTTTTCAATGCAGCGTAGTATTCCAATGTGTGGCTAATCTTCTTTGTGTCATTCCAATTTTAGTATACATGCTGCTGAAGCGAGCACATGGACATATTTTAAGGAGGAGCCAGGCCTTAGAAAAGACACCATACATCTACGGCCATACCACCCTGAACACACCCAATCTTGTCTGATTTTGAAAGCTAAGTGGGGCTGGACCTGGTTAGTATTTGAAAGGGAAAAAAGACATCATGCTGGGAAAATGTGAAAGGCTAGCAAACAAAAGGAAGACCCTTATGAAGGGTCAGCACAGTGATTGTCATAACAGGCTGCATTCAGCCTGAGGGAGACATGAGGATGGTGTAGGATAGGACAGTTTAGGTCTATTGCTTGTAGGATCATTGTGAATCTCACAGTCGATTTGCTGACACCTAGCAACAACAATAGCCTACCTTTTAGGGCCATAGTGGTCAAAGAAACACTCTAGTACCTAAGTCATGCTTGACTAGATGGCAATTAACAACAAGAACAACGACAACAATCTAACTTAGGAGGGACTGCAGAGCATTATACTAAGTGAACTAATTCAGTCCCATAAGGACAAATACTGTATAAAACCATTATTGTAGAAATAGATAACTAGTAAAATGTGCATGAGGATGGGAGGGTGGGAGCAGAGGGGTGAGAATGGGCAGGGTGACAATCAGAGGTGCACAATTTGATGGGTAGAGGGAGGAGTGGGTAAAGGAAATGGAAAAGACCTGATGTGAAAATAATGTATACAAACTTTGTAAGCAAACCAATACAAAATTCAAAAAAATAACATAAAAAAAGATTTTTTTAAATAGTGTAACACATGAAAGTGAAAATGAAAACAGGCAAATCAACAAGTGCCCTAAAATACAGTAGGTGTTTGTTGTTGTCATTTCTGCTGTTCCGGTTTTAAAAGGAGTAAAGACAGCTGAGCATGTACTAATCGTCCAGTCCTCCTTCAGTCACTTTGGCTACATCTACGTGAAATTCCTTCTGCGGTTCTTCTGTATATCTCGTGGGGTACACGGGTGGTGTAGGAAGCCCCCTCCCCATCACCGGTAGCCCCCAAGTTTCTGGGCCTCTTCACCTGTGCCCAGGCCATGCTGGTTCCCCGTGGGCAGAACCGCTGTGATACACGGCAGCATCTGTCCCTTTGTTCAGCGTTAACAGGCGCCTAATTGCATATTTCTTTTCTCACTTAAGCATAATCGTTGGCATTCCATGGAAGCCGTTTGCTGTATAATGCACCATCTGGTCTCTGTGATAAGGAAATAATTGATTATTTGGAAGCCTCGTACTCCTCCTGCTTCATCCTCCAGATGAAGAGGGGTGCCGTGGGGGCACTTAGATAGCAGCCTGGCTTTCACTCAAATCAAGTGAACGACTGAGCTTCACGAAGTCCAAAGTTCCCTTTTAGACCTTCTCCACCAGCAAAGCAGCGGCAGAAAGAGAAGGTAGGACGCCCGTCAGGACCAGACATTCTTTTTTTTTGGTTGTTTTTTTTTTAATTGGTTTGCTTACAAAGTTTGAATACATTGTATTTCACCCCATTCTTCCTTCACGTTGTGTTTCATATGATCATTCTCGTGCATTATGCTTTATAAAATTCATCACCATTGGATCTTGCCCATCATTACCCTATCTTTTCGCCTGGATCCTTTCCATTTCTTTCCCCATCTTCCCTCCACCCACCAAACTGTACAACCCTATGGTTTCGTCCCTACTCACCCCCAGCCCTCCCTCCTTCAGTTCCCATACATGTTTTACTAGTTATGCTTCTATTTTTACAATAATGGTATTGTGCAGTATTTGTCCTCATGAGACTGTGTTAGTTCACTCAGCATATTGCTCTCCAGCCTCTCCCAATTTACGTAGTATTTTTTTTAAATCATTGCTCCTGAGTATTGCATGGTATTTTATTGTGCATGTACCACAATTTCACAATCCTTTCGACTGTGGTTGTGGTTGGACATTTGGGCTATTTCCCTGTTTTTGTTATGATGAATAAACCTGCTATGAACATTGGTATACAAATCTCCTTTTGTGTTTCAATACTAATTTTCTTGGGGTATATTCCCAGTTGTTGTTGTTGTTATGTGCCGTCGAGTCGCTTGTGACTCATAGCGACCCTATGTACAACAGCCCTAAACTCCGCTCTGTCCTGTGCCAATCGCACTGTCCCCGATACACCCATCCCAATTGCCTCAGTCACTGAATCAATCCACCTCATAGAGGGCCTTCCCCTCCTGCGCTGTCCCTCCACCCTCCCAAGCATGATGTCCCTCTCCAAGGACCGGTCCCTCCTTACAACATGTCCAAAGTATGTTAGACGGAGCCTCAGAATCCTTGCCTCCAAGGAGCCGCCCAGTTTGACCCTTTCCAGGATAAATATTCCCAGTAGCAGTGGCAAAATTTAGTAGGCCATCAAGCAATAAACATTGGAGAGGAGGTGGAGAGGCAAGCACTTTCTTTTACTATTGGTGGGATTATAAAATGCTGCAACCACTCTGGAAGGCATTTTGGTGTTTCCTCAAAAAGTTGAACATAGAAACTCCATAGGACCAGACATTCTTGCTCCAGCTCCACTTACAGCAGCAACAACCATAGTTGAAGCAGAGGATCAGAGAGGCCTGACGTGAGTCAGAGCTGGTGCAGCTACCTTCTCCCACCCTGCCTCGCAGAACAAGAACTCAGAGCAGCTGATAGAATCAAGCCACTTGCCTTTGGGCTGGCAGCAAAACTCCTCACCACTAAGTCACCGAAGTTCCCTCTAAGCACATATGGGAAAATGAACTCTATTCTTCATAAATGTCTTCATTGCTTCTTTATGAGGAAGGAGTCATTGCTGTGCCAATCCTGTATTTGCTCAAGAGAATATGACAGCATCTGAAATTGGATGGGCACCTCGCCTGTCTGCTTATTTACAGTCTCAACTGAGGTGTCTTGTCTTTTGAATTGTTAAAAGAATGAAATGGAATTCTCCCCCAGGCAGTGAGAGCTTCACCATCTACTCAGTCTGCTATTTTGCCTTATACTTTGCCAAGGGAAAGAACGACGACCCTCAGCATCTAAATTTCACTTTTCTTGCTAACAGATCACAAGCGAAACCTTCCCCATAGAAACTGGTCAGGTGACCAGCTGATGGTTGCTCACACACAGTAATTTAAGCTTCAAACTCCTCCTGGTCAGATCTCTGAAAGGTGTCTTCACGATCTATAGGTGAAATTGGGAAAATGGAATAAAGTTCTTTTAAAAAAACAAACAAAAAAGTTCCCTTTTAATTAATCTGTCCTTTGTAACAAATGTTTGTAATTTGGTTTTAACTTTTTTTTTTTAATTTGAATATGCTGCTGGTCACTGTTAAAGCACTGAAAAAAGAAAACATCTTTATTTGAAAAACAATACTATTGTTGCAGGTGAGGCCACATGAGGCAGTTTTGGAAACACTTTGTCAATCTGTTTGCTGGTTATTTGGGCGTACTTGGCACAGACACAGTTGTGTACATTTACAGAATGTGTGCATGTATGTTTTCTTTTTCAAGAGTTAGAACCATAAATTCCAGAGTAATAGATGGTATTGTTTTTATTCCCCCTTTACACATGGGGAAAACAAAGATACTGGGCTTGCTTGAAGTCACATCGCTGGACATGGCAGAAGGGATTCAAACCCAGACCCTTTCTCACCACCTTACATGCACCTCTGCAGGTGGTGCTCTGGGAAAAGGCTACAGATGAAAGTGAAGAAAGGAAAAATGTTTGTCCTCTCTTACTGCTGTGTTAGCCACGTGGCGGGCTGGGCTGAGGTGCAGCTGCCAGCACTGTGCACCTGCATGAGTGGGAGGACATGGGAATGAAAGTAGGCAGAGCCAGGAGATAGGACCAAGGGGGACCAAGCTTAAGACCTTTCTACACCTTTATGTTCTTTCCCTTCATGATATAGTCTTTGCTTCCCAATTCTTTCCCAGACCTCCCTCAGGTTGAAGTTCAATGTTTATTTATGTGGCCTAGTCACAAGCAACTCGATGGCACATAACAACAAACAACAATAAAGTGTTAAGAAGGGAGCTCTGGTGACCTAGTGGCTAGAAGCTGCACTGCAATCCTGAAGGTACACAGTTCGAGGCCACCAGATGCTCTGCGGGAGAAGGATGAGCAATCTCCTCCCATGAGATTTATGGAAAGCCAATATTAAATATTTGTAATAAACCGAATGCTATTTCAGGATGTGGGGGAGGTGAGGTACAAGCTAGAGTTCACCCTGAGGCACTAAGGCAATCTTGCATTGTATTTACTGACCCCTCCCTCCTGAGTCAAGAAAGAGGTTTTCAATAGAAAGAGCTTGGCTTCATTTGCATTGAATTCTCTTTATGATTTGCTTCCCCTGGTTCTCAATAAATACACAGAGAGTAGTGGCTTGAGGCCCTTCAGTGGTTGGAACTGCTAGTCTTTTATGCTCTCTATTTTATCTCATTCCTGGTTGTCTGTCTCATTATTAATAATTCTAAAAATACTTTACCCTCAGTCTGCAACCGAGATTTATGTCCTCTGAAAACCTGGGGGAAGGTCAGCAATGGATCTATCCAATTCAAGAACACACAACAACAGTTGTCCTAAAGATGGGGAAAGAGTGCTTCTCACTAACGAGGGTGAGAGCAAGACCAGGCACCTGTGACCAAGACTTGTCCAAAAAGAACACACCGCAAAAAAGCTGGCTAACCTGCAAAGTCAAACAACAGAAAGAGCCCTCACTATTGAGATTAGGGGTTGTCTTCAGCTGGAGGGAGTAAACACTGGTGCCTCACAGACTGGAGACTGGGGCTCTGCAACAACATGTTTTTGACACCCTTGAGTTGATCCCACGTCATGGCAACCTTGTGTGTTACAAGATTAGAAACTGCTCCATAAGGCTTTTGTGGCAGTGACTTACTGGGAAGGAATTATGCTGCCAACCCAATGGTACACAGTTCAAATCCACCAGCTGCTCCATGGAAGAAAGTCCCATGTGATTTATTGCCTCTGAAAAACCATTGAGACTCAGCTTTGAGTTAATTCCAACTCAAGAGGACTCAGCAATAGCAATAACCTTAATGGAGCAGCGCTCTAGCAGCAGAGTCCAGAAGGAGTTGTGTTGCTGATCCAAAGGCCATACGTCTCTAGTGGTTCAAATCTACCATCAGCTCCTTGAAAGAAAGATGGGCAATCTCCTTCCATTCGATTTACAGCCTGGGAAACCTGCTGGAGGGTCATTTCTGACTCAATGACAGCAAGTGAATCTTAATGTAAGAAGATCTCCAGGTCTTTTCTTCCACTGTGGCTGCAAGGCCCCTGCCTTTAGTTTAGCAATCAGAGGCAAACTATCCGAGCTATCCAAGGGACCTTTGCAGAAGAAGGGGTGACTCTCAAGTGCATCACACTGTAGGAAAAGAACCAGGCTCAAAAGTTATAGACCATGTGTCTTGGCTACTTTATTACTT
>NW_006399888.1:2947843-2972932 GCF_000299155.1 Elephantulus edwardii | reverse complement strand
ATTATTGATTCAGACTTTCTCTCAAAATGTGAAAATAGGGGAGCTCTGGTGGCCTAGTAGCAAGAATCTGTACTGCAATCCCAAAGGTACACGGTTCGAATCCACCAGATGCTCTGCCAGAGAAGGAGGGACAATTTCCTCCTGTACCAGTCAGATCTGATTTGACGGTACATGCACAAAAAATAATAAAATAAAAAAATTTTTTAAAAAAATGTGAAAATAAATGCAAGGTTTTGGGGAGTTACACTGAGAAGCCTGTTATGCAAGTGGACAACTATGTATTTGCTGGGGAGAACGAAGATGCTCTTGGAACCTGTGTTACGTTTGAAGAAGATGTGGAAGAATGGGATACAGAAGGCAGTAATAAAACAATGTTAAAGTACAAATGCCATACAATGAAGAAACTCAGCATGATGAGAACTCTTCTGACAGAAAAGAAGAAAAGAGAAGGAAACATGGCTGCTGTTAAGTTGCCCACCTCTGACTCATGGTGACCTGATACTCAGAAAAACCGGAGCCAAGGCTGGAGTGAAGACCACTCCGGCTGCAAAAAAGCCTGATCCTGTTATGCTACTATGCTGTGTTTCATGTTGTGTATCCTGCAAAGTTAAGTGAGCCTGGTGTCAGATTGTGTCTAACAAAGCTTATTGGGTCCTTTAAGTATGACTGTCATCCCAAACCTCTGACTGGTTCTGTCCAGGCAGGCAAAGTGTTTGAAGCTATCTCTTTATAACCTTCTTTTATGTGGTAAAGAAAGAAACTCCTCTTAGGTAAGCCACTCTTATTATAGCCAGATGGAATCCTAATTGATACTGTATGCATTTAAGATAAAAATGAAACATCTTAAAAAGATAGAGTAAAATTCAGAATGTGTAATCTTGCAAAAGAAACTGATTTAGCTGTTATGTAGTTCTATCTATTGTTGAAGGAAAAGAGAAAATCTTAAATTCTGAAGAAAACATGATACATTTTGCTCTCCACTTGTTAATAAGGATAAACGGAATTTAGTAAAATAAAAGTATTAGTTTTAAAAAGCCCAAAACCATTACATAGCGAATAAAAGACACAATGACAAGTCAGGAAGTGGCTGAAGAAGGGAAGTTTCCTATTTTCGTATCTTCAGTGGATACTTTTTATCTTTCTTTTTGAGCAGAAAGTCCCACATTTTCAATTTTGCATTGAGGTCCACAAACTGTGTAGTTGGCCTTATCTACAAAGGCCAAGCGCTGGGAAACTTGAGACGTGCAGGAGCCCCATTATGCCTTGATTGTGCTGGTTGTTACACCCACACGCTGAATGTGAATCATACCTTGATTTCTAAAATGAGGGGAAATTTTACAATATTAGAGGCTGATTGACTTTTACTGCTTTTCCTTATAAGTGGAGTTTAATAGAGGGAGCATTTGAGTCTGAAATCTGTAAAAACCCAGTATGATAAAATAATGAATTCTGAATGGCTGTTTGTTCCTTCAACTCTTGAGACTGATGCTGGCCACAGTCTCCCGCCTTCCCAGGATCCCTGTCTGGCTTTGTCCATCTGCTTCCAGAGAGCTGGCTAGTGACAGATCACTTCCTGCAAGGACATTCCTGCAATCAGAATGGGAGCGTAGAAGCCTGTGAGAGGACCCGCCTCTCAGGCCCACTAAAGGGAATACTTTCTCTCTTTATTTTTAAGATGTTGAGACTCAACCCCAGTCTTCAAATTCCCCATTAGCTAAATCTGAACTAGAGGTACAGGCTCTGTCTGTTCACCACCCCAGAGGGCTCCGAGTCTAAAGACTGGAGTCTCTCTTGAGCCCAACTCATAACCCTCCTCTGGCACCTTTAATGATTACAATCACAAGACAAAACTCTGCAACAGAATGGCATCTACTTGCCATATTTAGAAAACAGTATCATGCTTGGAAAGGGAGATAGGTAGAAAGTCAGCGAAAGAGAGGAAGACCTTTTACAAAGATGCGTTGACATAGTGACTGCAGCAGTGGTTTTAAGTGTGGTGGAGTTTGGGAGGATGGTATGGGATAGGATAAGGTTTCAGTGTGCACTTCATAAGGTCTTTATATGAAGGGAGCTCTGGTGGCCTAGTGGCAAGAAGCTGCACTGCAATCCCAAAGGTACGCAGTTCAAATCCACGAGATGCTCTACTGGAGAAAGAGGGGCAATCTCCTCCTGTACCAGTCAGATCTGATTTGACAGTATATACACAAAAATAATAAAATTTTTTAAAAAGGTCTTTATATGAGTCATAACTAACAATAGCCCAAAGTGATCTACAGGTAAAATGCATTTTTGGTCTACATGCCACTAACAGTCTTTGTTGTAATTGTATACCATCTAGTTGGAACTGACCCCTAGCTGACCCTCCAGCAGGCTTTCAGAGGCAGTTAATCGCATGGGAGGAGATTGTCCATCCTTCTCCTGTGGACCAGCTGGTGGATTCAAACTGCATGCCTTTGGGATTGCAGCACAGTTTCTTGCCACTAGGCCACCAGAGCTCCCTAACAGTCTTAAGGAAGTTGAAAAGGCAACCACTACCTTCATATGGAAGGGAGCTTGGTGGCCTCGTGGTAAGGAGCTGCACTGTCAATCTAAAGGTATGTGCTTTGAATCCACCAGTTGCTCTGTTGGAGAAATATGGGCAATTTACTGCCTCTGAAAACCCACAGGAGGGTCAGGTATGGGTCGGTTCCAACTCGATTGTACTTAACAACAACAACTTTGCATGGAAGGGAAATGGATATTGGATAAGCAAACACTTCTGGAGAAGACTTAAGCAGAAGGTCTCACACTCTCTGCTTTCAAGGTATATTATGCAGCCATCGTAGTCAGATAGCTTGGTATTGGCACAGTGGCAAACACATAGATCGATGGGACACAATTGAGAACACAGAAGTAATTTCATCCACTTACGGACTTTTCTTTGACCGGACTCCACAAACTATTAAATGGAACAAGACAGTCTCTTTAACAACTGGTGGTGTCAAAACTGGGTACTCATTTCCAGAAAAAGGAAACAAAATCTATACCTCATGCTACACACAAACATTAACTTGGGATAGATCAAAGACCTCAAGGTAAAACCGAAAATTATTAAAATCATGGAGGAAAAAATAGGGGAAACTTAGAGGCCCTAACTTACAGTATGAGGTATACTAGACTATCAACTGAAACCCAAAATGCACAAAACAGCAGAAGATAAACTAGATGAATCGGAGACTTTAAAAAGTAAATTCTTATGGCCTGTCCTGGTGTCTGAGTGATTCCCAGGGCCCAGCAAAAAAGGGACCGAGCTTCCAGAGCTTTGAAGACAAGAGGAAACACTCCCAAATATGGACTCATTTTCCACTCCACCTTCATTGGCCAAGCAGCTGCTAAGAACAAAGGCCGCATCTCCCGATACCTGGAAAACAAATGCAGCATTGCCTCACGAATTGACTGCTTCTCTGGAGCTGATAGGTTCTCTTTACCCCCACATACATCCAGAGGTGCCTACGAGTGTATTTGGGGAAAAACTTCACGAGCAAGTTGAGGAGCGACTCTCCTTATATGAGACTGGAGAGATTCCATGGGAAAACTTAGACGTCATGAAATAAGCCAAGGTTCAGGCAGAAGAAGTGGCTGTTGAGATTACCAAGAAGCTGGAGAAAAAGGAGAAGCGCTTGAAGGAGAAGAAACAACTGGCTGTGCTTGCACTTGCGGCTTCAGAAAACAATAGCACTCTTGAAGATCAGGAACATGAGGAGACCAAAGAAAAACCCAAAAAGAAGAAAAAGAGAGGCAGGAGGCTCCACAGGAGAACGGAATGGAAGATCAGTCCAGCTCTGCTCTCCCTAAACCCAAGAAAAAGAAATCTCTGTCCAAGGAACTGGTCAACAGTGACTTTGAAGAGCCTGTTGAGCCAACTGTAAATGCAAAAGTCCCAAAGAGGAAGAAATCTTCCTCCAGAGAGGAACCAGAAGACCCTGAAGAGGTTGCAAACAGCGTCCCAAAGAAAAAGAAGAAGCTTTCTAAGGAGGAGCCCGTCAGCAGTGGACCTGAGGAGGCCGTCAACAAGAGCACTAAGAAAAAGAAAAAAATCAAAAAAGCACCCCAGGAAGATTAGCATGGACATTCCCTGGGGGTGTGAAGGGCATACCCAAATGTTGCCCAATAAAAAACTGTTTACAAAAAAAAAAAAAGTAAATTCTTACAGGGATCAAAATATGTCTCCAAAAGAGTAATAAAAGGACCTACAGATTGAGAGAAAAATATTTTCAATAACGTGTTGTTATTAGGTTCTGTCGAGTTGAATATGACTCATAGTGATCCTATGAACAAAAGATCTGAACTCTGTTCTATCCTGCGCCATCCTCACACTTCCTTACACACAAGAGCCCATTGCAGCAGTCACTGTGTCAATCTACCCTGTTGAAGATCTTCCACTCCTTCACCGACCCTCCACCCTTCCCAGCATCATGTTCCTCTCCAAGGAATAGCCTCTCTCCTAGCAACATGCCCAAAGTATGAGGTGCAAAGCCGCATCATTCTTGCCTCCATAGAGCTCTCTGGCTGTACCCTCTCCAAGATTAATATACAATATTTCTATAAGGATCTAATATTCTTACACAAAACAAAAAGAATCATCTAGAATCTAAATCAAGACCTGAGTGTCAGCCCCTCCTCTGGGCACGTAACCTAGGGTGTAGGAGTTGCCACCTTGTAACTCACAAAAGATAAAAGGGAGTGAAAGTAAAACTAGAGAGGGAACCTCAGTACCAGTAAAGGAAGAATCGCCAGGGATGCAGTGTGTCTCAAAAAGGGACTTAGATCTTTGTTCTAGGAACCTGCTTGACACAGGAGAGGCCAGAGCACATCCCCGTCTATCTGTCATCCTGATTTCTAGTCTTCTCCACAGATTTCCCCCAAATGGTGAGTCCAGAGGAAAGACTCAGGTCTGTGATGAGGAAAGACATTTGCCTTCCCAAACTTGGAGGTGATGAGTTACCACCCTAGAAGTGTCCACATACAAGTGCTGCTCTAAGTGGGCTCTGAAAATACAGACCCGCCCAGGGGTCCATGTGGCTCCCATTGAAAGTGGGCATCAGGGAGGATAAGCTGCCTAACCAAGAGGGGAGGGAAAGAAGAAAAATGCCAGGTGGCATACCTTGTCATACGTTTTCCTCTTTTGGACCCTGTCCAGTTCCCACCACACATTGGCGTGTTTCTTTCTTCTGGGTGTCGCAGATAAGAACTCAGTCTCCCACAGCTTCCTGTCGTAGAAGATATATTTGCACAAGAGATTCCACAAGCATCACTCTGTGCACCCTTCCTCTTTTCGCCATCTTTCCATGTGCATGAATGGTCACATGAGCATCCTGGCTGATGCTCTCAAAAGCATCACAAATGCTGAGAAGAGAGGCGAGCTCCAGGTTCTCATCAGGCCGTGATCCAAAGTCATGGTTCAGTTCCTAACAGTGATGGCTACACTGGTGAATTTGAAATCATTGATGATCACAGAGCGGGGGAAATGGTTGTCGTTTTCACAGGCAGGTTAAACAAGTATGGCGTCATTGGTGCCAGATTTGATGCACAACTCAAAGATCTAGGAAAGTGGCAGGATGATCTGCCCCCATCCCGTCAGTTTAGTTTCATCATCCCGACAACTTCAGCTGGCATCATGGGCCACGAGGAAGCAAGACAAAAACACAGGAGGAAAAATCCTGGGATTCTTTTTTTTCTAGGGATGTAATACACAGTGCAAATAAAATGCCTCAATGGGTGTGTGTATGTGTGTGTGTGTGTGTGTGTGTGTGTGTGTGTGTGTGTGTGTGTGTGTGTGTGTGTGTGTGTGTGTGTAGATATTCCACAAGCAAATGTAAGATAAAAAAAGCAAAATGAAATGGCGAAACGAAATACCAGTTTGTGGTAGAATATTTCAGAACCAGACAGGCTGAGAACAGAGAGCCACTCATGCTGGAGTAAATACGAGTGTTGTGTGTTTACCAACCTCCCCGAGAAGAGTTGGTGGTGGCTTTGGCCTGGACTGACCGTGCCCAGTTACTGACAAGAGCAGAAGATAAAAACGCTCAACTCCTGTAGTATCTTACTATTGGGATCTGGCTGATGCTAGACTTAGGTTGTTGGGGGGTTTTTTTTAGTTTTGTTTATGTCACATTCATTTGATTTACCTTAATTTCTCTCTCATTTTGTCTATTTCCTTTCTGATTCCTTTTAGGAAAATCTCCTTAGTAAATTACTTGCATGTATATTCTTATCTTTGGGTCTGCTTCTGGCAAAATTAACCCAAGTTTCATCCAACTTTTCTAGAGTGACTATCTGTATTTTCATTTGACCTTGATTTAACAAATATTTCTTCCTAAATTTTGCAAACAATAGAGTGGAGCAGAAGACCTGCAAAACCAAAATACAGTACTCTAAGAGGTTTGGAGGACATTCATGCAGATTCAACCCCAAATGAAGGCCTCAGGTTAGTGCCAGGTAGGGCCTCCAAAGTGCCATGGAGTTCAGAGGAGGAACAACATTGTTGTTGTTGTTGTGTGCCATCCTATTTAAACCAACTCATAGCTGACCTTCCAGCAGGTTTTCAAAGACTGTACATCACGTGGGAAGAGATTGCCCATCCTTCTCCCTTGGAGCAATTGGTGGATTTGAACTACCTGCCTTTGGATTGGCAATGCAACTCCATTAAGTCACCAAAACCGGTCCTGTCCACCTTCCTGGGATTATCCTGTAAAGAATTGGGTGGCATATACCTTTGGCCAATAGTGAAATCTCACTGACATGTTAATAGACCTATCACTGCCCAGTTCTCAATTCTATTCTTTTTAATTATCAAAAATTTAATTTCACTTGGATTCACAACCAGCAACCGTTGAAGTGGTAGTTAAGAGCTTAAATCATGTATTGCATTGGGCAAGTGCATTACAAAAGACCCCTTTAAATGTTAAAAAGCAAAGAAGTCACATTGAACACTAAAACACACCTGGTTTAAGTCATGGTATTTTTTCCCCCCTGATTTTATGTTTGTGTTGTTCTTTTCAAATATTTTTCAATTTTTTTTCTTAATTTTAATGAACGTTTACAGAGACTTAGGGTTTCCAGTCATTCATTGTTGCACTTTTCTCCCTGTCCACCCCCTACCCCTCAATTCACTTTTCTCCTTGATAAGTCAGACTCTTTCATAGCTATGCAGTCCCTCCCCTCAAGTCCACTGCACTGTGCAGCTTTCATTCTGGACTCCTGACATGACAATAATACCTAATCATATATACCTTTTAAACAGTTCTCTCCCTCATCTGTTTCAACACAGTATACATCATTCCTCCCCTTCTCTGTCTTTCCTCAACCCCAATGTCAGTCCTGTTTTACAAAAGTGGCCCTGTGCAATATTTGTCCTTTTGTGACTAAGATATTTCACTCAGACAAATGTCCTCTAGGGTCATCCACTTAGCATAATATTTCATGAGTTCCTCGTTTTTCAGTGCTGCATAATATTCCATTGTGTGAATATACCAGAGCTGCTCTATCCATTAACTTGTTGATGGGCACGTGGGTTGTTTCCAGCTCTTTGCTATGGCGAACAAAGCCACAATAAACATGAGTGTGCTTATATCTGCTTGGGTAGCAGTTATGGCTTCTTTAGGGTAAATTCCCAGGAGTGAAACTGCTGGGTCAAATGGTATTTCTATTTGCAACCTTTTGTGAAAGCGCCATACAGCTTTCCAAAGTGGTTGCACCATTTTACACTCCCACCAACAGTGAATATGGGTTCCAGTTTCTTCACAACCTTGCCAGCATTTGTTGCTTTCTGTTCTGTTAAATTTTGCTATTCTGAATGGGGTGAGATGATATCTCATAGTTGTTTTGATTTGCATCTCTCTTAGAGCTAGGGATTTTGAACATTTCTTCATGTGTGTGTTTACCATCTGAGTATCTTCTTTGGTGAAGTGTCTGTTCATATCATATACCCATTTTTCAATATGAGTCATTTGTGACTCATAGCGACCCTATGTACAACAGCCCGAAACCCTGCTCTATCCTGTGCTAATCGCACTGTCTCTGACACACCCATCCCAATTACCCCAGTCACTGAATCAATCCACCTCATAGAGGGTCTTCCCCTCCTGCACTGTCCCTCCACTCTGCCCAGCATGATGTCCCTCTCCAAGGACCTGTTTCTCCTTACAACATGTCCAAATTATGTCAGACAAAGCCCCAGAATCCTTGCCTCCAAGGAGTAGCCTGCTTGTTTTCTTGGCAGTCCATGGTACATTCAATACTCTTCTCCAGCACCACATCTCAAAGGCGTCAATTCTCCTTCTATCCTCCCTAGTCATTGTCCAGCTCTCTGATGCATAAAAAGTGATTGCAAAAACCATGGCCTGTATCAGGCAGACCTTAGTCTCCAGAGAGACACCGTTGCTCTTGAGTACTTGAGAGAGGTCCCTAACAGCAGACTTTCCCATCGCAATACATTTTTTTATTTCCTGGCTGCTGGTGCCAAGAATGTTGACCATGGAGCCGAGCAAACTAAAGCTGTGTACAATCTCAGTCTCTTCACCATCCATCCTGATGCTACCGATTGGTCCAGTGGTGAGAATCTTTGTCTTCTTGACATTGAGCCTCAGGCCATACTGAAGGCTGCAGTCCTTGACCCTCTGCAGCAAGTGCATGAGGTCCTCTCAGTTTCAGCAAGCAGGGTTGTGTCATCTGCATAACGCAGATTGTTAATAGATCTTCCACCAATCCTGACGCCACACTTCGTAGTGACCCTATAAACAACAGATCTGAGTGTTGTCCTATCCCGTGCCATCCTCACAATCTCTGACACACTCAAACCTATTGATGTGGTCACTGTGTCAGTCCACCTGATTGAGGGTCTTCCTCTCCTTTACCATCCATCAATCTTCCCAGGCATGATGTCCCTCTATAAGAAATAACCTCTAGGAGGAATGATGTATACTGCATTGAAACAGATGAGGAAGAGAACTGTTTAAAGGGGATATATGATTGGGTATTCTTGTCATTACAGAAGTCCAGAGTGAAGGATGCATAGTGGAGTGGACTTGGGGGGGGGAGGAATTGCCTAACAATAAAAGTTTTTCTTTTACTTTTCAAGACAAAGAGTGAATTGGGAGGAGGGTTAGGCAGGGAGAAAAGTGCAACAGTGAATAACTGGAAACCCTAAGTCTCTGCAAACTTCATTAAAATAAAAAAAAAAGAAATAACCTCTCCTAGTAACATGGTCAAAGTATATGATTACGAAGCTTCACCATCATCGCCTCCAAGGTGAACCCTGGCTGCGCCCTCTTCAAGACATATTTTTTTTTGGCAGTCCATGGCATATCGAGCACTCTTCTCCCACACCACAGCTTGAAAGCATTTATACTTCTTCTGTCATCCTTATTCATTGTCTAGCTCTCAGATGTTCATGGATAGATGGGAAGACTCAAAATCATGAAAATGACAATACTACCAAAAGCAATCTAAGAGACAAAGTGGGACCAAGCTTAGAAGGCCTCATCTATGTTATAAAGAGGCTAACAAAGACAGTCAGAAATACATAGCCAGAAGAAAATAAAATTGATGAATAGGACTTTCTAAAGATTAAATCCCTTTGTGCATCAAACATATTTTCCAATAGGTGACTGGAAAAAACGTTTGACAAGACCACGTTAGACAAGGATCTCATAACAAAGTTTACAGAATCCTATAGGACCTCAACAAGGAAAAGACTGATACACAAGTACAAAATGGATAAAAGACATCGAAAGACTTTTCAGAGGAAGACATCAGGACGGCCAACAGACACAGGAAGAAATGCTCAAAATCATTGATAATAAGAGATGTAAATCAAGGGGAGCTCTGGTGGCCTAGTGGCAAGGAGCTGCACCTGCAATCCCAGAGGTGCATGGTTCGAATCCACCAGATGCTCTGCCGGGGAAGGAGGGACAATCTCCTCCTGTACCAGTCAGATCTGATTTGATGGTACACTCACACAAAAATAATAAAATTAGAAAAAAAAAGAGATGTAAATCAAAACCACAATGAAATACCCTTTCTCCCAGTAGCAGTGGCAAAGTTTAGCAGGGCAGCAAGTAGTAAATGTTGAAGAAAATGTGGAGAGATAGGAACTCTCATATACTGTTGGTGGGACTGTAAAATGGTAAAACCACAATAGACATCAATTTGGCGTTTCCTCAAAAAGCTGAACATAGAAATTCTATACGACTTAGTTAGGAATTCACTACTTAGACTATACTCCAAGAAAATTAGAACTGAGACATAAATGGAGATTTGTACACCAAAGTTCATAGCGCATTATTCACAATAGCAAGAATGTGGAAAAACAGTGCAAATGTCCAAGTACTATTGATTGGACTGAGAAATTGTAGTACATTCACATGATGGAATACTATGCAGCACTCAGGAGCAATGATTTTGAAAGTTACTAGATAACTTGGGTTATACTATATGCTGAATGAACATACTCAGTCTCATCAGGACAAATATTTGCATAAGATCATTATTGTAGAAATAGATAATTAGTAAAATATGTATGAGGATCTCAGGGAGGGGGTGGAAGTAGAGGAGTGAGGATGGGCAGGGGAGAAATCATAGGGTTTCACAGTTTGGTGGATGAGGGAGGTGGATAATCTGACAGGGACCTGAAAAGACAGGATAATGATGGGCATAGTTTAACGGGGATTAATTTTATAAAACATAATAAATAGGAATGATTGTATGAAACACAATATGAGTGAAAGATAGTATGAAACATAATGTATGAATCTGTAAGCAAACCAATATAGTTTTTTTTTTAAAAATCTACAAGTTCATTGTAATCCCAATATGGATACCAATTCCATTCTTCAATGAGGTGGGAAAGGCAATTTCTAATTATATCTTGGAATGGAAAGAGACTCTGAATAAACAAAGCACCATTGAAAACAACAACAACAACAACAACAAGGCAAAAGACATCACACTTCCTGATCTCAAACCATACTACACAGCCATAGTAATCAAGACAAAATGGTACTGGTAGAATGACAGATATATATACATCAATGAAATAGAATTGAGAACCCAGAAATCGGCTCATCTATCTTGTCAATTACCTTGTCAACTGATCTTCGACAAAGAGACTAAATCAGTTAAGTGGGGAAACGACAACCTCTTTAACAAATGGTGCTGACAGATCTGGAAAAACATCTGCAGAAAACCAAAGCAAGACCCACACCTTTCACACCCTACACAAAACCCAACTCAAGGTGGATCAGGGACATAGGAGTAAAGCCAAAGGCTCTACAATTCACTGGAGAAAGACTAGGAACAACGCTAGAAGCCCTAATCTTCGGCATGAATAGACTTTCAAGCATGGGGAACTCAAGAACAAAGTGTATGCAGAAAGCAGAGTTCAGAGAAAGCAGGAAGTCTTGAACTATGATTGCATGAAGCCAGACTCACTCTGAATTCTTCTTTCCCCTTGGGTTAGGTTTTCTATCAGTTGCAACCAAATAAACCTTAAAGGAAACAAGCATCAACTCTGACCGGTTGCAAGTGGCCTAGAGCATTGTGTAGTGGAGGACTCTGAGGCCAGGAAAAGAGTGTAGTTGAAGAATATTGTCTGTCTCTGGAGCAGGAGGGGTGTGGTTTAATAAATCCATGTGTCTGCTGTATCTATGCTAAATGTTCATGCCTCAGAGCATTGTAGTCAGAATGTTACCTTAATGGCTGGTCCACAACAAGGCTGTTTAATGGAAATATAAGGTCAACCCCAGATATAATTACAAATTTTGTAGTAGTTACATTAAAAGAAAAATGGGTGAAATGGATTTAAATTTTATTTAGCCCTATATGTCCAAACATTGTCATTTCACCATGTGGTCACCATTGTAGACAGTGCAGGTGTAGAACCACAGAGAGCTGGAATCAGAAGAGACTTGGAAGTAGCTCTATAATCAACTCTTTTTACAAATGGGCAAACGGGGCCTGAGAAAGAGGAGTGAGTGGCTTTACAAAGCCCTTGAGTAGTCTCAGTGGCTTTCTGTAATATCATGTTTCCTTTTCTTCCAAATACTAAGACTACTTAGTCGATATAGCAGACAAAACAATGGCCCTCCTCCCAAAGAAGTCCATTTCCTAATCTCCAGAATCTATGAATGTGTTACCCTAAATGGCAAAAAGGGACTTTAGAGAAGTGATTAAGTTAAAGACCTGTAGGGGGGAAATTCTTGATTATCAAGTAGTTCCAAAGCAATCCCAAGGGTTTTCAAAAGAGAAAGACAACAAGATTCAGAAGAAACTCAGAATGCAGTGCTTTGACTAAGAAGATAACCTCTTCGCAGCCATGCAGAAAAGCAGGCCCCTTTCTCTGACTGTTTTCCCAGCAGCCTCTCACTAGAGTTCAGGGGTTATTTCTTATATCCAGGAATTTACAGAAGTGTCATATCAGATCCAAATGACACACTGCATTCTTTCTTGATGGTGGTGAGATCCACATTTCTACCTCTAGGCCAGTTCATTCTACCAGGAAGAACTAAACTGACCAGTCGCTGCCACATTCGTGTTCTGTATACCCTATTTGCATGGTTCCAACCCCACAAGGGTGCCATATCCTATCCAATCCTCTTGGTGGACCACAAACAACCTTCTTTTGCATTGACCTATCCAGTCATGTGGTAGGAGTTACATAGACCATTTACACATCAAGTAATTCACTTCAAAAAAGAAAGCCAATATCAGAAGGAGATGGTTGACAAACAGAGATTGTTGGTGTTGTTAGGTGCCATTAAGTCAAATGTGACTCATAGCAACCCTATGAATGACAGATCTGAACTCTGTCCTCTTCTGTGCCATCTTCACAGACTCTGATAAAAATGAGCCTGTTGCTGCAGTCACTGTGTCAACTCATCGGGTCAAGGGTCTTCCTCTCTTTTGCTGTGCCTCTTCCTTCCCAAGCATGATGTCCCTCTCCAATGAATAGCCTCTCCTAGCAACATGCCCAGAGTATGGTGAGATGAAGTTTCACCGTAATTCCCTCCAAGGAGCACTGTGGCTGCATATTCTCCAAGACATCTGTTTGTTCTTTTGGCAGTCCATGGGATATTCAGTACTCAAGCAGATTAGAAAGAGGTATTTTGAAGGTGGAGGGAGGGGCCCAATGCCAAAGAATACAACAGGTCTCGAGAAGCTAAGCCATGAAAATAGATTCTCCTTGAAGCCTTTAGAAGAATCACAGCCCTGTTGACATCTTCACTGTAGACTTCTGATCTCTACGGCTTTAAAAGCATAGCCTTGTGCTCTTTAAAGTCCCTAAGTCTGTGATAATTTATTATAGCAGCCACGGAAGCTATAGTGGGAGATGGCTCTGAGGAGTGAATTGTTTTAGATGGAAAGCAAAGCCTCCCTAGAATAAGACCATTCATCAATTTGGAGCATTCAGCGTCACATGTGGTCAATTTATGCATACCATCCTCTGCTCCCCTGGGCTGCAGCTGAGGTTAAATTTTCTAACAGCATCCTGGCAAAGTTTCTACCAGTGTAAGTGACAAAGTAGACCTCTCCATCCTATGTCTATCAGTGGGGGAAACTGCTCCTAGATTTTTGGTGAACTCCAAGTCTGGGCCAAGGAACTCTGGTGGCAGAATGTGCTATGAATGCGTGTTACTAACCGAAGGGTCAGTGGTTTGGATCGACTATCTGCACTATGGGAGAAAAATGGGCAGTTTCTGCCTCTAAAGATTTCATTTTGTTGTTACTTGTCATAGAGTTGAAACTGACCCGTAGCTAACCTTCTAGCGAGTTTTCAGAAGCTGCAAATTGCATGGGAGGAGATTGCCCACCGTTCTTCCACTGGTGGATCTAAACTGCATGCCTTCGGGTTGGCAGCATGACATCCTACTTGCTAGACCACCAGAGCTCACTTGTAAAGATTTAGAGCCTGGCAAACCAAACAAAGGGGCTCTGTGAGTGAAAATCAAATCAACTTGATGGCAAGTTTGAGGCAGAGCAAATGTCTACAAGCTCCCAAGAAATTTGTTTTCCTCAGTTCCTCTGAGGAGGAATTAACAAATGGTTAACACACTCAGTTGCTAACCAAAAGGTTGAAAGTTCAAGTCTACCCAGAGGTTCCTCAGAAAAAAGGGTCTGCCTATCTGCTTCTGGGGGTGGGGGTGGGGGTGGGAATCAGCCATTGAAACCTGTGTGGAGAATAGTTCTACGCACTTGGAGTCTCTGTGTGTGGGCGTCAAATTGAGGGTCATTGATTTTTTTTTTCTTCTAGGAAGTGGATTGTGGACGGTACAGCAAATGCTGCTCTCTGGCTTTCTAGGAATAATGTGCATACACAGGGAGAGAAGGGATAAAGAGTAAAAGCACCGTGGTTCACATTATTCTTTCCTTTCATCAGCTGCCAAAGCCCAGCTAGAGAACGTTAAATGTGACATTTTCATCACCCAATATACTTATTTAGACAATGTAGTTTAATAAAGGCAGCTGGGGTTAGTTCAAAGACCGAGAATCAGAGGGCTTGGACTCAGCCAGGAATTCGCTCTGTAATTTCTAGTCTGTGTTTCTTCATCATCAAAAAAGAAAAGCTCAGCTTGTTCCTTTGTGGCTCTCTGATTTCATTATTTTAATTGTACATCGGCAGTTTATTGCTGCTGGTTTGAGAAACAGCAATAATCCAAAAACACACTTGGGGCGTTCCCCCAATCCCAATTTGTCTTCAAAAAACATTTCTTATTATGATTCATTTCAGGGTGATATTGAGTCTCACGGAATTGCAAGATATAGGTGAGACCATTGTGATTTCCTGCCCCGAGCCTCACTTTTTGGTTAAAAGGGTGAAGGTTCTGAGTGGCCAAGTGATTTGCCTTAGTCTCGGGAATAGAGTGTGACTTAACAAGAGTAGAGTTGAAATCTTCTGATTCATAAGCCAGAATTCCAAACCCACCACCGATTCATTTCTTTTGCCCTATCTATTGATCTATAGCTTCTCCTCAGACTTGAGACCAGCTCTCCAGACTATGCTAGTGTCAGTTCTGTGGTGAAGAATGGGAAAGAAGGATACTAAACACATTACCAAGGACTCCTCCCAGGCTTTGGTAGTTTGAATATTCTTAACATGGGATTGTTGCTGGGTTCCCTCAAGTCACCTATTGTTGCAGGATGTTGGGGAGGAAGGAAGGGCCTCTGGCCAGAACAGATTGCCTAAGCTCTGGATAAGTGCAAGCCTCCCAATGACCTTTAATAGGGGTAGAGAAAGCTCCCCTGTGTTTGACTGTACCAGCTTGAGAAAGCTCCCCACCTGGGGAGACAGCTGCTGCATCTGTTGAGCTGGGAGTGGTCTGCACGAGGCTGAGGTTTTCCTATCCAATCTGCATGTCCCATGTCTGCAAGCCCACCCTATCCTGTCTTCCTGTTTACTTGCTTTTATATAAGTGCACTGAACATCCCAATAAAATTGAGCTGGATTGACTCTCTGATCTTCTCCTGGAGTGGTGTGTCTTCGTCATGCTTACCCCCATCAGAGTGTCACTGTCAAGTTGCTGACAAACAGACAGCGACAACCTATGACTCATGGTAACCTTATAAGATCCAGACCTTCTCTTATCCTACACCATCTTCCCAACCCCTGTCATGTTCAAGGACATTGTAGTGGTCACTGTGTCAACCCATCTTGTTGAGGGTCTTCTTATTTTGCTGAACCCTCTATCTTTCCCAGTAAGATGTCTTTTTTTAGGAATTGATACCTCCTGATAAAATGCCCAAAGTATGTGAGACCAAATTTCACCATCTTTCATCTTTGTTTCAAAGGCACATGCTGATTACACTTCCTCCTAGACAGATTTGTTTGTTCTTTTGGTGGTCCATGGGATATCAGTACTCTTCTCCAAAACCTTGGCTCAAAGGCATTGATTCCTCTATCATCCTTAGTAATTTTCCAGCCCTCTGATGCGTAGCAAGTAATTGTGAAGACCATGGCCTGGGTTAAGCACACCTTAGTCTCCAGATTGACATTGTTGCTCTTCAGTACTCTGGAGAGGTCCCTGTCAGCAGACTTTCTCAACACAATTCATCTTTTGAGTTCCTGGCTGCTGTTGCCAAGAGTGTTGATTGTGGAGCTGTTAACAATCTCTATCTTTTCCTGTCTATCATGATGCTGCCATTTTCTGACACACCTCTGGAGAAAAAGCAGGAACTGCTGAAATAATGGAAAATGGCCCCAGGCCCTTGAAACTGTAGTGACTTTATTTTTTGCCAGAGCCTTCAATGCACCTTTTCCTTCCTCCTTCATTACCATTGGCTCCTGCTCATATGGTACTTTCTGATTTTTTTTCAGTGTCAATCAGTCCAGTGATTCTGTGTATTCCCTCCATATTTTTATGCTGTTTTCTGGGTCATTGAATATATTGCCCATAGCATCTTTCAATATTGTGATGCTAGGCTTACATTTGTGTTTTAAGTTCTCTCAGTTTAATAAATGCAGAGTTTGTTCTTCCCTTTTTATTCTCAAATTCCAGCTCTCTGTACATTTCTTTATAATACTTTGCTTTGCCCTCTCAAGCTGCCCTTTGAAATCTTCTGTTTTATTTTGGACAACCCAGAATGGATAAATACCCTACTTTTGTCCTTTGTTTGATGCTGACACCAACTAAGCCTCAGCCCGCTTTCACCAAAGTGTGCATTTATGTAAAGCATGTTTGCTATACACTCAACTAGTGCTGCTTCTGGATTTCACAGTAAGCTGGGGTCTTTCAGGAAAAAAGTGAGAAAAGTGTGATTCCATGATGAGTACTGGAATTAATGTTCTTTAAAAAAAGTCTAGAGTAGTGAGAGAAGACCTTCACCCTGAAACCCACAGCATCCCTTTTCAGCAGGAAGTAGCTAAGAGAATGCACCATCCCCTTTTCCTTATGAATCAGGGTGAAGTCTCTCTCAGGGAGGAGTGATAGGGAATGGCAAGGGACACACTGACAAAGGAGATTAATCAGAACTGGCTTTGACAAGCACTGTGGCAATTGGACAATTAAAAAAGACATGAGGGGGGGGAGAAGAACGAACTGGGGATGAGGGTGGAGAAAACAGTGCAATAACGAATGAATGAAAACCCAAAATCTCTGTAAATGTTCATTAAAACTAATAAAATTTAATTAAAAAAAAGTCTGTGAGTGGTTGTATAAAAAACTAATTTGCTTTGTAAACTCAAATTTTTTAAAAAAGGGGGGAAATCAGAAAACAATAAGGGTAATTATCTCTTACAAAAAAGGCAATTATCTCTTACAAATTTTTTTTTCTGAAAGAAAGGAAACATAGATGAGAAGGTCAAATGTTAGAGTTATACAGTAAAATGGACAACAGAAAACATAACAAATGTCACATTTAAAATTGCTCTTTAAGTCAGGAGACTGGGTAGTGAGAAATTCACTTACATTTTCCTGCTTTTTAATACAATAACAAACTTTGCATTATCTAACCTGGCTAGAGCATGGCACATTTGGATTAATTAAATATCCTAGTTATTATCATACGCATGTGTTCATTTTCAAAATACATCAAAGTGGAGTGGATATTGTCACGTAATTATTTTTCTTTTGGCAAATGAGAAGACATTCCAGGATTCTGGATGCCACGGATCTCTCTTGTGAACCCTAATTAGCATTGTCTTATAGACATGCGAAAGTGCTGGGTAATAAAGTGTTCATCATCTAGATAAACAGAGCAGTGGAAACATCCTTTTTTATTGTGCTCAGAATGCAGCCTGGGAAAGGCTGGCAGATGCAACAAAAGGCATATAAACCATTATATGAAGTAATTACACCAAAATCAAGGAGTATTTTGTAAGGTTTTGAATTTTAATGAATAAAACGGGCTCCCTTTTGGTTTTTGTGCCTCGAGTTTTAATGTTCTCAAATAGTTCTCTGGGTAATAAGTAGCTTTGCACATTTATAAGGAACTAAGAAATGACGCATAAATGAAGTAGTTTAATTTCTTATAATCAAAGAATTGAGAAATTTTAGAGTTGAGAAAAACTCTAAAATCACAGAGAGAAGTTATTGATACATTGTTAAGGATTGAGTTGTGTCCGCCAGAATATTTATTGTAAATCTTAACTTCAGTTATAATCCCATTTGGGAATTCAATTGTATTTGTAATGTTAATGTGGTGGGATTAGTGTAGGGTATATTTTGAGTCAATTTCTTTTGTAATATAAACAAGATTAAACCACCTGGCTAGGAAGCCTTACACCAGTTGCCTAGTCACATGGAGAGCTCCAAGGAACCAGGAAAGAAACTTTCCCTGAGTTGACACAGAGAAAGTCTTTTCCTTGATCAGCAGCTCTCCATTCAGACTTCCACTTTCCTAAACTATGGAAAGAAAAAGTGTTTGCTAACCCCACCCACTTGTGATATTTCTGGCAAAACAGCACTAGATAACTAAGACATATATAGAAAGAGAATGCATGGCATTGGTATGGTTATTCCTTTAAGCTATTCTGTTCCTAAATTGAAGTCAGTGAGGCTTTTGCTATGCACCAAGTTCATATTACCATTATCAATGATGTTGTTGTTAAGTGCAGGCGAGTCAAGTATGACTCATGACTCAGAGTGACCTTATGAACAGCATATCTGAACCCTGCCTTATCCTGTGCCATCCTCATCATCTGATGCACTTGACCCCTTTGATACAGTAACTGTGTCGATCTGTCTTGTTGACGGTCTTCCTTTCCTTCACTGACCCTCCACTTTCTAAGCATGGTGTTACTTTCCAACGAATAGCCTCTCCTGGCAACATGCCCAAAGTATGTGATATGAAACTTTGTCTTCTTTGCCTCCAAGGAACACTCTGGTTGCACCTTCTCCAAGACATATCTGTTTGTCTTTTGGCAGTCAATGAGATCTTCAATACTCTTCCCAATATGATAAGTCAAAGGCATTATTTCTTCTTCTGTCATTCTTATCATTGTCTAGCTCTCAGATGCAATTGCAAGTGACTGAAAAGACCATGGCCCGAATCAGGTGCACCTTAGTGTTTAAATTGACATCACTGCTCCTTAGTATTTTGGAGAGGCCCTTGAGAGCAGACTCCCCAAATGCAACATGTCTTTTTATTTCTTCATTGCTGTTACCATGGCTGTTGATTGCAGATAAAAGTAAGATGAAATAATTGACAATTTCTTTTCTCCATCTATCAGGATGCTACCTGTAGACCTAGTGGTGAGTATTTTTGTTTTCTTGATGTTGAGGTATAATCTCTATTAAAGGCTGTAATCTTTGATCCTCTACACAAGTGTTTCAAGTCCTCCTCACTTTCTGTAAGCAAGGTTGTTACCTAATGCAGCTTTTTGATGAGTCTTTCTCTGACTCATTCCTACTCCATAATGACACATTCCTACTCATAAAATCCAGCTTCTTGAATGAAGTGTCTGAACATTGATGCTACAAGCACCATTTTATTTATTTTTAATTAATTTTAATGAAAGTTTACAGAGACTTTGGATTTCCATTCATTCATTGTTGCCCTTTTCTCCCTGACACAGTCTTATATTATTAGCAGGTTGAGTTCCACTGCATGTTGCTTGGATATCTGAGCTTAGAAAATAACTTTCCATGGATTCAATGTGGGCTGAGCGGAGACTGGATTGTTAGGCCAAAGCACAAAACGTGTAAGTGAATCACTTTGTGGTGAAACTCATCTCGCCTTTTCACCTAATCACAGTTCTCACTTCAATGTGGCCTCTACAGTATTCAGTGTTGTTACGAGGTGCCACTGAGTCAGCTCATAGTGACTCCACACAAGTAAGACCAACTGAAACTGCCTGTTTCTGCAACATCCTCACAGAAACTGTGAGATGATCCATGGTTACTGTTTTCTTTCGACTGTGCTTAAGCCCATTATTGTAACCACTTCATCAATCCATCTCACTGAGGGTCTTCCTGTTTTTCACTGACCCTCTACTTTTTTATTCTACCAAGTAATTGTGAAGGCCATGGCCTGAATCAAGCACACCTTAGTCTCTAGACTGACATCACTGGAGAGAACTTTGGAGAGGTCTCTGACAGCAGACTTCCCCAATGCAATTCACCTTTTGATTTCCTGGCTGCTGGTGCCAAAGGGGTTGATTGTGGAGCAGAGCAAACTGAAGCTGTTAACACCCTCAATCTCTTCTCCATCCATCATGGTGCTGCCAGTTGGCCCTGTGGTGAGAATCTTTGTTTTCTTGATGTTGAGCTTCAAGCCATACTGAAGACCACAGTCGTTGACCTTCTGTAGCAAGCGCTTCAGGTCTGCCTCAGTTTCAGCAAGCAAGGTGGTGTCAAGGTTGTTGATGAGTCTTCAAATACTATTATCTCCTTTTCAAAATGTATGGTCTTCTTGTTTTTGAAGCTCCTGTTATGGAGCCCTGTGCTGGGCTGCTAACTGAAAAGCCAGCAGTTTGAATTCCCTGATGCTTTATGGAAGAAATGTGGGCAACCTTCTCTCATAAATATTTGCAGACTCAGACACTTGCTGGAGGGTCACTGTAAACTGACTCAAATAAATGGGTTTGGTTTTGGGCTTTGAAAGGGTAAGAAGAGGGTGGCTTTTTTGATGTTGTTGTTATGTGCTGTTGGGTCACCTGTGATTCATAGTAACTCTGCATACAACAGCTCTGAAACCTGTCCTGTCCTGAGACAGTCTCATTGATTCTGACACATTAACCCTTATTGCCCCAGTTATTGTATCAATCCATCTCATTCGAGGTCTTCCTCTCTTGCGCTGTCCCTCCACCCTTCTGAGCATAATGTCCTTCTCCAAAGATCGGTCTCTCCTGGCCACGTGCTCCAAGTACGTGAGCTGAAGCATCAAAATCTTAGCCTCCAAGAAGAGACTTGGTTTCACCCTCTCAGGGACAGGCTTCATTCACTGTGAACTGACCACTGTTCTGAGCTCACAGCTCAGATCCTCTCTAACTCTCAGGAAGCATTACCAAGAGAAAAAAAAAATTATCACTCAGAATTTACTTTCTGTAGATATGCTACAGTAGAGCCATTTAGAAACTTTGTGAAATTTTTCTGTTGTTATGAGACTTAATGGAAGAATTCTTGAGGGTGTTTATTATTTCAAACTCTCATTAGGCTGATAATTTCACACGGGAAAAATTATGATGGAAATAATAATATGATTAGGAATTAATTTCCATAATTGTAAGATAAGGCGCCCTGATGCCATGGTGTATGATGTGTCAGGCTGTTGATCAAAAAACAAAGGCAGCAGCTCATGCCAACAGGGGCTCTGCAGGAGAGAGGTTTACAGCTTCAGAAATCTGATGAAGGATTGCTATGAGTCAGAGTTGACATAAACAGTAAGTTTTATTTAAAGGTAAAAGAATTGATCAAATATTAAATATATGGTAAGTTTAAGCTGGATTCAGTAGAAACCATGCTGATATCAGATGGATACTGACTGAAAAAAAAGAAAACTAGAGGGTGAAGGAAATGGGAAAGATTTTTTTGTGTGTGTGTGAAAAACAGTGTATTCAAACTTCATAAAGAAATCAGTGTAAAATTTTAAAAAAAGAATACTGGAAAGATGTTTACTTGTCTTTTATTGACTATGTGAAAACATTCCATTGTGATGATTATATTAAACTATGGACAATACTGAGAAGAATGTGACTCAAAGAACACTTAATTGTGCTCATGCAAAACCAGTATATAGATAAAGAAGCAGTTATTTTAACAGAATGAGGTCATACTATATGGTTCAAAATCTGGAAAAGTGTCCATCAAGATT
Source organism: Elephantulus edwardii (assembly GCF_000299155.1). Taxonomy (NCBI): domain Eukaryota; kingdom Metazoa; phylum Chordata; class Mammalia; order Macroscelidea; family Macroscelididae; genus Elephantulus; species Elephantulus edwardii. The sequence continues at coordinate 2,951,149 of NW_006399888.1, read as the reverse complement.
GTACCCTTTCTCCACATTTATTAAATGTGTGTGCTGAGCAAATAATTGAGAAGCTCGACTACATGGAGAAAAATGAGGCATCAAGATTAGAGAAACACTCACAATCTGTGTTATACAGCTGCAACAATCTTGCTTATAGAAAGTGAAGTAAGCTTGAAGTACTTACTGCAACAGATCAAAGACACAGATTACATCTCAACATCAAGAAAACAAATTCTCACTACTGAACTAATAGACATAACAGGTGGTGAAAAGATTGGAGCTGTAAATTATTTGAGTCAATAACGGCACATAACAACAACAACAACAACAACATGAATGGTAATCAGCTTGATGGCACCTGACCACAGCAACCACATCCATGAACATGGTATATTCTTTCATTTCTCTTGCTCTCTTGTTGGTTTTTGTAGTAACGTTTTGTCATTTTCTTTGTGGAGGTCTTTTGCCGCTGGCAACTTCAGGCACTCATCATAACATCAAATCCCTTCAGGTAGAGCCTGCTCCGCCCATGCCTCAAAAAAAAGGTCCCCAGTTGGATCTAATTGGCTCCAATTCATCTAATTTGGGTCACATGTCTCTCCTTTGAGTGACCAAGAGGATGACATTCATAAATCATATTAGCCCCTGAGCTTCTCAGAAAACACATGCCCAGAAAGTAGAAAAAGAAGGGAAGCCTCACATAAAAGTTAGCAGAAGCTGTTTTCACAGGAAAGCATAGAAATATCCACACTGAAATCTATTTCCTTTCCAAATGTGGAGATGTGTTATTTCATGAGCAAGGTTATAATATTGTGGTTAGAAAAATCTTCCCTACCTTGAGCCAAAACCCATCCCTAAAACAATGACACACTCTTCCTTGTCTAAATATAGAGCAATATGGAATAGGTTTACATCTTGGTACATCCATTCATTAATTAATATATTCCATATCATTTATTGATTGCCAGCTATTCTGTTAAGTGCCATCGAGTTACCTGCAACCCATAGCGACCCCTATGTACAGCAGCTCTGAAGCCTGCCCTGTCCTGAGCCAGTGTCACTGATTCCAACACAATTACCCCCATTGCCCCAGTTACTGTGTCAATCCATCTCATCCAGGGTCTTCCTCTCCTGTGCTGTCCCTCCACCCTTCCAAGTATAATGTCCTTCTCCAAAGATTGGCCCCTCCTAGCCAGAGTATGCGAGACAGAACTTCAAAAGCCTAGCCTCCAGGGAGAAACTTGGTTTCACCCTCTCCAAGACAGACCTATTTGTTTTCTTGGTGGTCCATGGTATGTTCCAGACTCTTGAACAGCACCACAACTTGAAGGAATTGATTCTTCTTCTGTCGTCCTTCATTATTTTCCAGCTCTCTGATGCATAGCAAGTAATTATGAAGACCATAGCCTGGATTAGGTGCACCTTAGTCTAGGCCTACAAATAAGTCATAGACAAGACAGATGAAGTAATGGTTATTGAAGAGATTATGCCCCAGAATCAATAAATGGAAAGTAAACAAGCAACAAAACAAATAAACAAGAAAATGGCAAGTGTTGGTTGTATCCCCAAGTTGGATGGTCCCTGTAGTGTGTATTTTTCTGATAAGGATCTATCTTAGTGCCTGTCTCTCTCTAATGTCTCTTGGTTTCTCCAGCATAGAAGATCCCTCATATGTAATTTAAATTCAACCAACAGATACTTACTTCCTCCAAAATTTGAGCAAGTAATACAAGGATGGAATGGATAGTTGGATGCATTGGTGGCATGTCCTTCAGATACCTCATGTAATTACTGCAGTTGCACTTGACTTAGTTTTGCCTATTCTCCAGCTGTAATTTCCAGTCTTGATCCCCGCTTATGCAAACCCAGACTGCATTTCAGTTAATACTGTAGTCATTGTTGTTAGTTGAGGTCAAGCTGGGTCTCACCCCAGCCTACCGCATGCTCTTCCTTATCTGAACCCAAGCCATCGTGTCATTCTTGGCTTAGCTGCATCATCTCAGAAGTCTTTTTCTTTTACCCCAGACTAGTTTCAACACTCTGCTATACTCAGTTCAACAACTGGCTTTCCCACATGTAGTGATTTTTTAATATGTCTGTCCAGAAATTTGTAATTAATTTCTTTTAATACTTGCTTGTTGCCAAATCCCCAACACCTAGCTAAGTGCCTCTTGTATAATGAACACCTTCTCTCAAGGCCACCAGGTCAGCATGGACTTATAGCTGATCCTTTAGCAGGATTTTGGGAGGAGATTACCTGTCTTTTTCCTGAGGAGATGCTGGTAAATTCAAATCACCAGGGAGGCCTGGCTTTTGGGTTAACAGGTCAACTTCCCATGACCACAGCACCAGAGCTTCCCTTTATAGAGCCAATGCTTAATGCTGTCAAGTCTGGATCGGCTCATAGCTGAGCCTCCAAGGTTTTCAGGAGGAGATCGCCCATCTTTCTCCTGTGGAGACGCTGGTGGATTCAAACCATCAGAGAGGCATCGCCTTTGGGTTGGCAGCACACGCTCCTACAGACTACACACCAGAGCTTGTCCCTCTGTGTCCTTGTTGTTAAGTGCCTGCAAGATGACTGTTGTTCATAAAGAACCCTATGAACAGTAGGTCCGAACCCTGCCTGTCAGGTACCATGCTCACGATCTCTGGCATGTCCAAGCTCACTGTGACTGTCACTGTGTCTCTCAATCCATCTTGTGGAGGGTCTTCCTCTCTTTCTCTGACCCTCCACTTTTCCCAGCCTGATGTCATTTCCCTATATAGTAAAACAGGTAAGATATGGATTCTATCGAGTTGTTGTTGTATACCATCGAGTTGGAACCAATTCATTGTTGACCCTCTGGAGGATTTTCAGAGGCGGTTAATCACACAGGAAGAAATTGCTCATCCTTCTCCCATGGAGCAGCTGCTGGATTCAAATCGCGTGGCTTTGGGATTGCAGCCCAGCTTCTTGTCACTAGGTCACCAGTGCGCCCCTGTATCTAGCATAGCATCTAGGAATTGCTCTTATATGTAGATTTTCAAAATCTATTCGCTGAGTTAAGTTGGAAAACGTTACTCTCGAAGGAGACTGGAAAAGAAATGCAGCCTGAATATGATATTCACACAATGCAATACTATTCTGCACTGAAAAACAAGGAACTCATGAAACATTATTCAAAATGGGTGACACTAAAGGACATTATGCTGAATGAAATATCTCAGTCACAAAAGGACAAATACTGCATAGTACCACTGTTGTAAAATGGGACTGACGTAGGGGTTGTGGGGGAGACTGAGAAAGATGGGATAAATTATGTATACTGCATTGAAACAGATGAG
>NW_006399888.1:2904015-2947623 GCF_000299155.1 Elephantulus edwardii | reverse complement strand
ATGAATGAATGGAAATACAAAATCTCTGTAAATTTTCATTAAAATTAATAATAATGATTTTTTTAAAAGAGAGACTTTAAGGATATACACACGCAGAGAGAGAGAGGAGAGAGAGAGAGAGAGAGAACTGAAGTCTAGCTTTGAAAGCCCAAGTTTTCTATTCTGAGCCTTCTCGCTTCTACTTCTACTTGCACAGCAGTCCTCACCACTTTCCCTCCTGCTCCATCTAAATCCACTTTCTGCTAAAGGTTCACCCTCTCCACTAGAAAAGCCCAAGCGGTCAAGTTCACAGCCTGAGCCCCACCCTGAGTCCTTTCACTAACTGACTGCATGGACTTGGGGAGGCCGCTCAACACTCACGGCTGTGTTTGACTTAACCTGTTAAAGAAGCACAACGCACAAAAGAGCCTCAAATGTTCCTTCTGCCTCAAAAATCTCTAGAGTCCAATTTGGATAGTGAGATGGAAAAAATTTCCATTCAACCTCAAACTGGGTAATGGAAATAAAAGCAAGCTCTGCAATTCACAAAAAAAAAAAAAAGAGCATTATTCTTTCTACAACTGCCGGTGAACTCTAACTGCAGAGGTGTCTACACTGTGCCATCCTGACTTCAAATAAATGCTGAGAATGTTGGTATATTCTCTGGTTCTCTCTCTTTCCTCCTTATCAAAAAACACAAGTTAGACCATACATACTTAATAAGTATCTGTGCTTTTTGGAAAGAAGCTGTAATTATTTGTAAATGTCTCCTTAAGGAAGTTATAACATCTCTTCAATGCTCATCTTACTCATTAAAATTGCTTCTTCAAAAAAAACTCTGCTCATGTACGTATCAGGTGGCCATATAGAGAACAGAAAAATCACACAGACATTTACTTTTGCACAGAATTAAAATAAATATTTAGGAGAATATCCTGATAAGAAAAAGATGGCAAAACTATAATTTCAGAAAGAAAACAATCTGGTGAAATGGTTGATGAATTAAAATATAAATTGCATTGTAAAACTGTACCCTGAAACACTTTCAAGATGTATTTTCAAACACTTCACAAGCTTCTAATGCTTTTCAAATGTCAACACTGTGCAGTGAGGTTTTAAAGATTAATTCGTGGGAGCACATGGTCTCTAACATTTCAGATCCTGTACTTTGAAAACAAGAAACTGGACCAAAACCCCAAATTATAGGCTATAAAAGAAGGCTACAGGGAAATCACATCAGGACTCAACTATTTGACAACATTCAGCAGTATGTTTTTTTGTTAATTTAATGATAATGCACTGTACACCCAAAGGCACACAGTTCAAATCCACCAGTTGCTCTGTGGACGAAAGATGAGCAGTCTCCTCCTGTATAATTTTACTACCTCTGAAAACCTCTGGAGAGTCAGCTATGGGTCCATTCTAACTCTATGGCACACAATAACAACAATAGCATAGGTAACAGAAAAGCACAAAGTAATAAGTCTAGAGATTGCTACATTTTTATAAGATGAACACACAGTGTCAAAACCATACAGAACAAGAAACAGAATATTACCAAGCACCTTATACCTCTACACCTCCTTTCAAGCCCTGAACCCTCCCAAGGGGACTCCTGGACTGGGAAGACAAAGTAAAGTCCCTGAAGGTACAACTAAACCAAGAATAAGCCAATTTAGACAGAAAATAACGGAACAATACCCCAGGATGATGGGGCATCAGGAACAAAGCCTGACTTCTTTACCTCTTTTTAGACTTTCCAGAAATGGAATCTTTTAATACATATTCCTTTCTATCCAGTTTCTTTAACTCTCATTTTATCTGTATTTGTATTCATTCTCAAGACTATATTCAAGTGTGTGAAACCAGTAATTTTTTTTTAAATGAATGCTGTGGACATTGTGGGCCATTTTCAACGATATATATTTACTAAGGTGGGCCTGAGCCAAGCCATGGTCTTTGCCATTACTTGCTATGCATCACAGAGCTGGACAGTGACTGAGGATGGTAGAAGAAGAATCGATGCCTTTGAGTTGTGGTGCTGGAGGATTATTGAACATACCCTGGACTCCCAGGGGAACAGATAGTTCTGTCCTGTAGAGGGTTAAAACAGGCTGTTCCTTGAAGCAAAGATTTTGAAGCCCCATCTCAAATACTTTTGGGTATATGGCCAGGAGGACCAGTCCTTGGAGAAAGACATCATGCTTGGAAGGGTGGAGAGATAGCACAGGAGAGGAAGACCCTGAATGAGATGGATTGACATGGTAACTAGGACAATGTGATTAGGTGTGTCAGAGTCAGTGAGACTGACACAGGATCAAGCAGGTTTCAGAGCTATTGTACACAGAGTCACTATGAGTCACAGATGACTCAATGGCACATTACAACAACAACAATCAAAAGTGTCTGATGTATGGCACAGGCAGCCTCAATCAACCTTTCTGTTTATACCATTTTCACAGTTTCTCCAACTTCAAACTGCTTTTATGCAGAACAAGAGCTCTGCCTTCCTCATGGAAGGAGATCTTTCACATTGTAAAAAAACAAAGACTCCCCAGGTTCCCCTCAGATGATTCCTATTTTATAAGGAGAAATAGAGAGGAAAGAAACTCAGGAAGCAGCTCTCACGCAGCCAGACCTTACCTAGCTGAGCTTGTCAGATTAATTGTCCCAGCAAATGAGTCACCCACATCTTGAAAAATCACAGATTCTTAGGACATCTAAGGTGGGGCCCGGCAGTCTGCATCTCTAACAAGCTCTTGGGTGATGCCCACGACAGTACATGGGCTAGTGGGTGAGGTCTAAATCTTGCAGAGAACGAAATATCCCTCATCCCCATTACAGATATTGCAGCAGCCGGGTTATCTATTGACAGCTCAAAACACGGTGCCACAGCCAAGGAAGCTGCCCAGGTGAGAGTCTTTGTCGCCATTTCTGCTTCCTTCTGCTCCCTCCATTGGCCTTTCTGCCTCTTATCTTCCACTTCAAGGCCTTCTGATTCTCCTGGCTTCTGCTTTGCCTCTTGTTCAGCACCTTCTCTCTACTTCCGTGCCACCCAACTGTCTGCTAATATCGTCTACATACCTTACGGTCCAGTCTCTCAGCATGGGTCAGATGATTCTCTTCCTTCCTTCCTTCCTTCCTTCCTTCCTTCCTTCCTTCCTCCCTCCCTCCCTCTCTCCCTCCCTTCCTTCCTTCCTCTCTTTTTTAAAGTTTACCGAGACTTAGGATTTCCAGTCATTCATTGTTGCACTTTTCTCTCTGCCCACCTCCTCCTCCCAAATCACTCTTCTCCTTGAAAAAAAAAAAGAAAAACTCTTTCACTGTTATGCAATCCCTCCCCCCAAGTCCACTCCACTATGCAGCCTTCACTCTAGACTTCTGTAATGACAAGAATACCCATTCATATATCCCTTTTAAACAGATCTCTCCCTCATCTGTTTCAATGCAATATGTATCATTCCTTCCCACCTTTTCTGTCTTCTCTCAACCCTGATGTCAGTCCCATTTTACAACAGTGGCCCTATGCAATATTTGTCCTTTTGTGACTGAGATATTTCACTCTTGTATTATTTGTTGTTAGGTTCCGTTGTTGTTGTTGCTTTTATGTGCCATCGAGTTGCCTGCGACTCATAGAGACCCTATGTACAACAACCCTAAACTCTGCCCTATACTGTGCCAATCTCACCATCTCTGACACACTTACCCCCATTATTACCCCAATCACTGAATCCATTGAATCGACCACAATTCACAGCAACTCTAAAACAATGGATCTGAACCTTGCCCTGTCCTGAGCCATCCACCTGATCTCAAAGATGCTCCAGCTCATTGCTAAGAGTCTCCATGCCAATCCATTTATTGAGGGTTTTCCTCTCTTTCTTTGATTCTCAGCCAGGAATATTTCTTTTTCCAAGGACTGGCCCCTCCTCACAACGTGCCCAAAGTATGTAAGATTCACCATCCTTGCCTCTAAGGAGCACCCTGGCTATACTTTTTCCAAGATTAGACCACTTTGTTCATTTGGCAGTCCTTGGGGTATTCAGAACTCTTCTCTGTCACCACAACTCAAAGCCATCAATTCTTCTTCTGTCATCCTTATTCATCGTCCAATTCTCAGATGCATAGGAAGTGATTGAAAAGATCATGGTTTGGATCAAGTGCATCTTTCCTTAGACTGACATCTTTTTTGCTCTTTAGTACTTTGAAGAGGTCCTGGACAGCAGATTTTCCCAAGGCAACATGTCTTTTGATTTCTCAACTGTGGTTGTTGATTATCCAAGTAAAATGAAATCATTGACAACTTCAATCTTTTCTCCACCTATATCATGTTATTACCTATTGGTACAATAGTGAGAATTTTTGTTTTCAAGATGTAGAGATTTAATACATATTGAACAATATAAGCAGCAAGTGTTTCAAAACCTTTTCATTTTCTACAAGCACAGTCCTGCCATCTGCATAATGCAGGTTGTTAATAAGTCTTTCTTCAATCCTGATGCCACATTTTTCTTCACGGAGTTCAGCTTCTCAATTTGCTCGGCATATAGATTGAATAGGTATGAAGAAAGGATACAACCTTGATGCACATTTTTCTTGATTTTAAACCATGCAGTGTTCCCAACTACCCGTTGCTCTTTGTTTCCAATTTTTGCATTCTAGTCATCAATTATTGTTAGTGTACTTTGATTGCTTATTTGATCAATTTCAGCCTGCAGACCTTGGTAATAAATTCCACAAAGATATAGAACTTTACAGGATGTTCCTATTGGGCAGAGTTTTGCATCTCATATTAGATCACATTTCCCTTTAGGTTAGGTGTCGACCACTGACTTCATTAGTTGTAGCCTGAGGAAAAAAACTACAAAAAAATTGATAGCTAGGGAGCCGTGGTAGCCTAGTGACAAGAAGCTGCACTGCAATCCCAAAGGCATGCGGTTTGAATGCACCAGATGCTCTGCTGGAGAAGAAGAGGCAATCTCCTCCTGTACCAGTCAGATCCAACTCAACGGTACACAACAAGGAAAAAAATTGATAGCTGTCATCCTTTGCTACATGTTGAAGTTATCTGGGAATGATGGAAAATTTCGAAGTGGGTATGCATGATGATTGCACATGATTATAGTAATCAGTGTTGATGAATTGTACACATAAAAAGTGTTAAATTGGAAAATGTTATGCTGTATTTTAAGTAAACTTTTTAGAAAAGTAATAATTACCTGTAGGCATTTTGAAAAGTACTCAAGTCAAGGCTGAAACCATAAAAGTTTCAGTTCTATTGTCAGTCCTGGGTCAAGCATTAATATTGTCGACGGGTTTGTTTCTAAAAAATAACCTGTCTTGAGATCAGATAGCTTTATTTAGGAATCTGTTAAAGGGTATTATTATATCTCAGGCAGGTGTGCTAAAAGTGTTCTAAAGGAGAAATGTAAGTGACCTGGCCTTCCCACATCCCTCTACTGTCCCTCAAGCAATGTAAAATCCTTTTGGAGATTGATGGTCTTGGCTTTCCCATTTTGGGGAAATTAATCATTCTGCCTACCCTCAAATCTCAAACCCCAAACTTTGGCATGCACATCTGGGAAGTGGTCACCCCTCGCCAACTTAATTCATGCTCAAGCCTACTTACAGAATTGCAAAGAAAACATTTTTCTGTCATATAATCAGCACCATATTTTGTAAGAACATCTCAACTCTTCCGAAAACCAGATGAAATGGACCAAGTAAAAATAAAATTTCTGTGAGCATAGCAACCCAGAACAATCGTTATGCTCATTCTTTAAATGATAAAGTTGTACGGTTTCTGTGGAAATTATGGGACTTCCTATAATACAAAGATATAAACAAGGATTCTTTCTATGTCAATGATGTTTTTTTCTTATTCGCTGTCATTTAAAACATTTAGAAAGTATCTGAGAAGCACAAGAAGGTCCAGAATTCCTGAGTACCATGTGAATAATACCTCAGAACTTAAACCTCTCACTTTTGAAAGTCATCAGTTATATAACTAGTGGCCCAAAGTTACTTCCAAAACCCCAACAGTGATTTTGGCTTTAAATTGACTGGAACACAAAAGTATTTAGTTGCTATGGACATCAGTATTTACAGGATAAAAGCAGGTTATAGCTGTGACATTGGCTGAAACACACACTTCAAATATTTAATGGTCCTAAGCGACATAGCTTCACTTGCTAAAAGTTCAGAGGCCTTGAAACACTTACTTGTAGATCAAAGTCTACAGTTTTCAACATTAACTCTTAACAGGGGGGGGAAAAACACCACCAACACAATGCTCACAATTGGAACAATAAATAGCATCAGAATAAACAGAAAAAGATTGACTTTATCAAGAATTTACTTGACTCGAGTCAACTTGTACAGAAGCATCAGTCAAGAATTCAAACAACAACATCAACAGTCTTCCCAGTATCCTGGAAAACCTACAACCAGGAGAAGATAACGTAGATGAATGGGATCTTCTAAGACTCAAATCCCTATGCACATCCAAAAACTTCCTCTCCTTTGCCAACCCAGGACCTTTCCAAGCATCAGAACCCCTATTAATAACCTCTCCTAACTACATGTCCAAAGTGGGTGAGGTGAAGTTTTATCATCTTTGCCTTTAAGTAAAGGCAAAAAGTTACATAGATAATTCTCCAAAAGGCGAACAACAAATAATGCTTAGCCAAAATGGATCTTTGATAACTTTTTTTTTTTACCAAATGTAGCCATTTTCAGGGACCTTAATGATCTCAATTATCTTTAAGGCTTGTAACATGGCTTTAGTATTGTTGTTGTTGTTCAGTGCCATCGAGTCGCGGGCGACTCATAGTGACCCTATGAAGGAGAGTCCTCAACGCTTGTATAACTTTCATCCTCTCTCCAGGTTCATAGGGTTTCAGGAGGCAAGCTATTACGGAAGTGGATGCCACTCCTCCTTCCAAGCTTGTTTTAATCGGGGAGCTCCAGCCCACACTGTCCACCATGGGTAACCAACCATTAACGCATTTTACACATCTTTAGTATTACCAGCTTTAAAAGTATTTCTGCAAAAACATATACAGGTCTTTGATAACTCTTGATGATTTTTCTCTTCTTGTCAGAGAAAGAAATCAAGAGCATATCATTGTTGTTATTATTATTATTATTATTATTAGGATTTAAAAACCATATCTAAATGTCACAATAGAATATGTTTCCACTTCAGAAACATTTTACATTGAAAACTTTGGGCCACACAGTTTTACTCTGGCGCCTGGGGTCACTTGAATGTAGTTTGACTCAACAGAAACCGATACTGGTAAAATGTGTGACACTCCTACTACTGGCTTCCAACAGATAATTCTATCATGGTAAAAGTAGAGAAGCACTAACTTAAAAGAGCTAAGTCTAAATCTTTAAGCCACCAGGACATAGGACTGTCTGTGACTTGTCCCTTGGCCACCTGTTCAGGGCTGTTTGTCACCATGGCCCTGGCCTGTCACCTCCTCTGCCGCTTCACCAAATGGCTTGTGGTTCCCAGAATTGTGCTTCACACTTCTAGACCAAGGGTCTTCTGCCTGAAATGTCTTCCCTTCTCTATTTCCTTCACCCCCGTAGGCCACCAACTCATCATTCAAGACCAGCTAAGAGTCACCTCCTTTACCCAATTTCTGCTGGCTTGGAAAACCTGAGCCTTGGGGTCCAGACCTCTGACTGGAACCGCCTCATGTAAGCCTTGCTGGTCCCCTACACGGCTTATGTCAATCTCCAGCACCTCTAGTTTGGCTGACAGCATGTTTCCCAAAGCCCCCACTTGATCAAAGGTGTTGAACTTTTACTCAAACTCACAGAAATAATAAATGTCTCTGTGCTCTATTTCTGAAAACTCCTATCAGTTTCTTCCAAAGATGGATAAAGAGAGCAGAGAAATTATTTCATGGGATGACCGTTAGCGATGTCACCACCTGGTGCCCAGCCACAGTCGTCTCCCCCTTAAACAGACCCTGCTAGAAAGTGGGCAACAAAGGACTCATCACATAAATGAACCCAATGAAAGTAATTTCTCCTCAGCTACTTGAATTAAGCAGACAAAGTGGGAGAGGCCAGACAGCTCTCTTTCTCTCCTGTCACAAAAACAAAACAAAACAACAAGGGTGAGAGTCCCCCAAAGAGAGATGGCAACAAAATCCAGAAGTCACTTAAAGGGTCAAGATGTCCTCCACTATTGAGCTCAGGGGAGGTGCTGAAGTGGGTGGCAGCAGCTCCACTTTGGGAAGTCGCCCTGAGGGCCTAGCATGTGTACAGAGAGGAATAATTCACCATCTGAGGTCCAGGGGGCCTGCCAGATCTGAATTTTATATGCAAACCAATATAAAAAAAATACCAAATCAGCTTCCAGTTCTCTGGATTCTTTTTCTCTTCTGAATGTTCTTCAGTTGCTTGTGCAGTTAACATGAACACACGGTTCAGTAGAAATGCTGGCACCATTGAAACCCAATTGTTTCAGCCTTAAAGAGGAAATTCCTGGGAAAGGGTTTAAGATGATAAGAAATTCCCATGGAAGGCGGAGTGGACTTTGCCACAGATTAGAATCATCTGGGGGAGATTCTTAAAATCCTGACACTCAGGCCATGCTCCAGACCAATTAAATAAAAAAAATCTGGGATTATGCTTGTGTTCAGGTATATTTTTTCTAGCCTCTTGGGTATTTTTAATGTACAGTCAAGCCTGAGAGGCAACAAGACGGAAGGTACTTGTTTCTAAAGATGTCAGTTATTTTGTGATCCTGGTAACTGATGTTGCTGTTAGGTACCATTGAGCTGAATCATCGTGGCCAGATGAACAAAAGATCTGAACCCTGTTCTATCCTGCACCATCCTCACACTTCCCGGCACACAAGAGCCCATTGCAGCAGTCACTGTGTCAGTCCACCTGGTTGAGGATCTTCCTCTCCTTTGCTGACCTTCCACCCTTCCCAGCATCACGATCTTTTCCAACGTGGTCTTTGGAGGTAAGAATGCTGAGGCTTTGCCTCACATCCTTTGGGCGTGTCACCAGGAGGGGCTGATAACTGATAGAAGCAAGAGTATGGAAATTGATCAACCTGCAAAGCACATTCTAAAAACTTTTACAGGAGCATCAGGGAACATTCTCATCTCTCTCTACTCTCTGTTCATGGCAATTTTTTATCTTAGTGAGAAGCACATAAAGTATGAATGTTCTGATGACCAGGCTCCGCAGTGACCCAGTAATGTCGAATTAAATGGTTTTTTTAACTCCTCCACCACATCTCTGAACTCTGGACGCTTACCAAAACACTCTGTCCCGTTTCCAGTGATTTAATTAGAAGATTAACTAATGCAATCATTTTCTCAATAGCTCGCTCCACTCCGAGGCTTCCCTATTCTGTCTCTTCTTGCCTGGCAGAAACACTTCTAAATTGTTTCGCCAAGGTCATTCTTGGCTTGCTCGTTGGAGTTCCTTGGCTCTGACAGTTTAACAATTTTACAGCTCGGTCTAAGACTCTTAAACCACGTGTGGCTGAAGTCTTTGCATCCGCGTTGTGACTTTCCCATAAAAGTCTTCTGTTGCTCGGGGATTTCGTCTGCCTTTTACAACCTGGCTCCTGCAAACCCTCTACAGGTTTTCTTTTAGCCAAAAAAATTCTAAAACCAGCCAACTTGGTTTTCTCCCTTCCTAGACTTTTAAAACCTGCTCACGTGCCACTGCGAAGCTGTTGCATTTCTGAACAGTTAGCTGTCTAGGTCTCATCGCACATTGTAAAACATGCTGCATAGCTTCACAAGCTCTGAGTAAGAGGATAATGTTCCAGAATGACAAGGTTAGAGGACACTCTGAGACTTCACGAACGCTCTGCTCCAGACAAAGATGATTCAACCAATGAGGCTCCAGTTTAAAAACCATCAGCCTCTCCTGCTAAGATCACCACATTCCGCCAAGAGGTTGTAAGAGCGTCTTGGACTGAATCAAGCTGGTCTTATTTTATGGCAGAAAATAGTCAGTTCTGAAACAGAAAACCCAGGAACAGCCCCAGTGTCTCAAAGAATAGTCTAAGGTCATGCACAACCCGTATTTATTGCTGTGTTATTCATAGTAGTTTAGAGATGGAAACAACCCAAGTTACCCATCAACAAACAAATGGATAGAAAAACTACGGTACTTTCACACAATGGAATATTATTCAGCATTGAAAAATAATGAACTTGTAAAACATTATACAACACGGGTAAGCCTGGAGGAATAATGCTGAGTGAAAAATCTCAGTCACAAAGGACAAACATTGCATAATATCATCGTTTTAAAATGGGACTGACATGGGGTCATTGGAGGGGGAAAAGGAAAAGAGAGGATAGACATAAACACCACAGTAGAATAGACGAGGCAAGAACTGTGTGAAAGGAATATACGATTAGGGATTATGTGTTTGACAACAATCTGGAGTAAGAGGTGCTTTGCAAAGTGGACTTGGAGAAAGGGTGAGGAAAGGAAGAAAATGTGCCTCAGTGAAAGAATACAAATTTTCTCACAAAAAGGATATTCTAAGATCAAGGGGTAAATTTGTTACCATCTAGCCATAAAGAAGCAAATGCCATGCTATTTCACAAAAGCTAGGTAGAGAATGACATTTGAAAATATGTGCCTAGCTGTCTAGGGACCAAGGAGACAGTAAGTTGCTGGAAGAAGGTAGCGGGTGACAGCTAAGGTCAAAGGAAATTTGGAAATTCCAAGTCCAGAAGGGCAGAGAAGGGGAGCCTGCCAGGGGAATCTGGTCTGTGGGGTTCCAGAGGAACCAGGGGCCTCCACACAGCAGGGAGTCCTGTCAAGCACAGAAGCCCTCAGGGGGTGTGGGGGGAAAATCAAATGCAGAAGGAGCCAGCAAAGCAGATGGGTTTTCATGTCTAATGTGGGAGCAAAATTGACAATTACAAACAGATTTCAGAAAACCATGAGCAAGTTTCTAGGCAATGGGTTTGAGCTGCAGTCAAAAGGGAAAATCCTGACGGCTTTCTCAGAGCCTGGTGCACGAGGGGCTTATGAAGCCATGTAGACCCACCTCACTCTAGCCCCGATCCTGGCAGACACACTTTTGTTCTACCACACATGTTTCTAAAGTTTCTAAAATGACAACCTCCTGAAAGAAAACATTTCTTTCTTCCTTTAAGAAACCATTTGTTTTTAACCTACAGCCAGGAGAAGATAAAGTAAATGAGTGGGATCTTCTAAGAATCAAATCCCTACGCGTATCCAAAAACTTCCCCAAAAAGGTAAAAGGAGAAGCCACTGACTGGGAAAAAGTATTTGGTAAAGACATATCAGATAAGGGATTTCTATCCAGAATTTATAAAATACTTGAGCACCACAACAAGATAAAGGTGAATAATCCAATAGAAAAATGGGCACAGAATATGAACAGACACCTCACCGAAGACGACATTCAGATGGCTAGCAAGCACATGAAGAAATGCTCAAAATCCCCAGCTCTAAGAGAGATGCTAATCCAAACAACTATGAGATACCATTTCAACCCAGCAAGAATAGCAAAATTTAACAGAACAGCAAGCAACAAATGCTGGCGAGGTTGTGGAGAAACTGGAACCCTGATTCACTGTTGGTGGGAGTATAAAATGGTGCAACTACTGTGGAAGGTGATATGGCGCTTTCTCAAAAAGTTGCAAATAGAGATACCATTTGACCCAGCAATTCCACTGCTGGGAATATACCCCAAAGAGACCATATAACTGACATCCAAGCAGATATATGCACATCCATGTTTATCATGGCTTTGTTCACAATAGCAAGGAGTTGGAAACAACCTAAGCGCCCATCAACAAACGAATGGATAGAGAAGTTGTGGTGTATTCACACAATGGAATACTATGCTGCACGGAAAAACAATGAACTCATGCAATATTATTTAAAATGGGTGACCCTGGAGGACATTATGCTGGGTGAAGTATCTCAGTCACAAAAAGGACAAATACTGCATGGTGCCACTGTTGTAAAACAGGACTGACCTCGGGGTTGGAGGGAGACTGAGAAAGATGGGTTCAATAATGTTTACTGCATTGAAACAGATGAGGGAGAAAACTGTTTAAAAGGGATATGTGATTAGGTATTTTTGCCATGACAGGAGTCTAGAGTGAAGGCTACATGGTGGAGTGGACCTGGGGGAGGGTTTGTAAAACAATGAAAGAATTTTTGTTTTATTTTTCCAAGAGGGTAGTGTACTAGGAGGGAGGGTTCAGTGGAGAGAAACGTGCAACAATGAATGAATGGAAGTCCAAAGTCTCTGTAAATTTTTACTGAATTAATAATAATTTAAATAAAAAGAAAACATTTGTTTTAAAATGGTGAGTAAAACAAACAAACAAACAAACCCAACAAAACACCAAACCCTCTTTCACTCTGATTAATGGTCCTAATGAAACATAGATGACCTCTATTTTTTTTAGTTATAATAATAATAAATATGAGATTTTTATGGTCCAGTTTATGGTCCAGTGATTAAGGAGTTGCTCTACCATCTCAAACGCAAATGATTCGAATGACCAGCTTTCTCCTCAGGAGAAAGATTAATAATCTCTAATGTGATTTATTGCCTCTGAAAACTTGCTGAAGGATCAGTTACTAGTTGTTTCCAACTCAAAGAATCATTTCTGAGTTGGAAATCCACTAGAAAGAGAGGTCTGGTGGCCTAGTGGCAAGAAGCTGCGTTGCAATCCCAAAAGCTCGCAGTTCAAAACCACCAGAGGCTGCGCTGGAGAAGGAGGAGCAATCTCCTCCTGTGCCAGTTGGATCTAATTCAACAGTACACACACACACACACAGAGAGAGAGAGAGAGAGAGAGAGAGAGAGAGAAATAATAATAATAAAGGAAAGAAACCCGCTGGAGGGTCTGTCCCTGACTCATATGCATGGAGTGAGCGAACGCTTCTTAAGGCTTGAGGCCCCTGGCGTGAGGAAGGTCCATCAGCCTGCTGAACTTTCTCTCCTCGGAGACCTTAACCAGGTCTTCTTAACCCCTTGCTTTGACTATTTGAAAATACTTGTACAAAACTTTCACTATTGGATTGGTTTAACTCATTCCCAATAGTCTTTCAAAAACATTGAATATATTAAAAATGAAGAGTTGATTCCTAGTGACTCGATGACAGGATAGTGTGGTCCTCCCTGGGTTTCTCACTGGTTGACCTTTCCCGTCTCCAGACTTTTCTTTTTCTTTTTTTCATATCACCTGACTTTCCTTATGTGGCATCTGAGTAGACTTAGGTCACCAGCCTCTAGGTAGCAGCTACACGTGTAAGCCTCTTTTCTGAATTTAAGTATGTATCTGCAGTGACTCTGGGACTTCGTCTGACATACTTTGGACATGTTGCAAGGAGGGACAGGTCCTTGGAGAGGGACATCATGCTTGGGATGGTGGAGGGACAGCGCAGGAGGGGAAGACCCTCTATGAGGTGGATTGATTCAGCGACTGAGGTAATCGGGATGGGTGTGTCAGAGGCAGTGAGATTGACACAGGATAGAGCAGGGTTTAGGGTTGTTGTACATAGGGTGGCTGTGAGTCGTAAACGACTCGACGGCACATAACAACAACAACAACAACATCTGCAGTGACACCTGCTATGCTGGGGCCAGCAGACTTGCCCTCTGCTGTTGGTCCTGTGAGGAGCAGTCAATAAAATGTTGTGAGTTTGTTTTTTGTGTGGGTTTTTTTTTTTCCTGCAAAGAGCCACAGTTACTCCTGCACCAGTGAGTTTTACTGACAATGGGGCAGTCAGCATTTAAATCCCTCCTTAGTGCCATGTTACCTCATTCACAATACAACCCACTCAACAAGGCCTGGGTTGAGGTGTATGTATATGGGGTCTTTCACTGTGCCTCCTCTTTCTATAGTCAGTGCAAGAACACAGCCTGTGGTAAGCATAAGGAAGCCAATAAAATTTATTTTGGGGGGAAAAGTCAATGATGTATCATCCAATAGCTAAATATCTTTGTTTTGTACATACAGTGTTCTTTGTTCCATGACTAACCCATGTCTTCTGCATATTAATTTAAAAAAATAAATCATTTACCCACAATTCCACCAGCTAGAGGCAATTATTGCTAGCATGTTACAATTTCTCATTCCAAAGTTTGGTTTGGTTTGTTTTCACATGTATGAAGGATTATCTTCAGTTTCCTGTTACAGAAGACGATGCAGTGGCGTAGTCAGCAGGTAATTGCACTGACAATCCAAGAGTGGCAGCTCTCTGGTGGTGAAAGATGGGCAATCTTCTCCGATGTGGCTTACAGCCTCAGAAACTCACTGGACGGTCAGCTGTGAGTCAGTTCTGATTCCATGACCAGGATTTGTTGTTGTTGTTGTGTACTGTCGAGGAGGACCAACCCTCTGGCAGGTTTTCAGAGGCAGTTAATCGTATTGAGGAGACTGCCCATCCGTCTCCCACGGAGCAGCTGGTGGCCTCGAACTGTTTGCCTTTGGGATTACAGCGCAGCTTCCTGACTATTGAGTCTTGTTACAGAGCCCACCTTATTAGCAAAAGAAGAGATACATTGTCTACCTAGAAACTTGTACACAAATGTTTCTAACAGCATTTTTCGTAACAGCCAAAGGGTCGAAGCAACCCAAATATCTATCAACAGATGATTGCATTTTTTTAAATGTGATATTCCATACAATTAAACATTATCCAGTCATAAGAAGGAGGGTAGTGGTGGTACACACTTTAATAGAAATGAACCCCGGAAACAGTATGACAAGTGAAAGAAACCAATCATTGAACACCCCATGTTAAGTACAGCTGCGTCAATTCTTATGCAGTGTGAGCCTCCAAACAATAAAACAAAATACCACCAAAACCTGCAGCGGCCGCAACACCATGTGTGAGCTCGTTGGTGTCGCCACTGTGTCAGTCCACCTCACTGAGGGCCTTTCTCTTTTTTCATGGACTTTACCAAGCATGATGTCCTTCTTCCGGGACTACCCCCTCCTGTTGACACTGTCCAAGTTTAATGAGCATTATGGTTTTATTTTCTTCCAAGAAAAATTATTTTTCATTCTTCTAGAAGTCTTTGTTTTTGTGTTTCATAGTCTTCACCAGCACACCAATTCTAAGACATCAATTCTGTCTCAGTCTTCCTTATTCATTGTCCAACTTTCACCTGCACAGGAGGCAATTTGAAAACGCCATGGCAGGGTCAAACATGCCCTAGTCCTCAGCTTTGCTTTTTAACATTTGTTAAAAGGGATCTTTAAGGTAGATTCACCCAATGCAATATGTCGTTCAATGTTTGACAACCGCTTCCATGGGCATTGATTGTGATCCAGGTAAAATGAAATCTTGGACAACTTCAATCTTTTCTCCATTCATCATAATGTTGTTCATTGGTCTGGCTGTGGGGATTTGTGTTTTCTTTATGTTGAGGTATATAATACATACTGAGGGTGACGGTCTGTCTTCTTTATCAATAGGGTTTCCAGTCCTCATCATTTTCACTTCACATTTACAGTAACCTGTGACAGGTAGAACTTGATTGGACTGCTTGTTTTTCTGAGTTTTACAAGTTTTCCATATTTGACAGAGTGCAGTCTTAGCACATTTCAACTACATGTTCTGAGAGAAAATACTTGCATTTTCCATCTGTCAAGTTTCTGGTTTACCCTAGTTCTGTTTTTTGCAGATCTTACTGTATTTGGTTCTGTTGTTTTTGTTATGTGCTGTCGAGTCGTTTGCGACTCATAGTGACCCTATGTACAACAGCCCTAAACCCTGCTCTATCCTGTGCCAATCGCACTGCCTCTGACACACCCATCCCAATTACCACAGTCACTGAATCAATCCACTTCATAGAGGGTCTTCCCCTCCTGCGCTGTCCCTCTACCCTACCAAGCATGATGTCCCTCTCCAAGGACCTGTCTGTTCTTACAGCATGTCCAAAGTATGTCAGATGAAGCCCCAGAATCCTTGCCTCCAAGGAGTAGCCTGGTTTAACCCTCTCTAGCTCTCTAGGATCAATCTGTTTCAATGTACCATGTATTTGGTTCTACTTTTGTGAAATAACTAGAGTAGGAAAATCTATATAGACACAAAATATATGTATAGGTTTCTAAGAATGAGAGTCAAGTGAGGTGATTGGAGGGCATGAAGTTTCTTTTTTGTTTTTGTTTATTTTGGCAAATGTTGGAGGTAATCAATGTTCTGACATAGGAGATTATCTAAATTGTAATCTATATTGCACAATGAAATAGTCTGCAGCTGTAAAGTTCAATAAACCAACAGCACACATTTATACAACGTAATATATGAAATAATTTCTAGGATATATTGATAAAGCAGGAGCTGAAGTAAGGTGAAAATGAATATTATCAGGAGGGGCCAGTCCTTATAAGACCCTCAATGGGATGACTTTGACACAATGAGTGCAGCAATGGCTTAAGCACAACAGTGATAGTGAACGGTGTCAAAAGAACTTCATTCTGTTTTGTATTGAGTCCCTATGAGTCAGAGCCTACTGAACATTTAACGACAAAAACAATGCTAAACTTTGTGTAAGGAAAGAGAAACAAGAGAATATTTATATCATTATGAACTCACTATTTTTGCAAAAGAATAAGAATTTAGAAAAACAAAACAAAACAAAACAAAAACAGGGTACTGAAACCACTAACCTGAAGGCAGCATTGAAGTGCAAATTCTTTTTTTTTTTTTAATTGCAAATTCTAAGGTCAGGGAGAACTTAGACTTGGGAGTATCTGGATCCTGATGGCTATTTGGATTGTGGTCAAATGCTCAACCTCATTTATTCTCATCTATTACATTATCTAACTTAGAAAACTACTTCAGAGACAATCTAAATTTCAGTAACCTGCTTAGATTTGCCTTCTGCGCCTAAGTCAAGTTATTTTTTTAACACAATTCTTTCTTTTCATTTTTTAATTTTTTTAATTTTCTTCTTTTTTCTTTTCTTTTCATTTTTTAACAAAATTTACTTCTTTTATCATCCACACTAACCTCTCATAAGCATCAAAGAATATTCTAGTCTGTTTGTATACCTTTTCTGTTGTTGTTGTTGTTGGTGTGTGTGGTGGCGTAAGAACTCACAGCTGACTTTCAGGTGGGTTTTCTAAGACAGTTTAATCACACAGGAGGAGATTGCCCATCCTTGTGAGGAGCCGTTGGTGGTTTTGAACCACCTGCCTTTGTGATTGCAGTACAACTTCTTACCACTGGGCCACTTTTCCTTCTTCTTCTTGTTAAGTGTTAAGTGAGTCAAGTTTGATTCATGACAACCTTATGAACAGCAGATCTGAACCCTGTCCTATCCTGTGCCATCCTCACTATCTCTGACACACTGGAGCCCATTGTGGCTGTCACTGCATCACTTCATCTCAATGGGGGTCTTTCTCTCTTTCACTGACCCTCCACGCTTTCAAGCATAATATCCTCTTCCAAGGGATAGTCTCTCGTAGGAACATGTTCAAAGTATGAGAGACAAAGCTTTGCCATACTTGCCTCTAGGGAGCACCCCAGCTGTACCCTTTCCAAGAATTGATGCCTTTGATTTGTGGTGCTAGAGAAGAATCTTGTATATACCATAGATTGCAAAGAAAACAAATAGGTCTGTCTTAGAGAGGGTGAAACCAAGTTTTTCCTTGGAAGCTATGTTTTGGTTTTGGTTGGGAGGGGGGTGCTTTTTTGTTGGTTTTTTTACAGTTATGTACTTCTTTTTTTTTTTTCTTGTTGTGTACTGTTGAATCAGATCCAACTGGCACAGGAGGAGATTGCCATTCCTTCTCCAGTGGAGCATCTGGTGGATTCAAACCATGCATCTTTGGGATTGCAGTGCAGCTTTTTGCCACTAGGCCACAAGAGTTCCTTGGAAGCTAAGTTTTTGCAGCTTTGTCTCATATACTTTGGCCAAGTGACCAGAAGGGACCAGTCCTTGGAGAAGGACATCATGCTTGGAAGGGTGGAGGGGCAGCAGAGGAGAGGAAAAGCCCAGATGAGATGGACTGATACAATAACTGGGGCAATGGGGGTAGGTGTGCCAGAATCAACGAGACTAACTCAGAATAGCACAGGCTTTAGATCTACTGTACACAGTGTCACTATGGGTCCCAGGAGACTCCAAGCTGCACCTTTCAAAGCCTTGCTTCCTTCCATCAACCAACAAAGTGCATTACATGGGGCTGCCACCCCCGCCTCAGAAGCAAAGACACATGGCATTTTTTTTCTCATTTTTTTAACTTCTTCTTCCTGCCTCGTGAGTGTATTTTAAATGGCTCTCAACTAAAGAGTTCAAATGGAATCAAGAGGGGGGGAAAGCAAAACATTGATGCTTTTTATTCAAGAAAAGCAAAGCATTCACATACTCTTGACTAATCTTTAGGTTTTAAGCAAAAAAAAAGTCAAGTGTGTTTTGCTGAGAAGCTGCTCTATTGTTTTGTGCAGAGTTCACTAATGTCCTCTCCTGGCAGCCAGCAGCTTCCATCCGGGCAGGAGTTATGGTCTTTTTATTGTTTGGGTTTAGTTGTTTGTTTTGTGATTTTGGGTTTTGTTTTGTTGTGTGTTTTTTTGTGGAAACTTCAGTTAAGAAAGGATAGAAAGAAGGAATACTTTAAGAAACCAGGAAAAAAATAATATTGATAAATGGAACAAGACTGTACCAGCATATGCATTTTGGGAAAGCTCTTGATATGCCCTCCAATTTGAAAGTCACCCGTTACAGTTCACGCAGTACTGCGCCGTCTGGGCTGGAAAGCTCTGAATAACTACGGTCAAAGACAGGGCTCTGGCAGTTTTGTTCATTCTTTTCACCTCCAGTTTTTGCTTCAATACCATACTTGTGGCCAAACCAGACAAATTCTCCAGTACAAAGGGTATGTTCATTTCTTAAGACTGCAATAACAAAGTACCACAAAACGTGAGTCTTAAAACAAGAAAAAAGCTTTGCCTCACAGTTCTGGAGGCTTAGAGCCAAAATTTGAGTAAGATCATGTTCCTTCAGAAAACTGTCTGGTCTGTCTCAGTTTCTGATGGCCCTCGCATTCCTTGGCTTGTTGCTGCAACACAGCTCCATCCATCTCTGCCTCCATCTTCACAGAACCATCTCACTCTCAGTCTCTTCCTTTTGAACAAGGACACTGTTCATACTGCACTAGGATCCGCACAATCCCATTATCAACTCATGTTAACTGACAACATCTTCTATGACTCGTTTCCAAACAAGTCACATTTATGATTACGGAAATTAGGACTTTGGCATATCATTTGGTGCGACACAGGTCCATCCATAACAATGAGCAGGTACAATGTATACTCATGGCATCGGCAATCAGGAAATCAAAAGACAAGTGGCATTGGGGAAATCTACAATAAATGACTTCTCCAGAGTGTTAAAGAGTAACAATGTCAGTTTAAGAGACTTAAGTGCACCTTACCCAGGCCATGGTCTTCTCAATTACTTGCTGTACATCTGAGAGCTGGACAATGAATAAGGATGACAGAAGAATAATTGACGCCTTTGAGTTGTGGTGATGGAGGGGAGCATTCAACCATGGACTGCCAAGAGAACAAATAGATCGGTACTGAGAGGGTAAAATCACTTAGTTTCTTGGAGGCAAGGATTTTGAAGCTCTGACTTACATACTTCGGGCATGTCACCAGGACAACCAGTCCTTAGAGAAGGACATCGTGCTTAGAAGAGTAGAAGGTAATCACAGAAGAGGAAGACCTTGGATGAGGTAGATTGACACAGTAGCTATGGCTATATGGGGTCAGGTTAATCAGAGACTGTGAGGTTGGCTCAAGATAGGGCAGGGTTCAAAGCTGTTGCGCATAGAGTCATAACAGTCAAGTGGAGTCGTAGTCTACTTGATGGTACATAACAACAACAGCCATGATGATGCTTATGTCTCCAGTGGTGTTGACAATGAAATGCTATCCATATCGAAAGCTGGAGTCTTTGATCTCCTGCAGCAAGTGCTTCAAGTCCTCCTCACTTTCAGCAAGCAATGCTGTATCATCTGCATAACACAGGTTGTTGATGAGTCTTCCTCCAAGCCCAATGCCACATTCTTCTTCAGAGTCCAGCTTCTTAGATTATTTGCTCAGCATACAGATTCAGTATGCTGTTTATTGGTATAGAAAATAAATGAAAGCATATCATTATATTGCAAAAAGTACTAGAAGAATATATCAAACTGGTAGCCAGGCCCCTCCTCTTGAATCCATTTAGCTACATGGTGACCCCCTGTATGTCAAGATAGAACTGTGCTGCTTAGAATTTTTCAGTAGTTTCTGGTTGGTTTTCTCCCCCTCCTTCTGTTTGATGGGGTTTTTCATTTACATTGGTTTGCATACAAAGTTTGTACACATTGTGTTTCACACTATCCTTCATTGGCATTGTGTTTCAAACAATCATTCTTATTCATTATGTTTTCTAAAATCAATCCCCATTAAAATACGCCCTTCAGTACCCTATCTTTCCAGATTCCCATTAGATCCTTTCCATAGAATGATGGGAAGGATCATTTTTTTCCACTGTTGGACATTTTCTTCCCCCATCAACGCACTCCGCAATGCACCCCTTGTTCTAGATTGTTGTCTTCCATATAACACACAATCAAATGTCCTTTTCTTCCCATCATCTGTTCTGATGCAGTGTTCATTATCCGGCCAATCTTTTTCCATTCTCTGCCCTCCCTCCATGTCTGTCCTATTTTATAACAGTGATGTTTTGCAGTGTTTGCCCTTTTGTGACTGAGATATTTCACTCAGCATAATGTCCTCCAGGCTCCCCCATGTTGTGTAATGTTTGACAAGTTCATTGTTTTTCAATATTGTGTAATATTCCATTGTATGAATGTACCATAGTTTTTCTACCCATTTGTTTGTTGATGGGCACTTGGGTTGAGTCCCTCTCTTTGCTATTGTGACTAATGCAGCAATAAACATGGGTGTGCACACATCTGTTTGAGTTGTGGCTCTGGTTTCTTTAGGGTGTATTCCCAGTAGTGGAATTGCTGGGTTAAATGGTATTTCTATTTCCAACCCTTTTTTAAAAAAAAAAGTTTTGTTGGATTATTGTTGTTCTTTTATACTGATTTATTTACAAAGTTCGTATACATTGTTTTTCACACCAGATCTTTCCCATTTCCTTCACCTTCCCCTCCCTCCACCCATCAAACTGTGCCGTCCCATGAGTATTGATCCCCCCATCCTCAGCCCTCTGTTCCTCCCCCTTGGATCCTCATACGCATTCTACAATAACGGTCTTATACAATATTTGTCCTTATGGGACTGAGTTAGTTCACTTAGCGTAATGCTCTCCAGTCCCTCCCAAGTTAGGTTAGTGATTTGCGAAATCATTGCCCCTGCGCTACCTAGTATTCCATCGTGTGAATGTGCCATAATTTCTCAACCCATTTGATTGTGATTGGACATTCGCGTTGTTCCCGTGTTCTTGTGATGGTAACGCTGCTATGAACATTGATATTCAAGTATTTACAATTCTTTGAGAAAGAGCCAGACCACCTTCCGTTCAGTATTGTCTGTACCATTTTACACTCCCATCAGCAGTGAATAGGTGTTCCAATTTCTCCACAACCTCACCAATATTTGTTGTTTGCTGCCCTGTTGAACATTGCTATTGTTGCTGAGGTGAAACGATATCTCATAGTTAGCTTGATTTGCATCTCTGTGATAGTGAAGGATTTTGAGCATTTCTTCATGTGTTTGTTTGCCATCTGAATGCCTTCTTTGGTGAATTGTCTGTTCATATCCTGTGCCCATTTTGTGATTGGGTTGTTTACCTTTCAGTGGTTTATTTTGTGAAGGCTTTCATCTAAGATATCTTTCCATGAACTTGAACATTCAATTCTTTTGTTAATGCTGAGCACATAACCATTTGCACCAGTCAAGGACTCCTGCCTCTAACATTTATACAATATTCCTAGTTCTTCTCAAAATCCTCTCTCTGGTTTTTCTTCTACTGCCCTCCTCAAAAGGGCTGCCTCCACTCCCCTCTTGTAGCAACAGTGAAAAAGATGACTTACCTGTATTTTCTCTGCCCACCTGAGCTCGCCTGGCTGTTCCCAACCCTTCCTAGCTGCACCCATGGGATCACACCCTGAAGGGAAGAAAGTCAATGCCCTTTGAGAAACTATCACTGTGACCATGAGAGACGCGATCTGTGAACTAGCATGTGGCCTCCCTGTCCTGTGCTGGGACAACCATGAATCCTATTCCACGTTCCACACAGACCCTCAGTATGTCCTAGCTGCCCATAGGGAGGCCCCATTGTGTATTTGTTTTCCCTTTTCTATCTCACGCCCCCTCACCCTCACTCAGACTTCCTGCCCTCATCTCCCAAATAAACTATCTGGACCCAAGTTTTTGTCTTGGAGTCGGCTTTGGGGGAACCAAACTGAGAGAACTCCTAGGAGCACTTTGTTGTCTGTTTTCCAACACAGTCAATGTCCCCATTGGAGCTGCAAGTCCATCTTCAAGCAAGGTTCTTTCATCATTGATGGTGGTCAGG
This sequence comes from Elephantulus edwardii, assembly GCF_000299155.1. Taxonomy (NCBI): domain Eukaryota; kingdom Metazoa; phylum Chordata; class Mammalia; order Macroscelidea; family Macroscelididae; genus Elephantulus; species Elephantulus edwardii. The sequence goes on along the minus strand of NW_006399888.1, from coordinate 2,925,095 downwards.
ACGTCAAGTTATTAAAATGGCATCTAGGTGTGTTCAAAAGTCCATAGGGAGAAGGGAAGGGAGGAGGGAGGCTGAGGATGGGGAGGGGGAAATCTCTAGGTCGCAGAGTTTGGTGGGCAGAATGAGGGTGTGAAGGATTTAGGAAAGATCCAGTGGGGACCTGAGAAGATGGAGTAATGGTGAGCATGAATCAATGGTGTTTAATTTTAGAAAACAGAGCCTATAGGAATGAAAATATGAAACCATGTGAATAGAGGAACACGTGAAACACAATGTATATGACTTTTGTATGTAAACGAATATAATTTTTTTTAATTTAAAATGACATCTAAGGAGCTCTGGTGGCCTAGTGGTAAGAAGCTATGCTGCAATCCCAAAGGCATGCAGTTCTAATCTACCAGTTGCTCCCCAGGGAGAGGGATGGGCAGTCTCATGCTATTTATTGCCTTTGAAAACCGGTTGGAAGGTCAGCTATGAGTCAATTCTGAATCAGTGGCAACAACAACAACATGGATTTCTAGAATTGTGTAGAAGTGACACTGCCCTAACCCTATCCCAGAGGATGGCTGTCAACTCACCACGTGGCAGAGGAGTTCCATAAGCGAGGGGAGCGCAGCCCGTGGGTCTGATAGCTAGGTGACTAAGTGTGCACAACATTGAAAGGAGTCTTTAAAGAGTGTGTCCAAGGACCTAAGCGGCCACCTGGCCACCATCCCTCCTCCAACGGGGCCTCCTTTTGTCTCCATATCTGAAAGTTGCTCTGTCTCTCCATAGCACCAGGTTCTATGCTAAAGGGAGGTGGAGTTAGTTTCAGTTTTCATTTCACACCAAGTTGGGAAAGCCCTAGCAGAAGACATCACAGAGTGTCCCGACCCAGAGATTTTAGAATCACAGATGCAGGAACTTTAGATGAATAAGCCAGTGGAAGGACATCATGCTTGACGGGTTGACAATGGCTATACAACCGGGGGTCCAAACATAGCATGGAATGTGAGGGTGGTATGGGGAAAGGCGTATATACAGGATTACTCTGAGGGGGAACCTGTTCTACTGAACCTAACCACCACCCAGCCGACTGAACTCAGCAGGCGATGTGTTCTGTATTGATCTAACCAACAAAAGAGCGGGAGAAGAATGGGCAACCTCCTCCCCTGTGATTTCTCTGCCTCTGAAAACCAGCTGTAGCTATTGGTCGATTCCCGCTGGAAGACACACACCACCACAACAGAGTACTTGAAAAGGTCTGGTTCCGGATTCTTTCAGAAAATAGAAAGATCTGATAAAACTAAGTTCATGTTCTGTAATCGCACGGGACGGAAAACTCCATTTAGACGCAGAGTTTCCTGGCTCAGCTCTTTGTTCAGATAGTGCACAGCAGCGGGTTTTCGCTCTTCGCTCTCAGCTCCCGTGGTGACTCCCACTTGGTTCCCCTTCAGTTAGAATATACAGACGCCAAGGTTATGCGAAGTGCCGAAAATCACAGCCTAAAATTTCCAGCACAGTGGAGGACTCCCGAGGCAGAGCTCCATCACAGCAGACGGATCTGGATGAGCTGACTTTGCATAGGGCGTCAAAGAACAGGCGATGATTGTCACCTCCGTATGAGTGACAGCTTCAGGGTCTCGGCTTTAAGCTGGACAGGTTGTCTCCATCTCTAGCCTCCTCCTTGCGGCCGTCATGATCCTCCCCCGCCACCCTGCAGAGACCCACACTGTACTTGGCGAGAACTAGCCAAGCTCTCGAGCGCGTTGTGGCTGCGTTGCCCAGGCTCCTTCTGCAGGAAGGTGCAGTGAAGCGGGGTGGGCACTGGCCCCGGGCTCCAGCAGCAGACAGGATGCTCTGCGCCCGCACGAAGGACCCCTGTGGGATCTGTTCCTCGGAATCTCACCATCTTATCGTGGCCATTGTGTCCTCATTCAGACCGAGGTAGGAGCGTGTAGACACCCTGCGAGGCGTCCACTCCAGAGCCGGGAGCCGCGCCAGCGCGGCGGGAGTTCCGTGCGCCCCGCGCCCTGTGCGCGCCAGTGAGAGCGCGCGGCCGAGAGCCGGAGCCCCGCGCAGCCCACCTTCTGCATCTGCGCGTCGGGGGCTGAGCGACGCCGGGCGGAATCGAGCTCACAGCCCCACGTTCGAGGCGCAGAGTAGAGCTGAGGGGCGGAGCACCAACTCCGGCGGGAGGAGAGGCTGAGACGAGACCTGCCGCACGCTGGGAGGAGAAGAAAGCGCGGCTCCTCCGAGCGAGTCAGGGGGTCGGAGGAGGGATCGAGGGGCAGAGCCCGCTGCAACCCTCTCCTCGCTCTGCAGCCGAGACACCAGGACAGGTAAGTGCTGCCTAGGGCTTGCCTGGGGCTCACTTGGGGGAACCTCCCCGACCCGGAGTGATGGAGACGCCGGTCTGTTTTTGCTCGCTGACGCTCGCAGGACTCAGCCCGGCAAGCTCTGAATAGGGACTTGGAGTCGGAGGAGCCACTGGGTCCGGACCGGGAACGGTCAGCTGGGGCCGGGCGTGCGGGGACAGAGGAGCCAGCAGATGAGCACCCAAGTGCTGGGGCGCATCTGGATCTGATCGAAAGGTGAGAGGGAAGAGGAAGGTCCATGGGGCCGTCGCCTTGACTATATCCTCCCCTCCACTGGCATGTGGTCGCCTGCCGCCGGGTTGGCGTTTGGAACCAGTATTTGAGACTTGCGGGTGGCCAGAGTTAGGGCGGTGCCTCTGGGGACACTGGCGGCGCGGGGAGGGTCTTGAAGGAGAGAGAACGGGGAAGGGGCACCTGGAGCAGGGTGGTCAAGGGGCAGAGCCAATTAACTCGGAAAGTACAGGGCCTGAGGGAGCAGTCAGAGGACAACCCAGCACAGAAGGGCTGGGGACTCATGAGGACGGTGAGGCGAATGGGAGGGAGGACACCCCGCAGCAGATCCAGGGGCCAGGAGCTCACTCCTCAGAGGTCTCCAGCCCAGCACACAGCAGACGGGCGCACTGGAGGTTGGGGTTCTAACCACCTCTACGAATTATACCCCTCGCCCTTCCCCTCTTCTCTCAGAGGCGGGACAAACCTGCCCTCCAGTTTGATCCACTTTAGACTAGCAGCACCCCCACCGACTCCAAACCTGGTGGTATCTCAAGTGTATTATGAGTTGGGGAGAGTGTTCAGGGCCCCTTCCTCTGGGTTTCACGGTGCTGGTATTTTCTCTGGTCTCTCAGTAACGCACTAGACTCTACTGTGCCCCATTCTCTGCTAAATACTTGAGACACTTCTCTTCCTCCAGGGCATCTTGCCACCCAGGACATAAAGGGTTTCCTCAGTGAGGACAGCTCAGCCCTTGGGCTCTGCTGGATCCACACGGTCCATCTGAGGGGTCAGCTCTCTGTTAAGCCAGGTGTTGGAGGGACCCAAAGACACAGGTCTGAAGGATAAGAGATGGTGTCTCCTTTTCAAAGATTCTAGATGGGCAACTAGGGGTTGGTGAGAGGGTTCTGATTCTGTCAAGGTGGGAGGAGGAGAGAGAAGCAGCAGACAAAGAAATTGTGTTTAACTTGGTTTCCAGAGAACAGGAGAGCAGCCAGAAAACACCTCCCCCCTCCACCCCAGGCCCCTTCCCGCAGCAGCAGCAGCAATATTATCAAGCAGTTCCTGGTTCATTCATTCAACAGATGCTTTTCCAGTCTTCTCTCTACCAGGCCTCTGGCAGGAATTTGTTTTACAAGAAGAGTGAGGCTCAGGGACCACAAATCACTGGCCCAGGATGACTCAGCCTGTCCATGCAGAAGTGGATTTGGTGATTTATAAGTCAGTGGTTTGGCCAGCACAAAGAGAGCAGTGACCTGCTCAGGAGGAAAGTCCCTCTTTGGTCCCAGCCCTCATGCTCCCTTGTCCTTGGCCTGGTGCAACATTGTGGCTGCTGTAGACAGCTGGGCCAGCTGCAGGCATCAGCCCCAGAAAGCATCCAGAGCCCTTTGGAGTTATTTTAAGGGAAACCAGGCAGCTAACCCATCCCCATTTGCCGGGTGTTTTGGGAGTGTTCAATTCATCCCTTGTCTAATGTTCTCTCTTCCCAGAATGACAGGTTGTTGTTGTTGTTATGTGCCGTCGAGTTGTTTGCAACTCATAGGGACCCTATGTACAACAGACCTAAACCCTACTCTATCCTGTGCCAATCGCATTGCCTCTGACACACCCATCCCGATTACCCCAGTCACTGAATAAATCCATCTCATAGAGGGTCATCCCCTCCTGCGCTGTCCCTCCACCCTACCAAGCATGATGTCCCTCTCCAAGGACTTGTCTCTCCTTAAAACATGTCCAAAGTATGTCAGACAAAGCCGCAGAATCCTTGCCTCCAAGGAGTAGCCTGGTTTAATCTCCAGGATGAATCTGTTTTCTTGGCAGTCCATGGTACATTCAATACTCTTGTCCAGCACCACAGCTCAAAAGCATCATTCTCCTTCTATCCTCCCTTATTCATTGTCCAATTCTCTTATGCATAACAAGTGATTGCAAAGACCATGACCTGTATCAGGCTCACCTTAGTCTCCAGAGAGACACCGTTGCTCTTGAGTACTTTAGAGAGGTCCCTAACAGCAGACTTTCCCTTCGCAATACATTTTTTTTATTTCCTGGCTGCTGGTGCCAAGGGTGTTGACCGTGGAGTTGAGCAAACTGAAGCTGTGAACAATCTCAATCTCTACGCCATCCATCCTGATGCTACCCATTGGTCCAGTGGTGAAAATCTTTGTCTTCTTGACATTGAGCCTCAGGCCATACTGAAGGCTGCAGTCCTTGACCCTCTGCAGCAAGTGCATGAGGTCCTCCTCAGTTTCAGCAAGCAGGGTTGTGTCATCTGCATAACGCAGATTGTTAATAGACCTTCCACCAATCCTGATGCCACACTTCTCCTCATAGAGCCCAGCCTCTCGGATAATCTGCTCTGCATACAGGTTGAAAAGGTTTGGAGATAGGACACATCCCTGGCGTACACCCTTCCCAATTTTGAACCATGCGGTGTTAACCTGCTCTGTTCTGACGACTGCCTCTTAGTCCAAGTATAGGTTTCGCATTGGCATGATTAAATGTTCTGGGATTCCCATTCTTCTCAGAGTCAGCCACAGTTTGTTATGATCCACACAGTCAAATGCCTTTGCATAATCAATGAACGACAGGTAGTTAGTTCGGTAGTGGCCGGTGTCTCTGGTTGACCTGTAGCTGGGGAATCTGGGAGAATGCTATCAGATAGTCTTCATACTGCCCACTGACTGTATCCCATTCCAGGATCCACAATGGCCTGTTGCCTTCTCGAGGATGTAGACTGAGATGCTGGACTCCCTGATTCCATGAGAGCAGAGGTTTCGGAGGCCTAGCCTGGTGCACTTGAGCACCCCCACAACTCCTTTGAGACCATGGCAGCCCAGAATGGAAACACTAGTTTTGCACCCAACTTCAACTCCCCCCATGCTTCCTCTCTCCCCTTCAACTTCAGTTACGGTGACTATGACCTCCCTCTGGATGAGGACGAGGACATGACCAAGACCAGGACCTTCTACGCAGCCAAGATCATCATCGGCATGGCACTGGCCGGCATCATGCTGATCTGTGGCGTTGGCAACTTTGTCTTCATTGCTGCCCTGGCCCGCTACAAGAAGCTCCGTAACCTCACCAACCTGCTCATTGCCAACCTGGCCATCTCCGACTTCCTGGTGGCCATCGTCTGCTGCCCCTTCGAGATGGACTACTACGTGGTACGTCAGCTCTCCTGGGAGCACGGCCACGTGCTCTGCGCCTCGGTCAACTACCTGCGCACTGTCTCACTCTATGTCTCCACCAACGCCCTCCTGGCCATCGCCATTGACAGGTGAGGAGGCTGGGCCGGACTATCCGAGGGGGGTCAGACTGGGCTCTTCTCACTTGAGATCAAAGAAGTAGGCATTGCCAGATATGAAAACCCTTTATTCCATCAAGGGGCAGGAAGGGACCTTGTTTCTCCCATTGTGGCCCAGGTTCCCCCAAATAATAGGCAAGAATAAGGCTTCTGAGTCCCCCAAATACTGCAACTCTTAAACTCAGATATGCCATGTGGCAGTGAGTGGCACCAAACAAAGAGCTAAAGCATAAAATTCAGGTGGCTGCCATCGAGAAAGGGAGCTCTGGTGGCTTAGTGGTAAGGAGTTGTGTTGCCAACCCAAAGTCACACGGTTCGAATCCACCAGCTGCTCCTCAGGAAGATGAGCAATTTCCTCTCGTTCAATGTACAGCATCTAATAACCCGCTGGAGAGGCTGCTACGAGTCATCTCTGACGGGAACGCGTATATATATATATATAAAAGAGAGTGGCTTCTGTTCAAAACAACATGCACCAAGTTACTCCAGAAACTACTCCCCAGACCAAGATAATAGTAGACATTTCCAAGCCCTGGAAGATTTCCTCCAGCTCCCTACCAGATAATGTTCCCACTTCAGGCAACTACTGGTCTGATTTCTACTGTCTTAGTTCAGTTTTCCTTGTTCTTTAACTTTATACATATTCATACTTCTCACTTGACAACATCATTAGATTCCAAAAAAGCAGGTTGTCGTGGGAAAATCAGCCTTATTGGAGAATCAGGGCGATACTCTATCTTTGGCACCATTGTCACCCCCATTCACTACCTGTTGGCTACCCACATTGTGCCTAAGGATACATGTGATGTGATGTGATGTGATGTGATGTGATGGACCCTTTCTCCCTCCACACCTTCCTCCACCACAGAGTCCTTAAGGGGTAAGGGTGTCTGGTAGGGGTCAGGGATTATCCACATCCTCAGAGCAGTAGCGGCCCAAGGAATAGCACCTCCTAGCAATATGTCCAACGTATGCGAGATGAAGCCTCATCATTCTTGCCTCCAAAGAGCACTCTGGCTGCACCCTCTCCAAGACATATCTGTTCATTTTCTTGGCCATCCATAGAATGTTCAGTGCTCTTCTCCAACACCAAGCTCAGAGGCATTGATTCTTTTTCTGTCGTCCTTATTCATTGTCCAGGTCTCAGATGCATAGCTAGTAATAGGAAAGACCATGGCCTGAATCAGACGCACCTTAGTCCTCAAACTGACATCACTAGTCCTCAAGAGTTTGGAAAGGTCCCTAGTTGTTGCTGTTAGATGCTGTCAAGTCAACTACAACTCATAGCAACCCTATGAATAGATGATCAGAAACTTACTCTCTCCTGCTGCACCTAAGCTCCTCATTAATGTGTGAAATAGACAGTAGATATTTTATCGCCATAAATGTGAAATGTCAGATAACAAGACAGACCTTAAGTGAGGGGTAGGTGTAGATGTAATCACACAGTTTGTATTCATGTTACTAGCAATTTGCCTGCAGAGCTGATTTTAAAATACAGTAGCAAGGATTGTTTGCAGAAAAGGGGAGAAGGACATACTTACTTTTGCTTTTTTGCATATCTATATGTGTGCTTATTTGTATACATTTGCATGACATGTCCCAGAAGTTCTCGCTGTATTACCGATTTGTAAATGAAAATATGTACTAGCAGCCTAGGCCAGACCTCACACATGTTGCATATATGGGGACCATTGGAGACTGATGTTGGAGATAAGCACCAGCTTGCTCAGCTGGTGCTAGGTTTAGATTACAGTCTGCCGTTGTAAGAGATGCTAAAATAATTTGGATGGTATGCTTTTTTAAATTTTTATTAAAATTTATTAATTTTAATGAACATTTACAGAGATTTGGAATTTCCATTCATTGTTGCACAGATGGTATGCTTTTTAATCATCTTAATCCTCTGTTATCTCCTTTCACCTTCCCTCCTTCGCTTCCTCCCTGGGTTCCCAGTGGACACTCCTGTGCCAATCTCACTGCCTCCGACACACCCATCCAGATTACCCCAGTCACTGAATCAATCCACCTCATAAAGGATCTTCCCCTTTTGCACTGTCCCTTCACCCTCCAAAGCATGATGCCCCTCTCCAAGGACCTCTCCCTCCTTACAACATGTCCAAAGTATGTCAGACGAAGCCTCAGAATCCTTGCCTCCAAGGAATAGCCTGGTTTAACTCTCTCTAGGATGAATCTGTTTGTTTTCTTGGCAGTCCATGGTACATTCAATACTCTTCTCCAGCACCACAGCTCAAAGGCATCAATTCTCCTTCTAGCCTCCTTAGTCATTGTCCAACTCTCTGATGCATAACAAGTGATTTCAAAGACCATGACCTGTATCAGACACACCTTAGTCTCCAGCCTGATACCATTGCTTTCCAGTACCCTGGAGAGGTCCCTAACAGCAGACTTTCCCATCACAATATGTTTTTTAATTCCTGGCTACTGGTGCCAAGAGTGTTGACCGTGGAGCCAAGCAGACTAAAGTTGTTAACAATCTCAATCTCTTCACCATCGATCCTGATGCTGCCAGTTGGTCCAGTGGTGAGAATCTTTGTCTTCTTGACATTGAGCCTCAACCCATACTGAAGGCTGTCTATATATTAATTTATTTGGCGAATGGTGGTAAGCTACACAGAGGACTGTTGGCATAGTCTGTAGGGAGTTGCACTGCTGACCCAAAGGCAGCACCTCTCCACCAGTTCGAATCCACCAGCTGCTTCTCAGGAGAAAAATGGACGGTCTCCTCCTGTGCAAGTTACAACCCCTGAAAACTCACCAGAGGATTGGGTTGTTCCAACCCAATGACAGTGAGTTGAGTTTGAGATTTACAAAAATTATCTCCTTTTTTCATAATCTAAAATTTCTGCAAGGGAAATGATATTTATTACTATTCTGAGGCTCAACAGGACCCAAAACTGATGCATACGAGATGTGCATCTATTGACCAATTACACAAAGTTCACCAGGGAATCAAGGAGATGCCCTGACCTTGCCCTCCCAGCCCCACAAAATAAGAACCCCTATTCTGGTACCTGAGTGATTCTGATGATAATGTAGAAGTTGTCATTATTCTCATCCCCTTTGTCTCGTTGGAATATTTGTCTTTTTAACAGGGTTTTCTAGTGTCTTTGGAATTTTCTGGGAAACATCCCCTATGTTAGCCTCAACAGAACAACAGATAACAGAGAAGTTCCCTTTTCGTGCCAAAGATCTTCTTTCTTAGTCATCTCTCAATTCCACCTGGAGTCCCACCATTCTCTCTACCCCTTAAAGAACAACAACAACAAAAATTCAGTCGACTTCTCTCCCTATTCCATTCCTGTTGACCCTTCCTTATGTGGCCAGCCCTATACCAAAGTCTGACAATTCTCTTGACAAGGTCTAGCTAGACTATCATAATATTCTCCTAACCTATGTCTTCATCTACCAAGGGCTCTGGACTGTCCATAAAACATAATGCTACATATTAAACCATAGTCTTTGCGATTACTTGCTATGCATCAGAAAGCTGGACAATAACTAGGGATGATAAAAGAAGAATTGATGCCTTTGAGCTGTGGTGTTGGAGAAGAGTATAGAATATACCATGGACTGCTAGGAGAACAAGCAGGTTCATCCTCTGATGAAACCAGGCTGCTCCTTGGAGGCAAGGATTCCAAGGCTTCATCTGAGATACTTTGGGCATGTTGCAAGGAGGGACCAGTTTCTGGAGAGGAACATCATGCTTAGAAGGTGGAAGGACGGTGCAAGAGAGGAAGATCCTTGATGAGATGGATTGATTCAGTGACTGTGGTAATGAGAGTAGGTGTGTCACAGACACTAAGGTTTACACAGGATAGAATAGGGTCCAGGGCTGTTGTACACAGGGTCACTATGAGTCTCAAGTGACACAAAGGCACATAACAACAACAACAACAACAACATTTAAACATTCAAATTGGCAAATCTGAAGAACTTCATTGCTTACAAAGCCTCCCAAAAGTTCAGTGCCTGCATGCTACATGCCAAATCTTGGGCCCAGCATTCAGAGTCTTTTAAATCCAATGTTAACTTGTCTTTCCAGCCATGTGGTCTTATGGAGATACAGAATCCATTCCAAAAGGCTTTCTCTTTTAAGACCATCAACCGTGTCTATTGTCTGTTTCCACAGTTTGTAACACACAGCCATATGTCTGTGTTTTACTTTTGCTTGTCCCCCAAAACAGACCCTGAAACAAGACTCACGTGGAGATGCTGCTCCCCCATCTGGGATTCACTGTTGGGGTTCTGCTGGTTTCTGAAGACACCGAGTCTAATCACACGCTGCATTACTGCACAGTAGCCTGGACCTGTTCTGAAGCCTTTTTTATACCAGGCCCCATTGAAATTAGTAACTTTTTTAGTCATTCAAAAATACGACAGAATGAAAAATGAAGTACATTTTACTCAAAAAATCCAGAAGCCCAACAGGCTTCCTTTTCACTCGTAAGAAGCATCAGATGTAACAACTTGCCCTATTGTTGTTGTTGTTGTGTACTGAAGGTTTAGAACCAACCCATAGCTGACCCTCCCGTGGGTTTTCAGAGAGAGTTAATGGCACGGGAGGAGATCGCCCATCCTTCTCCCACGGAGCAGCAGGTGACCTTAAACTGCATGTTTTCAGGATTGCAGCGCAGCTTACCTCTAGACCACCAGAACGCCCTACAACTTATCCTGTTGTTGTTGTTGTTGACTGTCAGGTAGGAGCTGAGCCATAGCTGACCCTCCAATAGGTTTTCAGAGGCAGTTAATCACACGGGAGGAGACTGACCATCCTTTTCCCACTGAGCTGCTGGTGACCTCAAACTGCATGCCTTAAGGATTGCAGCGCAGCTTCTTACCACTAGGCCACCAGAGCTCCCTACAACTTATCCTAGAGGGTAGCAATACTTAAATACATAGGCCAGACATCTGGCTGAAGGCTTCTGTCTGCCCGAACTATGTACATAGAAAGTAGGAGAGAGTAAAGCCCTGGATGTCAGGGAGCTTTTCTTCCTGACAAAACTGGCATTTATGAAGCATAAGGAAAAACCAAGTGATAAATCAAGAATAAGATGTGAGCATTGTGTTATTATCGTAGCCTGGGAATGCTTTCTAAAGAAGGATGGTATGGTTCAAAGGACATTTCTCTTCCCTACGCAGGTTTTAAAGCAATTGAAAAGCAAAGGAAAATGCTAAAAAGGATGGATAGTCGAACTTTTACCACCTTTACCATGATAATGTTAATGTTGGAAACAGGGCTTGAATCTGAGAGTTTAAGGCTGGTTAATTCCATAAGTAGATGGACCTGGGAGCCTTCACACAGCCCAGGTCTCCCTGTGCACTTCAACTTACCCCTTGGGGAAAATAAACCTGTCTCACTATGTAGACATATCAGAAGGGCCACCTAGTACCATTTCTTCCTGCAAAACCAGAAGAAGCACTAGACTCGTGCAGAGGTGGTCAGGAAGTGCAGCAACTTCAATTCATAGGGATCCTAGAATGGGAGCCTTGGCCCCGAGAGACACATCCAAGCTGGTAGACAGTGAGAAAGACTTCGCAGGCATCCTTCTGGCCAATGGGTGGCTCCCAGTATGCTTTCTAATCATGTATCTTCTCTGATACTGACAAAAGACTGAATGATTGTCAATGCAGTTGTTATCATTATCCCTAGCTCATGTGTAGAACAAATCAATACCCAAGGACATAACTGATTTAACTAAGTACATAGACCTGGAATCCAGGTTTTATGAAAACTCTAAGGCCAGTGCTCTTTCCTTCTGATTTATTGGGGCAATCATAAGTTTTGAAACATCCTCCGGAATGCGGAAGATTCAGTTGCATGACAAGTAATCAGAATTTAAGTGTTCACAACAGAACAAGCAGGAATGTGAACGTTCTCATTGGCACTGTTGATTGCAGTACTTTTTATGATAAGCCCAGATGGAGAAAGCTATGGCGCCCTCAGTTGTACTTTGGATTCAGTGTGGGAGGTCCAATAACATACCCTGCAAATATGTCCATAGCCTACTGCCCAGAACCTGTGCACATTAGGTGATATGGCAAAGGAGGGTTAAGGAAGCAGATGGAAATACAGTTGCAAATCCACTGGCTTTAAAATAAGGTAATACTGGATTATCTGGGAGAACCCACCAACATAATGATAGCATTCCTAAATGAAGAGGGAGGCAAAATACTAAGTACCAGTTACTAAGTACCAGATTACTGGCTTTGAACGTGGAAGGAGACCACAAGGCAAGGAACACAGGAAGCTTCCAGAAGCTAGAAAAAGGCATGAAAACACATTTCCAAAAAGGAATCCAGTTTTGCTAACACCTTTATTTTAACCCAGGGAGACCCACTGTGGACTTACAACCTCCAAAACTGTAAGATGATACATTTTTCCTCGTTTTAAGCCACTACATTTCTAGTCATTTGTTACAGCAACCATAGGAAACTCATCCGCTTGGCCATGACAGATAGTGTTTGTGAGATTGGCTCAAGTCACAAACGCCAATCAGGTGAAGAGCCTAGATTTCCTCATTCTGCTTGACCCCAACCTGCGCTATTTCCAGTAAAGCACTCTGCTATTCCACATGCCAAACGACTTTGCTAAAATAAGATCAGGTTTTGTTGACCCTGGATAATGGGTGCTTGGAGCTTCTTGGTGCCACTTTGTCTTCCTTGTTGTGTGGGTTTGGGGTCTGTTAGAAGCTGATACTCTTTCCAGGCAAACTCATTGTGATGATTCTTGTTCTTGGCTTCTTTCTCCCACCAGGTATCTTGCTATTGTCCATCCCTTGAAGCCACGGATGAATTATCAAACGGCCTCCTTGCTGATCGCCTTGGTCTGGATCGTGTCCATCCTCATCGCCATCCCCTCAGCCTACTTTGCCACAGAAACCGTCCTCTTTATCGTCAAAAGCCATGAGAAGATTTTCTGCGGCCAGATCTGGCCCGTGGACCAGCAGCTCTACTACAAGTCCTATTTCCTCTTCATCTTTGGCATCGAGTTTGTGGGTCCCGTGGTAACCATGACCCTGTGCTACGCGAGGATCTCACGGGAGCTCTGGTTCAAGTCGGTGCCCGGTTTCCAAACGGAGCAGATCCGCAAGCGCCTGCGCTGCCGTAGGAAGACGGTGCTGGTGCTGATGTGCGTCCTCTCGGCCTACGTGCTGTGCTGGGCGCCCTTCTACGGCTTCACGCTCCTGCGCGACTTCTTCCCCGCCGTGTTCGTCAAGGAGAAGCACTATCTCACCGCCTTCTACGTGGTCGAGTGCATCGCCATGAGCAACAGCATGATCAACACCGTGTGCTTCGTGACGGTCAAGAACAACACCATGAAGTACTTCAAGAAGATGATGCTGTTGCACTGGCGGCCCACCCACCATGGGAGCAAGTCCAGCGCCGACCTTGACCCCAAGACCAGCATCATGCCCGACACTGAAGAGGTGGACTGTATCAGACTGAAGTGACCTCGTGGAGTTTCACAGCAAGAAGACCCAGAAGCATCACTTGCCGCCAGCCACCCTCACGTTTAGGAGGAAAGGATGACAGTGTTTACATGCCACTGTCCTCAAGGAGCTGGACCTTAAAGGACAGAGCAGTCAGTGGGACCCACATGAGCAGAAGAAGGTGATATTTTACTGATACTTGCTCTGCACCTATTGTGTGTACAGCTGAACCAGCCAGACTAGACACCAGTAATAGCAACTGACATTTACCGAATGTCTGCTGTGTACACAACCACAACAGTGAGGCTAGAGAGGAGAGAGGGTCAAGCAGAGCTGTCGTGCACTCATTACCTGTTATGCGCAAAAACCAATTTAAAAACTGCTATTGGAGTCAACATGGGTCTACATCTGGGCAGAGACCAAAAGTGATTATCCAGGTTCACCCTCTATCATCCCTGAATCTCTGTCGCAGCAGGGCAGGGATTTCAGAAGTCTGTGGAAACAAGGCGCTTAGACATCATGGAAAGATGGAAATAAAGTCGCCAGTGGGTTTGTGCTTCTTGAGAAGAATTGGGTTTGCCCGCCCAGCTCCTACCACCTCCCCAGGACATTCCCTAGGGTTCAGGGTGTCAGAAATGAACTGGTCCCACAACCAGACTGCCTGATATGGTGATCTCCAATGATGTACTTTCAAAGTTGACAACAAAAACTTCTTTCTCACTGACTCTTGGGTGAAGACAAGCAATCCTGAGCTGAGTAACAAAGCCAGTTCCTGGCATCTCGATGTAAAGGATTTCAGAGACTCAAGTATCAGCAAGGAAGGTGCACAGAGATGGAGCTTATCACTAGCAGTGAACATAATAATTAGGACCCTTTTACTAAGAGCTGGATCTAGTTCCTAGATCACACCCTTTTTTCCAAAATGAGCTCTGTTTTGGAATGTAAAGGCCTGGGTTCCAATCCCGGTTTTGCTTTGGTTTAATAGTTGCTTTGCTCTTAGGGGCCATCGAGTCAGTTCAGCTCCTAGAGACCCTGGGTACAACAGCTCAAACATGACTGCTCCTGCACCATCCCCAGGATGTGCTGAGTCTGGGCCCCCATTACTACACCCACTGTGTCAGTCTATTGTGTTGAGGGTTTTCCTCTGCTTTGCTGACCTTCCGCTTTACCGAGCATCATGTCCTTCTCCAAGAACTGGTCTCTTCGGATAGCATGGAATGGGGGAAAGACCTACTCGACCTGCCCTCAGGACTGTTGAAACCGTCCATGGAAGACACGTTTCATGAAAGCACTTTTCCATAATGCACATAATTAGAATGGATAAATGACACTAACTAGTTACTTTGAACAAGAGATATACCATCCACTAAGCTTATTGAAAGATGCCCTTACTTTTATTCTTTTGCACAGAAACTCCTAAACCTCCCGTACACTGGAGAAAAAAGGGAACCCTATGTTGGGTTATGGGTCAGTTCTGACTCCACAGCACACAACAACAACATCTTGGGTTATAATCAGGATGAGTCAATGTTCAAGTCTCAGTGACCGCCCCCGCCCCAAGACATTCAGCATCTGCATGATCTTAAATATACTGGCAATCCATCCCTGCATGTTGTCAAACAGTGCACTCCAGAGATGCAGAAATATTATTTATGAATCTGTAATACTGTGTGTGTGTGCGCGCGCGTGTGTGTGTGTGTGCGCGCACGCACGCACACATTTGTGTTCATCATTCCTGATTCCTTTGGAAGCAGAGACTACACAGATGGTAACTGGTGGTTTGGGACTGGCAACTTCATGTCTGAAAAACATTTCCATAAAGAATGGGTTGCGTAGTCATTTGCTCTAAATTATGTGATGGTTGTGTTATTATCTAACAAACTCTCTTTCAACCCATAGTCTCCGAAGATACAAACTTTAATTACTATTGTTATTCGTAAGTGCTATTGAGTTGGCCTGTAGTGGCTTCATGTACATCAAGAGGAAACATTGTCAAATCCTGTACTATCCTCACACTCACTGCCATCGTTGTAGCCACTGTGTCAATCCATGTCATTGAAAATGTTCCTCTTTCGCTGACCCTCCAGTTACCAAGCATGCTATTTCTCCAGGGACTGGCTCCTCCTGTCAATATCTCCAAAGTCATTGAGACAAAGACTCTCCGTCCTCTCTCCTAAGGAACATTCTGGTTTCACTTCCTCCAAGACAGATTTATTCTTTGTTCTGTTGTTGTTGTTAAGTGCCGTCTAGTCTCAGGTGACTCATAGTGACCCTATGAAGGAGAGTCTTCGATGCTTGAGTGTCTCTCATCCTCTCTCCAGGTTCATAGAGTTTCCAGAGGCAAGTTATTACGGAAGTGGATGCCACTCCTCCTTCCAAGCTTGATTTCATCGGGGAGCTCCACCCCACTCTTTGTCCGCATTGGGTAACCAGCCATTAACGCATTTGACACATCAGTGTCACAGTGCTCAGCCTCACGGCAACCACAGGTGACCACTGTACGGCAACTTGTACACCAGGGCTATATGACCTACAGGAATGTCTGAACAAAAACAATGAAAGACAGGCCTGAGTGCCACAGATTAAAAATCACCCACCTTTAGCTAGGTAGCATTGCTTTCTGTCCACTGGGCCAGCTGATCTCTCTCTCTCTCTATTGTTGTTGTTGTTGTTGTTGTTGTTGTTGTTAAGTGCCATCGAGTCACAGGCGACTCATAGCAACCCTATGAAGGAGAGTCCTCAACACTTGGGTGTCTCTCATCCTCTCTCTAGGTTCATAGGGTTTCCAGAGGCAAGTTTGCTCTATTAGTGCATAATATAATTATTCTTCACCAGCCTCATAATTTAAAGACAACACTTCTTTCATCTTCCTTACTGTCCAGTTTATGCATACATGTGAGGCAATCAGGTGCACGTTAGTCCTCAAAGAGACATCTTTGCTTTTCAACACTTTAAAGGGGTCTTTTGTGGACTATTTGTCCAATGCACTATGCTTTTTGATTTCTTGCTGCTAACTCCATGAGCTCTGGTGGCCTAGTGGCAAGAAGCTGTGCTGCAATTCTGAAGGCTCATGATTTGAATCTACCAGCTGCTCTGAGGGAGACTGATGGCCAATCTCTTCCCATGCAATTAACTGCCTCTAAAAACCTACCAGAGGGTGACGCTATGGGTCAAACTCAATGGCACACAACAACCTCCATGAGCGCTGAGTATGGATCTAAGACAAAAGAAACCCATCATTTTCTCTGTTTACCAAGATGTTGCTTTTGGTCCCTTGTGCACGTTTTTTTCCTCTGTGTGCAGTTGTTTTCCACGATGAAAGGTCAGATAGTCTTTGATCTTCATCAGAGCTAGAGATCTCTTCGTTTTCAACAAACAAGGTTGTGTCATGTTCATATCACAGGTTGTAAATGAGTCTCCTTCCAATTTTGTCTCATTTTTCCTCATATATTTCCACTTTTCATTTTATCTACTCAGCATATAGACTAAACAAGTTTGGTGGGAGAATTCTGACTTTAAACCACACAATGTCCTCTTGTTATTTGCCATGACTACTTATTGGTCTGTGTGCAGGTTTGGAATGAGTAAAATGAAGCATTCTTGAATCTCCATTCTTCCCATAATTTGTTATGATCTACACAGTCCAGTGTTTTTGCATAGACAGTAAAACCCAGATAAACATCTTCCTAGAATTCTTTGCTTCTCACAAGATCCAGAGGGTGTCGGCAATGGCATCCCTCATTCCACATCCTCTTCTGAATCAATCTGGACCCTGTTGCAACTGTTTTTCAGTAATCTTCACCAATATTTTACTTGTGTATGATATTGGTATTTGTCAATAATTTCCATGTTCTGTTGGATGACCTTTTTCTTTAGAATGGATATAAATGTGGATTTCTTCCAATCAATTAGCCAGGTAACTTACTGTTTTTCAAATTTCTTGGCATAAACAAGTGGGTACCTTTAGGATTTCATCAGGTTGTTGAGACATAGTAATTGTTTAAGAAACACTGGAGCCTTATTTTCCATTAATACCTTCAATGAAGTTTAGACTTGTTCTTTCAACTTCCTTAGTTCTTGATCATCTGCTACCTTTTGAAATGACTTAACATTGACCACTTTTTTAGGTATAAAATGACACTGTGTATTCCTGTCATCTTATCTTGCCATTTCCTGCATCATTAAATCTTTGCCCAGAGAATCTCTCAGTATTTTAAGTGGAGTCCTGAAATTTTTCTTCAGTCCTTTTGCTTGAGAAATGTTGAGTGCATTCTTCTCTGTTGACTTTCTTACTCCAGGCGGTTTCACATTTTCCCCTAGTACTTTGTGTTTTGGAGACATTCTGAAATCTTCTGTCCAACTTTGTTTCGTCATTTCTTCCATTTACAGGAGCAAGTTTACAATCTCTCCTGACTTGGTCTTTTTTCGCCCCTCTCATCTTTTTAATGGCCTTTTCCTTTCTTTAGGTCTGATGTCCTTCATGTCATCAAGGACGATTTGTCTGGTCTTCAGTTGTCTATGTCCAGAGTATCAAAACTGTTCTTGAGAAAGTCAAGTGAGATGTACCTAAGGTCATTCTTTGGCTGGTCTGGACCCATTTTCTTCAGTTTCAACTTGAAATAGCATATGAGCAGTTGATGGACCTCTCCCACGGCCAGCCCCTGGCCTTGTTCTGATTCACAATATTGAGCTTATTCTGGTGCATTCTACCAGTGAAGGCTACATGTATATAGTCACCATTTGTGTTGTTAAGGAAAAACAAACAACTTGAATCAAAAAGTAATAGTTCACATTGGGTGCCATCATTTATCTTGCAAAATTCTATCATACAATCTAATGCATCATTTTTATCACCAAGACCATATTTTCCAAACTACCAAAACTTTTATCCAATATCCAATAATTATGAATGCATCTTGATTATATGTCTCAAACAATAGAATGCTGAAAATCTTCTTTTTCTCTTTTGGATGGTGGGTAATTTTAATAAAGGTCATAATAACTGGTCTTCCTTGTGGGTTTATGGATACTATCTTATGTGACAGTGTTGTACTTCAGTCTTGACCTTGAAATGTTCTTTTTAACTATGAATGTGATACCACTTCTCTTAAGTTTGTCCTTCCCTGCACAGCAAACCATATATTATTCTGTTCAAAATTCTCAACCCCGGTCCATTTCAACTCACTAAAATGCCTAGTGGATATCAACTTTTAGGAATTCCATTTCATTTTTTTTTCTATATTAGTTTGCTTACAAAATTTGTATACATTGTGTTTCACACTATTTTTCATTCACATTGTTTTATACAATCATTCTCATGCATTATGGTTTTATAAAATTAATCATTTCATTTTTGACAGCTTCCAATTTTCCTAGTTCCTACTTCCATAATCATATTCCAACTATTAAAGGATGTTTGCTGCAGTTTCTTCTTGTTTTTCATTATATTTTCAAAATGAAAAAATTCATGTCAGCCTAAGCAAAATGTTTGTAAATTCTGATTCTACAAAATTACACAGTACATTCCAAAGCATAGTAAGTATTTTGTAGAGGGTACCTTTTTACAAATATAATGATAATAATTATATTGTCATTTATCATCCCTGACATGGTTCTTCCAATAAGAAGGCTCTTTAAGAATAGACAATATTATACAAGTAAAAACAATCAGTGTGTGTTCTGCTATATGCATTCTCAACAACAGCCACAAAAACAAAATAAATTAGAAAAAAGAATCATGAAAAAAAGACAATCTGTGTACCAAGTGAGTCTGTCAACAGAATTTATCCCCCTTCTCTTTTTATCCTATAATGTACCATCCTATTATTTAAGTTAAACTGAAACAAATTTTGTAAATATCTGTGTATTTGTGACTTTACTGGTAAATAAAAGTATTCTTATTAAATGAAATCATATCTGGAATCTTAGCAACAGTATTTCTGTGTTTTCCCCTTGTCTTTTATATTATGTTAGTATGTTCAGATATAAATTAAATAACCCCTCTCTCATTGCTGTTGAGTAGGAGAAGATTCATAGTTGAACCTCCAGAGGCTGTAAATTACAATGTGAGAGATTGTCCATCTTTCTTCCACAGAATGGCTAGTGGATTAGAACTTCCAGAGAGGTGCCACCTTTGGATTAATGGACAACTCTCAATGAACTATGTCATCAGAGGCCTCTGCTGTTGTTATATGCCATTGAATCACCTACGATTCATAGTGACCCTAAGTACAATTCTGAAGCTTACCCTGTCCTGAGCCAGCCTCACTGACTCCGACACACCTACCCCCATGACCCCAGTTAACTTATCAATCCATCTCTTCCTGGGTTTTCCTCTCCTGCACTGTCCCTCCACCCTTCTGAGCATGATGTCCTTCTCCAAGGACCAATCCCTCCTGGCCGTGTGCCCAAAGTATGTAAGACAGAGCTTCAAAATCCTAGCCTCCACGGAGAAACTTGGTTTCACCCTCTTCAAGACAGACCTGTTTGTTTTCTAGACATGTAAATAATCCAATCCAGAGAAAGAATTTATTGAAGGCATTTTTAAAACAGGCAACTCAGACCAGAAATCAGCCTTGGGTCATTACATCTTTCAAGTACACAAACAAATCAGGAAATGCTGTTGTGTGTTACTTCATCATTTTTAAAAGACACTTGTTTAAATAAAAGCTGCTGTTTAAGTGGGGAATTATTAACTCCTCAGCTACTGTTAAGGCATTTAACTGTACTTGTATTTACCCTTTTGTTCTCAAAATGAGTAGTACGTTTGTTGTTGTCGTTGTGTGCAATTGAGTTGACTCATAGTAATCTTCTGTATAGCACGTTGACAATTTACCAGATCCTGCACCATCCTCACAAATTTATACTTCTTAAAATGTGCTTCAATACATACAAGGGAACACTGCTGGTCTAGTCCACAGGAGTTGTGATGCTAACCAAAGGCTGAGTCTCTCTAAAGATTCAAATCCACCAATAGATTCAAGGTAGAAAAATAGCCAAACTCCTCTAGTATGATTTACAATCTTACAAATCTAGTGGCAGGTCAGCTATGAGTTGATTCTGATTTGATTGCAATGTTGTTGTTGTTATTGTTATTGTTGTTATTGTTGGGTGTCGTCGAGCACAGCTAAATGTAACCTTATAAACAGCAGATCCCAATCTGTGGCTTCCCTTTATACCCTGCTGGAGACGTTTTTGGGTGTGCATAGGGACTTGATTTGATTCTTAGAAGGTCCCACTCATCTATTTTATCCTCTCCTGGTTGTAGATTTTCCAGGATTTTTGGAAGACTGTTGATGTTGTGGATTAGGACTTCTGGAGTTCTTCCAAGCTTTTCTTTAATGACGTTTATAGTCCAGGGTTTTAGTCCTAAATCCATAATCCATTTTGAATTGATTTTTGTGTATGGAGTGAGGTGTGGACCTTACTTGAGTTTTCTGCAGATAGTTTTCCAATTTATGAACAGCAGATCCAAACCCTGTCCTATCCCTGTGCCGTCCTCACAATCTCTGACACCCTCAAACTCATTGTTGCACAGGAGCTCTGGTGGCCTGGTGGTAAGAAATTATGCTGCAATCCCACAGACACACAGTTCAAATCCACCAGATGCTTCGCAAGAGAAGGATGGGCAATCTTCTCCTGTGTGGTTAACTACCTCTGAAAGCCTGCTTGAGGGTCTGCTGTGGGTCAGTACACAACAGCAGTAATAATCAGTGCTGAAGATCATTCAAAAAGAGGCACCAGGAACATCAT
>NW_006399888.1:2901803-2903630 GCF_000299155.1 Elephantulus edwardii | reverse complement strand
ATGCAAATGGAACAACCTTGCTTGCTTAAAGTGAGGAGAACTTGAAGCACTTCCTTCTGAAGATTAAACACTACAGCCTTCATTATGGATTGCATCTCAATGTCAAAAAAACAATTCTTTGCCCCTGGACCAATAGGCAGCATTATTGTAGATGGAGAAAATATTGACACTGTCAACAGCTTCCCCTTACTTGGATCCACAATCGATACACTTGGTACCAGTAGTCACATCGGGAGACATCTTGCACTTGGAAAGTGTGTAGTCAGGAACATGCCCAAATTATTGAGGAACAATGATGTCAGTTTGAAGACTAAGGTGCACCTGATTCAGGCTGTTATCTTTTTAACCACTTGTTACACACCTGAGAACTGAACAATGAATAAAGATGACAGAAGAAGAATTGAACTGGAGAAGAGTGCTGAATACCCTATGGACTGCCAAAAGGACAGATATGTTTTGGAGAAGGTGCAACCAGAGTTCTCCTTAGAAGCAAAGACGATGAAGTTTTATCTCACATACTTTGGGTACATTGCTAGGAGAAGTTATTCCTCGGAGAAGGATATCATGCTTGGAAAGGTGGAGGGAGCATGAAGGAGAGGAAGACTCTCAACCAAGTGGATTGACACAGTGACTATGCAGCAATGGCTTGAGTGTGTCAGAGATTGTGGGGATGGCACAGAATAGGACAGGATTCACATCTGTTGTTCAGAAGGTCTCTGAAGTATACTAGACTCAACAACAACAACAACCAGTATACATATTATTATATCTTGAGAAATTCTCTCTTCTGGTGAAATGGATTCATTTCCTCAACCAGAGTAATGGAAAGCTTTGTGATGACACCATTAGAGGTTTTTCTTTTAGCATTCAACATTGAAAGTAAGTTGCTTCTCAAATTGAAGAAATAAATCCAAAGACAGCTTCAAGCCCTTGGGCATGAGAAGGAGTTCCACACTTAACAGAGGAAAAAGAATGTAACACTTATGATTTGATTAGGAAATGAAAAGTGAATTCTGGGTCAAGGAAAATCTGTGGTTTGGAAAACATCTCTAGAATTAATCACTCTCTTTTCTTTGGGCTTAAGGGGGCACACTCACACACGCACGCACAAATATAGCCCAAAAGGGTATTAGAATAGGAGGTCCTTTTAAAAGCATGTAATTCAATCCACTCTTTTCCCAAGTGAGGAAATGATTGACTTAAGAGCTCACAACTAGCATTTTCTGGAGTCAGGAATGGCCCCAGATCTTACCCTCAGGATTCTGTGAACTATACTGACTTCTCTCCTGAGTCCAAAAAAGGAGACTCTCCAAGAACACTGCAAGGGCCATTTGAGCTGCCTTCTGACCTGCATGGAGACTTTTAAGCTGCATGAGACACATAGCTCTTCTCCCTGACAAGCCAAGAACACATTCCACCCAGAGGCCTCAGAGCCTAGACTCCAGGATTCAAGAAGCCAGAACGCATTACAGCAAGACTTCAGCATGCATCTGCCGTTCTTTTTTTAGGCAGAAAGACCCAATGCACTTACTTTACTCAGCTGCTCCCTGTACCTGGAATTCCTCTCCTAAAGAGAAATGCCTCCTGGAGGGACAGGACTAACAAAAGTCTCTAGAATGTACAGAGAACATAGTAGATCCTATTACTCAATTCTGTATCTATAGGCCTGTGCACTTGCTTAAATATATGTGTCACCTTCTAATACCATGGAATACCAAAAGGAAATCAGACCTATCTGGGAGAAGGTGCAGCCAGCATACTACTTGGGGGCAAAGGGATAAAGCTTTGTGTCACACACTTTGGACACATTGTTGTTGTTGTTGATTG
>NW_006399888.1:2899250-2901703 GCF_000299155.1 Elephantulus edwardii | reverse complement strand
AAAAATAAAGTTATAGCAATTACAAGAATGAGTTCTCCTGGAAAGGGATAGACAAACTAATTAAATAGAATATAAAATTCTAGATACAAATCCCTGTACACATGAGAGTTGAAACAATCAAGTTTCTGCAAAACACGAAAATCAAGTCTCCACGGTCAGCTTAATCCCACATAGAGAGTTGTGATATTTTTATACAGTTTGCTTTTTTCTTTCACCAAAAAATGACACGTTTACCTACCCTTCATTTGGAGATTTTTACAACAGTAAGGTGACAGGACAGGAAAGGAAAATGTGATTTGAGTCCTTCAGTGTTGTGCTAACACCCAGAGAGAGGGAGCAACGTTGAAGGGTGTGGGCTGGGACACTGCGTCACAGGTACAAAGAGTAGAGGTCAAGCTGGGAGCCAAAATGCCCTGCGGTACCTGCCAGGTGGGCATCTTATGGAGGATTTAAAAGAAATTTTCCAAACAGAATCCAGGAGCTTAGAAGACTGGCATGCAGCTGACTGAAATCAGTCAAACACTATGTATTATTCAAAAAAAGGATTGGTGTTGGAGAATGGTGACATTGACCTCTTCTAATTTCATGAAGGGGAAGAATCCACATCAAGAGCATGAACAATCCAAGTGAATTTCTGTGGGAACAGACATGCCACATGCTCTAAACCCTTTCTACCAATCCTGACTCTGACTGTGCCTCCCATGGCACTCACTATTTTGGGATTCAATAATTTGTTGTAATGGCCACACAGAATTCACAGATAATATTCATAGTTATGGGGTTTATTCAGGAAGTCACAGGTTACAATTCAGGACCAGGAATAACTCGGGATACCGTTCTTTAGTCAGGATAGCCTGAAGCAGCTGTGTCCAAAGACAACCTTCTCCTGAACCCTTGTCCTTATAACCTGGGACTCTGTCCTACTCAGGCAAATGTTACAAATCTCTTTTAGGTCTGTTTCTACTGCCCCCAGAAGCACCCCACTCCACTAAACAAACCTAAGCCTGAAGGTGCTTGACGCTTAACTCCACAATTGCCTAAAGGTACCTGCTCAGCCATTAAGCCTCCCACCCCAAAGACACTCAGCTTCCTCGCTCCATGGGCTGGGAAACCCACAGGACTATCTCGCAGCACTCTCTTTGTTCTGCTACTTCTGCTGCCATCTCAAAGTCTGGCATCTTCTCTCTGTTTTACAACTTCCTACTTCAGCACTCAAGTCCAAAGGACATGTTACACTCATGACTCTTCTTTGTGGATGGTGACTAAATCCCCATTTTCTGTTAAGCCTGGCAGAGTGGGGAAACCGACAAAACCCCACTCCTGGGCTCCATACCCTATAATTCCATGGTCTCACCCCACAAGACTCATAGGTCATAGCTGACCCTCCAGCAGGTTTCAGTCAGTTAATCGCTCAGGAGAACATTGTCCATTCTCCCAAAAAGTAACTGGGGGACTTAAACTGCGTGCCTTTGGGATTGCAGCACAGCTTCTTATCACTAGGCCACCTGACTCAGACTATCATCTTTTCAATTGCTTGCTATGCATCTGAGAGCTGTACAATGAATAAGAATGACAAAAGAATAATTGATGACTTTGAACGGTGTTGTTGGAGAAGAGTACTAAATATCTCATGGACTGCCAAAAGAACAAGCAGCTATGTCTTGGAAAAGGTGCAGCTGGAGTGCTCCTTGGGAGCAAGGATGGCAAAGTTTCATCTCTCATACTCTGGACATGTTGCTAGAAGAGGCTGGTCCTTAGAAAAAGATATCACTCGTGGAAGTGGAGAGGTTCAGTAAAAGAGAAGAAGATCCCCACCAGGATGGATTGACACCGTGACTGCAGCAATAGGCCTAAGTGTATCAGAGATGATGAGGACGGCACAGAATAGCACAAGGTTCAGATCTCTTGTTCATAGGGTTACTATGACTCAACTCTATGGCACCTGACAACAACAAGCCCACAGGGTAACATTTCCCTTATTTACATTATTATTAGCAAGCTATCTGACCTCTTTAGTGGGTCACAAAAATCTCATATCCACATAGTCCTGTCTAGCTATGTGGTGAAAGTGACAAAGATCATGGCCACATCAAGGAATTCACTGTACCACAAATACTGATGAGATTCTCTGTTGAATTTCTCAACAGCAACAGAATTGCTGGTGCAAAAATACCAACTATTCAATTACTAAAAGTATTCTGCAATAGTTCTACTTGAGCCAGAAACAGTACTTTCAAATATCTTTATACTTCTTCATCCTAATAAATAAATAATCCCCTTCTTCCTATATCAACACCAAAGAACAGGCCAAAGATACATAATTCATGGACTATGATTCTGCCACCAGGTTTACCATCAAATTGATGTTCTCTCCTGCCAGTCCCTGGTCTCAGCAATACTCAGATCATGAAAGTAATCCTGAGCCTCCTGCTTTTATCCAAGTACTTGCTCTA
>NW_006399888.1:2881123-2899150 GCF_000299155.1 Elephantulus edwardii | reverse complement strand
TTCTGTTACCACATCCATCTGTGAACTCACTGCCTTGTAAGGATTGACCCCAGGTAGATGCAGAAAGTTTTCCCAGGGTGAAGGTGCAACTGTGGCCTGAATGTCCCTCCACTTCTCAAAGATCTCTGCTTTGTCTTTTAGGTTTCAACACAAATCAGTAACTATGACCTAACTTTAGGCCCTGGGTGGTGCAACTGGTTAACTACTGATTTATGCAAGGTCAGTGGTTCAAGTTCACTGAAGACACTTGGCTAAAGCCTGGCAATCTGTCACAGATTTCCAGAAAGTCACAGCCTTGAATATCTAACGGAATAGTTCTACCCTGCATACTTGGGGTCATTCCCATGATCTGGAATCAACTGGAGGTCAATTAACAACTATTATTAGAGTTGGGTCAAAGGACCCTGGCCCTTCAGACAGCTCTACTATTGGGCTTGATCACTTAGCCCTGCATTCATCCTCTCAATTTATTTTCTTTTACTTTCTCCCTCAAAACTGCATTCCTCCTGACTCAGAAAGTCAATACTACCTAATTTAGGATCTATGTGCCCTTATTCTTTTTCTCTTGTGCCAGTCAGAGCAGAAATTCTTAGGAAATGAATCCAATTAAGCTAGTTCAGATGAGAAAGCTTGAATGAAGGAGCAATTTACAGAAACCAGTGGTGCTAGAATTCTTGTCCACCATGCATGAGACTCATGAGTTGGAGATGCCCAATGATGGCTAGCAACAACATCATTGGTTGTTGAGGTAGGAGCGAGTGGCCCTGATAAAACCACATAAGGATGCCGTAACTCTCAGATACGAGCCTCTGAGAGAGATTGTCCCCACTCTAAAGGCTTGAGAAGCCAGGTAGAGAACAGTGACTCAGAAGCCTAGTTATAGTCACAGCCATAATGGATGGAGTCACTGCCAAAGCCAAGCCTAGAGGGTGGACCACCCTAATCTATTCTTGTGCCCTCCATTCTGTATCAGGAATTGGTTCAACTCCATCAGAATCGAGCTGGTAATGAAGTCCGTAAAGTCAACCTTGGGGGGGCTCAGATCAGGGCAGAAAAGGGAGAGTGCTAGTTTAGAACTAGCATCCAGAACCTAATATATCCCATGTTCCTCATTCCTCCTGTAATGAATAGCCCCAGCTCATCAAAGCCCAGATTCAGGATCTGCTGGCTCTCTCAGATTCTGAGAAGTCCTTCATGAGCTACACGCCTGGAAGTAGCATTGTGACTCCTAAAATTCAGGGTTCTATTTCAACTGCACATGAAACTACTACAACTGTGACTTCCTTCCATACCTGGAGGATTCCTGGCACTGACGTGGTACTGGAAGTGACTGAGAAGAGACAGAAAGGACATGTGTGCTCCCAGGGAGCTCTCAAGGGAGATGCGATGGGTGAGACAGAAGCCACAGAAAGTCTTGTGACCCAAAAGCCCAAACAAGGGCCCTTTGGTCCAATCGCTGGGCATGTTGAGGGACCTGACCTTTCTTCATCGAAGGAATGTGCAACAAAGAGCATCTCTGGAAGCTCAGGTAGATCTATCATCAAGGTCATGTAGCAAAGCTCATTCCAACTCATACCCTTCACCATTCATTCATCTCAAAGATGGTTCTCACACCAGTTCACTTGGATGCATGCAGTTATCCTGACCTGACTTAAATGTGTGCCCTCCAGAGGCGCACAGTTCGAATCCACCAGATGCTCTGCCAGAGAAGGAGGGACAATCTCCTCCTGTACCAGTCAGATCTGATTTGATGGTACACACAAATAGTAATAATAATAATAAAATGTGTGCCCTGCCGCTTCTTACAGGACTTCTTACAGAAGGCATAGTGATCAAGCATTTGGCCACTGACCAAAAGGTCATCAGTTGGAATCCCAAAGTCCTTCCGTGGGCTAAAGATGAGGCAGTCTGCTGCCAGAAATCTTGGTATAGAACAAAATGTCTACGAAGGAAAATACATGTTTTATAAACCTTCACTCAAACAAATATCTTTTAAAGTATATTAGTCTTAGAAACTCCATGCGACAAGTTCTGCTCTGGTCTACAGGCTCGCTGTGACCCAGAATTAACCCAGGGCAGTAGGTTTACCTGCATCTCACATTCCACAGTCCTTTCCCTTCTTTGTAGTTTTATTTATGTCATCCCCATCACTTTTTGTTGTCACGTATCTTCAACTTCATGTACTTTGCCAATTTAGTGACTTTTAAAAATATGGTTGCTATAACAACTCCTACAAATACCGTGGCTGGCTGCATTATTTAGCGTTGGCGTGCCCCACCTTGGAAAGACATCCTGGTACCACAGAGAGTGTGGGCTTCAATTTCATGTTAGCTCTGAGACTCAGGAACCAGAAAATAGTGCCTGTAAGGTGTGAATATTGTTCTATTTTACAGATGAGGAAACTAGGACTCTCAAAGTTTGGATAACTTTTCCCAGATCGTGCTGGCTTTCAGGGCAAAAGGTACAACAAGGATCCACGTCTGTTGAGACCAGCATCCATGCTCTTGACCAGGAATGCAAGAGTCTTCCATGTAAATAACCTTCCAAATTCCCAAATAAGAACACAGACTTTGAGGACTGTGATGTCAGCATCGAGGAGACCCTACCCCCAACAGCCACCCTTTCTCCTTCTAAGAGAGGTCTGGGGTCTTTTCCAAGCAATAATGCTTCTAGGGCTTGACCAGTTGAAGCTAATCTTGGAATTTCTTTCCTAGAAAAATCTGGAGCATTAGTACATCCTCTTGAGGTCCAAATGCTAAATTGCAGCACTGTCGTAAAACTATCCTATGATTCTGCTTAAACCCAAGACCAGAGATTCAGATGTGGAGATGTCTATTAAAATGTTAACACTTACCTTAATGAATTAAGCATTTCACTAATTCAGGAGAAACTTGGAAGGGAGTACCTGGGAAACATTAGGTTAAGCCCTTGACTACTAGTTGAAAAGTTGGTGGTTCATTCCCAGTCTGCCACTTCTTGGAAATGAGGCCTTCTTCTAAGAGGTCTAACCTTGCAAACTGCAGGGCACAGTGACTTGGAATCAACTGTGTGGAATCTAACAATAAGTGAAGGAGTAGGGGCCAAGTGCTGTTGTGTTGTGGTGGCGTGCCATCAAGTTGAAACCCACTCATAGCTGACACTACTTGCCCACCCCACAGTGGGTTTTCAGAGGCTGTTTAATTACATGAGAGGAAATTGCTCATCTTTCTCCCTTGGAGCAGCTGGTAGATTCAAACTCTGTGACTTTGGATGTCAGCACAGCTCCTTAGCACTAGGCCACCAGAGCTCAAGTAGAATTAAAAAACAAAAATGTGAAAAAAGAGGAACTCATGCAATAGTATTCAAAATGGGTGACCCTGGAAGACATTATGCTGAGTGAAGTATCTCAGTCACAAAAAGGACAAATACTGTATGGTGCCACTGTTGTAAAACAGGACTGACCTTGGGGTTGGGGGGAGACTGAGAAAGATGGGTTCAATAATGTATACTGCATTGAAATAGAGGAGGGAGAAAACTGTTTAAAAGGGATATGTGATTAGGTATTTTGTCATGACAGGTGTCTAGAGCGAAGGCTACATGGTAGAGTGGACCTGGGGGAGGGTTTGTAAAACAATGAAAGAATTTTACTTTTCCAAGAGGGTAGTGTACTAGGGGGGAGGGTTGGGAGGGGAGAAAAGTGCAACAATGAATGGATGGAAATAAATTTTTAAAAATAGATTTAAAAAAATGAAGATACTAGGCAAGGGAAGAATTTCAGGGGATACCCTGGTCTGAGTCACTGGGGGTCTCTGCAGCATATATTAAATAAACCCCAGTTTGTCCTTTACTGGAGAGCTGACCTGCCAGCCTTTGGTAGCAGGAGGGAATCTGGCAGGAGAACGTACCTGGGCACCTCTGGCTCTCAGGTAGCAGGTGTCTGATGACCAAGACAAGCCTCCCAGAGCACCGGCCTGGACAGCAGGGCTCTATGAAGCTAGAAGATGAGCACTGAGGGCTGCAAAGAAAACATTCTGGGGGTGGGCGTGAGGGTGGTCTGGCAGCACAATCACTGTGCCCTGGACACGCACCAACACGTCCTCAACAAGACGAATCCAAATTTTTCTATTTTAAGGCAGAACCATGTAGACTCTTCTGGTGCCTTTTCTCTGACCCACCATGTAGTTCGGAGGACGCACTGGTTTGTTTACCAGTCCTGGCTCCGGCTTTGTCCAGCCCCTCTCAACGAACATCTCTCTGTCCTGCCAAGTGTCAATGACCCTTGAGGGAGTAACAAAAGCTGCATTTGAAGGGACACCCTTTTCTCTCCTCTGTTGCAGTCATTTTCCTGGCTGCCCTTTGCTTTTGTCTAGAAATGCCCCTGCCCTGGCCTTGTGTTTTCAGAAAAAGGCCCTGAATGAATGAATGAATATCCAGGACTGTCTGAAGCAGCTTCCCAGATGGAGCAGCCAGGCAACGTGAACCGGGCCCCCTGCGGCTGCGCTTTTTCACACTCAACTCAGCACCGAGCCACCGGCCATTGCCTCTTTGTTCCCTTTTGCCAGCCCGCCATACTCCAGGCGCAGAAGAAAGAACTTTTGTTTATTCTGGAGAATGAGGCGGGACTGGAGCTCATCTGGGGGCCGCAAATTAGACAAAAGTGGGACAGGGGCCCCTAACTGCTGCCTCATCCACCTGCTGTCCCCGCCAGTATGGGAGACAGGAGACGTTTCCATTTCATAAAACAGAGAGCAACAGTGAGCTCTGAATGGGCCGTTCCCTGCATTATCTCTGGCGATTTGGCGTCTTTCACACATCCCTCAGCACATACATCTATGCGTACACGTGCGTATCCGTGCTCACACACATATATACACTCGTAGGTTGTTGTGTTTTTTTTTTTCAGGTTGGATAATCCTTGAGTGTCTGTTTTTATTTTCCTATTTCCACAGTCCTTGTCAAACCAGTTGTGATTAATCTCCTTTGTCAGTGTGTCCTTTGCCTTTCTCTATCACTCCTCCCTGAGAGAGATTTCACTCTGATTTATTAGGAGAGGGGACGCTGCATTCTCTTAGCTCCTTCCTGCTGGAAAAGGGTGCTGTACATCTCAGGGTGAAAATCTTTTCACTACTCTAAAGGGCCCCTTTGGAAACAGGAAACACGTAGACTATTGTGGAGACTGATTTTGGAATTTAGATCCACTGTTATCAATTGTGCTTAGGGATACATGTTCATATTCTCGGAGATGCATCATTTTAACATGAAACTGTTGCAGCCTACAACGTCACTGCACACCCACGACTCTTCTGGGAGGATGTGAATTGTTGACGTGTCCTCCTTTGTTTCCAGCTGGGAGCCTGGGCCTGTCAGTCCTCGGTGGATCTGGCCATGAGGACGTGACGTTAATGGGCGAGAGGACGAGGTGACGCAGCTCCATGCCGGCCAGTCCGCGTCAGGAAGCGGCTATGGCCTCACAAAAGGGCTGGAGGCTCGACAGCAGCAGCCCCTACGCAGGACTCGGACAGAGCAAAGGCTTCCACCCCTGTTGTTGTTGTTGTTAGGTGCCACCAAGTCGACCACCACTCACAGCACTCTATGAACAACAGATCCTCACCTTACCCAATCCTGTGCCCTACTCAAATCTTTGATAGGCGTAAGCCCATTGTTATACCGTGTCAATCCATCTTGTTGAGAGTCTTCTCTTTCTAAGGCCCTCCGTCTTTCCCCAGCATGATGTCTTTTTCTAAGGACCAGCCTCTCCTGATAACATGCTCAAAGTATGTGAAATGAAGTTTCACCATCCTCGTCTCTAAGAAGCACCCTGGTTACACTTTCTCCAAGACAGATTTGTTCGTTCTTTCAGCAGTCCATGAAATAGTAGATACTACTGAGCCAACAACACAATTCAAAGGCATCAAGTTTTCTTCTATCTTCCTTATTCCTTGTCCAACTTTCAGATTCATAGGAAATAACTGAAACTAACACAGCTTGGATCAAGTACATCTTGGTGTTTAACTGAGAGCCTTGCTCTTAAGCATTTTGAAGAGGTCCTTGACAGCAGACTTCGCCAGTGAAAGAGGTCTTTGGATCTTTGACTGTTGCTGCCACGGGTGCTGATTTTGGATCCAAGTAAGATCAAAGCATTGACAACTTCCATCTTTTTTTCCATCTATCAGGATGTTAGGGAGTTCTAGTGGTCTAGTGAGTAAAGAGTTGAGCTGCCAAACCAAAGGCAGGCAGTTTGAATCCACCAGTGGCTTCTCAGGAGAAAGACGGACAATCTCCTTGAGTGCAACTTCCAGCCTTGAAAACCTGCTGGACGGTCAGTGCTGAGTCAGTTCCAAGTCAGTAGCAGGGAGTGAGTGAGTGCATTCACTTGCTCCCTCCCATGAGGCAAAGCAGGGGAAACAAGGATTAGAGAAAATGAGGACCTGTTTACCAGGGAGCTCTGGTTGCCGAGTGGGTAAGTAATTATGCTGTCAATCCAAAGGCAGGTGGTTCTAATCCACCGGCTGCTCCAAAGGATTAAGATGGACAGTCTTCTTTCTCCCATGTGATTTACAACTTCTAGGGAGCTCTGGTGGCCTAGAGGTAAGAAGTTTCACTGCGATCTCCAAGGAATGAGGTTTTAATTCACCAACTGCTCTGTGGGAGAAAGATGAAAAATTTCCTCCTCTGTGATTAAAACTACCTCTGAAAACCCACTAGAGGGTCAGCTGTGGATCAGTTCAGACTCAACAATACACAGCAATAACAACAAAATGAGTTGAAATTAGTCAGTCTGACTTAACAGCCCATAGCAACAGCGGCAACGACATGTAGCATTCCATGTTATGAATGTAATCATGATGTGTTAATTCATTCTTTCAGTGAATATTTAAGTTATGTGCAGTTTCCCCTCCTTCTTACTCTTAGAAACACTCTTGCTTTGATTATCTTCCTGATGAGACTGTATAGGAGGAATGGAATCACTGTCCACTTATAATATATTAATGAGGTTATCAATTACACAATTTTGTTTTTAAAGCCCAGCATTACTGATGATTAAGTCTTGTCTTGGAATCAAATTCCTTCTTTCAACCAGATTTTTCATTAAGTGTCTACTGCCATACTCAATGATGGGCTCTCTACAATGCATTGAATAAATAAATAGATGAATGAATGAATGAATATATGGACCAACTTTAGCATTGCATTTCATGTTTCCATCTGAAGTAGCTTCAGGAAATCTCTCACCATCAATGTTTCTAGCCCTTTCAACCATAAACAGGGTTCAATGGAAGCAGATAGAAGCTGTAAAGGGAAGATTTCAACGTCTACTTGTGAAAAGAGCTCCAGGAGACTTTACACGATGGACCTCATCTCTGTTTCCCAAAACAGACCGTAAATTTAACCCAAAAATTGAACTTTAGGCGTGTCTCTGAATGCAGTTGCTCAAGTTGCTATTAGATCTCACCTCATGGACTTGAGTTAATAAAAAGGCAGTCAGTTCTTACACAGCAGGATTGTTGCTGTTAGGTGCCATTGAGTCGAGTACAACTCATTGCGAACCTATAAACAAATGATCTGAACTCAGTTCTATCCGGTGCCATCCTCACACTTCTGACACACTACAGCCCATTTCAGCAGTCACGGTGTCAATCTGCTTAGCTGAGGGCCTTGCTCTCTTTTGCCAAACCTCCAACTTTCCAGCATCATGTCCTTCTCCAAGGAATAGCCCCTCCTCACAACATGCCCAAAGTATGTGAGCCAAAACCTCATTATTCTTCCCTCCAAAGGGCACTCTGTCTACACTCTCTCCAAGATCCATCTGTTCATTCTCTTGACCATCCGTGGTATGTTCAGTGCTCTTCCCAACACCACAGCTCAAAGACATCAATTCTTTCTCTGTCACCCTTATTCATTGCCCAGCTCTCAGATGCATAGCAAGTACTCAGAAATACCATGGCCTGAGTCAGATGCACCTTAGTCCTCAAACTGACATTATTACTCCTCAATAATTTGGAGAAGTCCCTAACTGCAGATTTTCCCAGTGCAACGCGTCTCTTTATTTCCTGACTGCTGGTACCAAATAGTGGACAGTAATTTCAAAATATAAATATGCTCCCCTAATCCCTGTTCTCCAAGGTGCCTGTAGTTTGTGTCCAGACCTGACATCTGGACTCCCACTCTCATTGCCTTGGCCAGCTTTGTGACTCCACAGGAGTGCTCCCTGAGGGCTCCATGCTTCTGCCAACCCCTGGAACATAGTTATGCTCATGGGAAGAGCTTTTCTCTCTTCTTTCATTACCATTGAGTTGGGTTCAACTCATAGCTGACCCTCCAGAGGGTTTCGAAGGCTGTGTGGTTTCCTTCCGTAGAATGAGACTTCCTGACTTTCTCTCACGGAGCAGCTGGCGGATTTGAACTGTCAGAGAAGTGTGACCTGTAAATTAACAGCACACCTCTCACAGACTATGCCACCAGAGCTGCCTATGGGAGTCACAAGGAGGAGAAACAAATTAACTGAGCTGAAATTTTAAATGTCAAAAAATATGTAGATGTTAACTACATTTGCCTGCAAATTACTGGATTGGAGGTTTTTCATGTTTAATGGAAGAGACAAGCTGTCTCGGTTTGAGTTACCCCAGAAACAAAACCCAAGAAACAAATGTGCAAGTGATTTATTTGGGAGATGATCTCAAGAAGCAATGGTGATGGCATGAATGGAGGAGAAGGGAAGGGAAGGGAGCCCATAAAGGGCATGGAAATGAACCCATTGTCATTGTGGACAACTTGGACTTGACCTTGGGACATCCAGAGACTGTGCCATGTATGACTGGACTTCCCACACACCACCTCGGGAGACTGGGGATCTGGGAAGCTAAGTTGACATCAGTCAACATTCTCGTCCTTCCAGCTCACCTGGCTTATCTGGAGTGACCAGAGAAAGCCCTCAGGATGCAGTGGGAAGCCATCAGATTGACTCTTACTGGAGCAATGGTTGAGGGAACACGTGTAGCATCAACAGTGTCTGCTATAAAGGCTCAAGTCACCTAAATTCAACATACAGTACAACAAATACAGTGCAGTGTGGAGAGTGTTTTGCGGAGCAAGAAGGGTTGTGGATGCAAAGAAGTTTCCTGGGCTGACTCCACATGAATTTCCACACCCTATTCTTTTTATTCTATCCCATTTGCTCTAATGTGCCCACTACTCTGTCACCCCAGTGAAGGATTCTCCTGCTGCTTCCCACACACAGTGTCCCATCTTTACCATAAAGCTGGTTGTGCACTCACTGCCTCTGCTCTCTTTCCAGGAATGATTCAGATCCAGTCCCTCTTATTTCCCTGGTCAATCATTCTTTAGATCTTGACTTCTAAGAAGATCTTCCTCACTTCCATACTGGCTCCCAGGCTGAGCAAGGCTTATTCTTATAGGTCTGCCCTGTTTTTGTTGTTGTTGCTGCTAATTTTTTAATGTAGTATGATAGGTGTGTCTGGGTCAGGCCATGGTTTTTCTGATCGCTTGCAATGCATCTGAGAGCCGGACAATGAATAAGGATGACAGAATTGGCGCCTTGGAGCTGTGGTGTTGAAGAGCCCTGAACATCCCATAGATGCCCAAGAGAACAAATAAATATGCCTTGAAGAGGGTACATCCGGAATGCTCTTTGGAGGCAAGAATGACGAGGCTTCACTTCACATACTTTGGGCATGTTGCTAGGAGGAGCTATTCCATGGAAACGATGCTGGGAAGGGTGGAGGGTTAGCAAAGGAGACGAAGACCCTCAGCCAGGTGGACTGACACAGTGACTGCTGCAACGGTCTGTACCGTGTCAGGAAACGTGAAGATGGCACAGGGTAGGACGGGGTTCAGATCTACTGTTCATAGGGTCGCTAGCACCTAACAACAATAACAACTTCATTGGCATATATATCTAATATTATTTGTTTAATTGATAATTTGTTGGCCCACAGGTTTTCATTAAATGTTGTTGTTATGTGTCGTCGAGTCATTTGCAACTCAGAATGACCCTATGTACAACAGCTCTAAACCCTGCTCTATCCTGTGCCAATCTCACTGCCTCTGACACTCCCATCCCGATTACCCCAGTCACTGAATCAATCCACCTCATCGAGGGCCTTCCCCTCCTGCGCCGTCCCTCCACCCTCTCAAGCATGATGTCCCTCTCCAAGGACCCGTCCTTCCTTGCAACATGCCCAAAGTATGTCAGACGAAGCCCCAGAATCCTTGCCTCCAAGTATTTCATTAAATAAAGCTATTTCATTAAATAGCTACAAAAAACTGGGTACTAATTGTATAAAATTCAGTAAGACACAGTACCTGTGAATGACGAGCTCACAGTGTGATGAGCAACGCAGCTTTTTACTACCAACCATGTTTAAATGCCAAAATGTGAGCACTAAAATATATGAAGAGGTAATGAGAAAGTTTTAATCTTAGAAGTTCTCCTGTCAACTCTTGTTGTTGTTGTTGTTGCTGAGTGCTGTCGAGTCGTAGGCGACTCATAGCGACCCTATGAACGAAAGTGCTCGACACTTGTGTGCATGACTTTCATCCTTTCTCCAAGTTCATAGGGCCTGAGGGCCCTACGGTATTTTACCATTACCGCACGTCCAAATGCTGGCAAATTGTGGGCCAGAGACCCCCAATTCATCTAGCAAGTCCGCTCTGCGGCCACCCACTTGAAGTAGAAAGAAAGGCACAAACGCCCCCGCGTTCCCCACCTGCATCTTTCTCTTCCAGGTTCACGAGGCTGCATCTACCCAGCTGACACTAGTCGATTCTTAAGACAAAAAAAAAAAAATTTAAGTCATACAGAAATGATGTAGAGTCTAAAATTTAAAATCCTGCTACTAAAGTGTGGTTCCTTGGACCGAAAGCAATGGCATCACCCGGGAGATTGTTAGAAGTGCAGAGTCTCAAGTCCCACCCCAGACCTGGATAATGAAAGGCTAAATTTGAACAAGATTCTCAGGTGATTTTTGTGCACATTCCAGCTTTAGAAGCACCAATGTACTTTACTGTTTTGTGTCATCTGGATCTGTGTCTGCTCTGGTGGCTTAGCATTAAGGAATTGCACTGCCAACACAAAAGTTCATGGTTCAAATCCATCTTGCTACATGAGAGGAAAATGGCAATCTTCCCCCTGAAATTTACTGCCTCTGAAAATCTACTGGAGGGCTTCTGACTTGATAGTACACAACAACAACAACAACGATGAAGGTAATTAATTAAGGTTATCTTTCTGGGCCAAAATAGCAACAAATATGTCATGGAGAAAGGATAACCAGGCTGCTCCTTAGAGGCAAGGACGGTGAAGCTTATATTTTGGGCATATTTTGGGCATATTTTTAGGAGGGGCCAGTCCTTTGAGAAGAATATCATACTTGAAAAAGTGTTGTATCAGTGAAATAGAGGAAGACCTTCAATGAGATAGATTGATACAACACGGGGTGGATTGTAACAACAGGCCCAAGTAAATCAGAGATGATGAGGGTGACACATTCATAGGGCATTCACTATGAAAGTGGTCAAGTCAACGGCACCTAACAACAACAACCATGCTAGGAGAAGAGGCTCTTGAAAATTGCCTTCCTGATGTGTTTGAGTGAGACTGGGTATATTTAGTTCTTTGGCCCTTTCATATGTAACAAAACAGTGATGTGTTAGTCCAGCTTTCTAAATTTCCAATCCCTCATTCTCTAAATCTTCAACTTCCCTCCTAAGAATTCCTCCATCTTTCTAGTTCATCATTGAGGCCTTTAAAGTTAGAGACCAGTGGAAGGTGGAAGACATGCTCTCAGGAGTGTCAGCCACAGTCATCATGTCTGTCCTACACTCTCAGAGTCCCCAAGCCCCTATTAGCCTGGGTTCTTCCACTATTTTCTCCCTCTCAGTTTCTG
The DNA here is from genome assembly GCF_000299155.1 of Elephantulus edwardii. Taxonomy (NCBI): domain Eukaryota; kingdom Metazoa; phylum Chordata; class Mammalia; order Macroscelidea; family Macroscelididae; genus Elephantulus; species Elephantulus edwardii. Next base: position 2,887,265 of record NW_006399888.1, on the reverse strand, counting down.
CACATTTACTATCTTCTCACTGCATGCCTAATTCTGAATGTCTGAAATTTGCATATCTTCCTGAATTCTGAGTTGCAGGGGTTAGAATATTGGAATCTGACTCAAAGAGTTATTCTAAACCAATTATCTGGACAAAAGAAAGAGCAAAGAACATATCTGGCCATTCATGGTGCGGTATCTTAAGATGTTTCCTGGGATGTTCAGCATCACTAGTCATCAGAGGAAAGCAGATTAAATCCACAGTGAGATACCTCTACACTCCCCCCAGAAAGGCTAAAAGGAAAGATTGGCAGCACCAAGCATTGTTTATGTGGGAGTATGAATCAGCACAATCTCTTCGGAAAGCTGGCAGCATCCCCCAAAACCACACAGACTTGTACCACTCCTCAGTAGAAAGGAGTCCTATTGTCCACCAAGACACATACACAGATGTTCATAACAGCTTTCCTTCAAAATAGCCATAAATGGAAACAACTCAAATGTATATGAAAATATGCATGAGTAAATAAATGAGAGTATTATTGCTTATGTGTCATGTGCTTAACTGCAAGGTCACCAGTTTGCATGCACCAGCTGATCCGCCAGAGAAAGCTAGGCTTTTCTGTGGAGATTTACAGCCTCAGGAATTTGACAGAAGGCTCGTTAGAGTAGGACTTGTGGACTAAATTGTTTTGTTATCTCTCTCACTCATTGCCAGTCAGTCGACAATGACTCCAGCAGGTTTCCAGGGCTGTAAATCGCACAGGAAGAGATTGTCCATCTTTCTTCTGCTGGTGGATTTGAACCGTCGGAGTGGCGCAGCTTTTGAGTTAGCAGAACAAATCCCTACAGATTAGAACATCAGGGCTCCTTCAGTTATCTGCTATAGCCGTAATACCACAAGCGTCCTGTCAAGTATGACTCAGAGCAACCCTGTGAACAAAAGAACAAATAGAAAGTCATTTTCTCGCTGGAGAGGAGAAAACAGGGGGGGTGGGGGGAGGAGTGGGAGGGTGGGGAGAAGGGTGCAACAATGAATGAATGGAATTCCAAAATCTCTGTAGATGTTCATTGAAATGAAAAAGAAATAAAAAGAACTCTTGTGGAAAAAAATGGAAAAAAAAAAAGAGGCTAGAAGTCAGAAGCATTGGGGCTGGTTCTGTTGTTGTTAGGTGCCATTGATTCCAGTAGGACTTATAGAGACCCTGTGAACAACCACCCTGAACCCCGCTCTATCCTGTGCCATCCTCATCATCTCTAACACACGAGAGCCCATTGCTGAAGTCACTGTGTCACCCACCTTGTTGGGGATCTTCCTTTCTTTCCTGACCCTCCTCTCCTTCACTGACCCTCCATCTTTCCAAACATGATGTCCCTTTCTAAGGAACAGCCTCACCCAGCTACATGTCCAAAGTATGAAAAACAAACTCTTTCTGTTGGTTGTGGGGGAAGGACCATCTCTCTTCAGGGTCTATTTCCTGGTTCTGTGAAAATCTCCATGTCGCTGGGCAACTATCTTCCCTCATCTAACACTGCGTCTTAATCTTACCCCAAGATTATGCTGCTTAATCTGCTTCTTTCTTATTTTCCAAGAAACTGACATACCCCACATGGATCCTGTCTCATTGATAATAAAGAGAACTCACTTCAAAGTGGGATTCTAACCCCAGAAACAGGAAGTGGGATTCACCACATGTTTGAGAAGATGGGAGAAAGGAAACATAATTGTACTTATAACAGCTCTACACCAATAAGGAAGGTCATTCTACTGACATACTCAATGTGTTATCATAGATTATAAATCTCACAGATAGAATGTGAAGGTAAATAAAGCAAACCACAGGCTGTGTCCACTGAATGTACACCTTGTGTTTCCATGGCTAGGCATTTCTGGAACAGACCCATCTATGGTGACAAGGAATGGAAAGTTGGTGTCTTCCGGAAGGTGAGGGTAGCGTTAACCACGGAAGGAACATGAGAGAACTTTCTGTGAGTACTGTGAATGTTCACAGTGACTACAATTATGGCCTCGAACAGCAGCAGTTGAGAGGATGGCACAGGACAGGTCAGCGCTGGACTCTGTGACACTCAAAGGTGGCATGATTTGAAGACAACTCGGCAACACCTAGTGGCATTTTTTCACAAAGGTGGTTTCAGGAATGTATACATATATATGTAAACATTCATTGCACTGGACACTTAAAATTTGTGCATTTTACTGAATGTGTATATTTTTGTGTGGGAGTTCTGATAGCAACGTCAGACCACATGTCCCAAAGGCCACACGTCTCTGGCAGTTCAAATCCACTGTCAACTTCTTGTGATAAAGATGGACAGTCTCCCCGAGAGCAGTTTACAGCCTGGAAAACCAGCTGGAGAGTCAGCTAGGAGTTGATTCACACTCAACAACAATGTGCTGAGAAGAGTTGTTGAGGGTATTTGTGTAACAAATTTTAATTTAAAAAAAAATAATTTCTGACAGGAAGGTGAGAAGATATCCTATTTTTGTTCTCAGGCCTCCATGAGAAAATAAAATGTAGCCAAGAGTATCTTGAGGCTGCAGGGAGTGTGGGAAAGGATCTCTTTCCACAGCAGCTGGGGACTCCGTCAGGCCCCATTCCCCTACTCCCACCTCTCCCTCACCACCTCCTCCAAACCTGCCATTCATAGACATTGTTTACAGAACACCTGTCATGTGCCAGCCTCAACAGACATTAGATGTGGCATTATTACCTGGGAACACTGAAAGCATCTTTAAGTAGAAGCTCAATATGTTATAGGTTAGAGTGGATAAGATAGATGTTGGCTTCTCAAACAAAGAGTGAAAGAAGAATAGAATTTGAGGAGGTAGTGAAGGTCAGACAATTTAGCAACATGATTTTATTCCAAAATCTTCTACTGTGTATGGGAGACTATCACTGAACTGTCTCCTCTTAGCTACAGAAAAGTGGGTGGAGTTAACGCAGATTCTCCGGTGATGCCAAGGAAGTATTACAACCTTGTGATTCCTAAATTCCCGGAGAGTTTAGTCACCAGCCTAAATGGAAGCTTACCTTTTTTCCACTCAAAGCTCTTTTTTTGAGAAATACTGCTTGGTCATGTGTGTAACTCTAATACAGCCTCTTCAATGGCTGCATCATATTCCATATTCAAGTGTTTCTGAAAGTCCCTGTATTTTGGATGACTGTCTGCATGTGAGTTTAGACGTATCATTGGGAACGCTCAGAGAGAAGCTAGCTGAAAACAGCTTACTAGGCAAGCATGCAGACGTATCCCCAAGAAAACCAGGGGTGCTTTCAGAAACTCTTATGAAACATCTTTCCATTTGGGGGCTTTTTCTTTATTCATAATTTTTTTAACCTAGTAAAAAATGTTGTAATACATACACTATACTATAGCCTTTGGAGTTCCTGAACAGTGCAAAGGGTTAATACACTCTGTTACTAACCAAAAGGTAGGCAGATCAGATTCACCCTAAAGTGCCTCTTGGAAGGAGAGTGGGGAAGAGGCCTTGTCAATAAATATCCTAAATATCAGCCACTGAAAACCCTACAGAGACCGGCTGTTACAAGAACAAATAAATCTGTATTGGAAGAAATGCAGCTAGAAATCTCTTTATAAGGAACGAAAGATGGTAAGACTTTGTCTCATATACTTTGGCTATTTTCTTAAAAGAGGTCAGTTCCTAGAGAAAGGCAGCATGTTTGGAAAAGTAGAGGGTCAGCCAAAAAAAGGAATAATCAGTTGTTGTTGTTGTTGTTATGTGCCATCGAGTTGCCTGCGACTCATAGCGACCCTATGTACAACAGCCCTAAACTCCGCTCTGTCCTGTGCCAATTGCACTGTCTCTGACACTCCCATCCCAATTATCCCAGTCACTGAATCAATCCACCTCATAGAGGGCCTTCCTCTCCTGCGCCGTCCCTCCACCCTCCCCAGCATGATGTCCCTCTCTAAGGACCGGTCTCTCCTCACAACATGTCCAAAATAAGTTAGACGGAGCCTCAGAATCCTTGCCTCCAAGGAGCCACCCGGTTTAACCCTCTCCAGGACAAATCTGTTTGTTTTCCTAGCAGTCCATGGTATTCTCAATACTCTTCTCCAGCACCACAGCTCAAAGGCATCAATTCTCCTTCTATCCTCCTGGGTCATTGTCCAACTCTCTGATGCATAACAGGTGATTGCGAAGACCATGGCCTGTATCAGACGCACCTTAGTCTCCAGAGAGACACCACTGCTCTTCAGCACTTTGGAGGAATAATCAGTAAGATGGATTAACATAGCGGCTGCAAGAGTGGGCTTCATATGCTGAGTGAAATATCTCAAGTCACATAGGGACAAGTACTGCATAATGCTACTGTTATAAAAGGAACGACATGGGAGTTGGGGGGAAACTTGGAAAAGAGTGGATAAATAATGTACACTGCATTGAAACAGATGAGGCAAGACCTGTCTAAAAGAAATATATTAGGCATTATTTGCATGACAACAGTCCAGAATAAGAGGTGCATAGCAAAGTGGACTAGGAGGGTGGGAGGGAGGAAATTGCACAACAATGAAAGAATCTTTTTAAAGAGAAAAGCAAACTGAAGGGCAGGTTGTTGTTGTTAAGTGCCGTGGAGTCACAGGCAACTCACAGCAACCCTAAGAAGGAGAGTCCTCAATGCTTGGCTGTCTTTCATCCTCTCTCCAGGTTCATAGAGTTTCTGGAGGCAAGCTATTATGGAAGTGGATGCCACTCCTCCTTGTTTTAATTGGGGAGCTCCACCATACTCTCTGTCCGCTTTGGGTAACCAGCCATTAATGCATTTGACACACATTAGTGTCACAGTAATATTCAGCCTTACAGCAACCACAAGTTACCTCTGTACAGCAACTTGTACACCAGGGATATACGACCTAGAGGAAAGTCTGAGCAAAAACAATGAAAGACAGGCCTGAGGGCCGCGGATTAAAAGTCACCCACCTTCGGCTTGGTAGCATCGCCTTCTGTCCACTGGGCCAGCTGACCTCTCTCTCTATGTTGCATAGTATTGTGAATATATCAAAACCAACTTAAATGTACACTTTAAAACAATGAGTTTTATGTCATTTGAATCACATCTTAATAAAAATAATTGCAAAAAATATATTTTATAGTCTTATCTGCTGAGTTGAATATCAAGAAGAAAATAAACTAACACCAAATGCTTCCTCTTTGATCACAATTTGGGGTGAGAACTAATATAAGCTGACACACACAAGGCACAGGAAGTGACACACGGGGGCAACACACAGAGAGCTACGCACAGGGAGCTACGCACAGGGAGCTACGCACAGCGAGCTACGCACAGGGAGCTACGCACAGGGAGCTACGCACAGCGAGCGGCAATCAGGAAAATCGGAATTTGAGTGAGAACTATAATTAAAACATTTATTTTGGGAGCCACAGGAAAAGCGAGTCGTGGGGGGCAGGTAGAGAGGAAAATGTGCAACAGTGAATGAATGGAAAGCCAAGTTTTCTGTAAACTTTCATTAAAATATCAATTGTGCAACAATGAATGACTGGAAACCCTAAGTCTCTGTAAACTTTCATTGAAATTAATAAAAAAATATCAATTGTTGTTGTTGTTGTTATGTGTCCTTGAGTCACTTGAGACCCTATGTACAAGAACCCTAAACCCTGTCCTATCCTGTGCCAACCTCATGTGTCTCTGATGTGTCTCTGACACATCTACTGCCATTACCCCAATCACTGAATCAACTCATCTCATCGAGGCTTCTCCTCTCTTGTGCTGTCCCTCCACTCTCCCAAACATGATTCCCTCTCCAAGGACCAGTCCCTCCTTGCAACGTGCCCAAAGTATGTCAGACGAAGCTTCAGAATCCTTGCCTTCAAGGAGCATTCCGATTTCACCCTCTCCAGGACAAACTTGTTTGTTCTCCTAGCAGTTCAAGGTATAGTCAACAGTATTCTCCAGCACCACAGCACAAAGGCATCAATTCTCTATCATCCCTAGTCATTGTCCAGCTCTCCAATGCATAGCACGCAATTGTGAAGACTATGACCCAGATCAGGCTCATCCTTGTCTCCAGCCTGACGTCATTGCTCTTCAGTACTCTGGAGAGGTCCCTGACAGCTGACTTTCCCAATTCAATTCATCTCTTGATTTCCTGGCTGCTG
>NW_006399888.1:2818905-2864132 GCF_000299155.1 Elephantulus edwardii | reverse complement strand
GAGGAGTGATAGGGAATGGCAAGGGACACACTGACAAAGGAGATTAATCAGAACTGGCTTTGACAAGCACTGTGGCAATTGGACAATTAAAACAGACATGGGCGGGGGGAAAGAAGAACGAACTGGGGATGAGGGTGGAGAAAACAGTGCAACAATGAATGAATGAAAACCCGAAATCTCTGCAAATGTTCATTAAAACTAATAAAATTTAATTTAAAAAAAGTTAAATAAGTGTGGTGAAAGTATACAACTCTGACACACACTTTTCCTGGTTTTAAACTCCTTGATCTGGTTAAACAATTGCCTCTTGGTCTAAGTACATGTTCTGCAAGAGCACAATTAAGTAAGTGTTCTGAAATTCCTTTTATTCTCAATATTATTTATCTTTTTTTTTAGAACAGTCAGGTCTCTTTTCATAGTGAATTAAACACTGGTAACCATATTTCTGGTATTCTCTGATTTCAGCCAAGACCCATCTAATGTCAGCAATGATCTCCCACATTCCATGTCCTCTTCTGAATCTGGCTTGAATTTATGGCAGTTTCCTGTCCAAGTAGGGCTGCAATTGTTCTTGAAGCAAGATTTTACTTTCATATGATATTTTTATGCCATCAACACCCATATTTATATCAGTATTATGTTCAATATATTTGAGTAAAAGTTTACAAACCACACTGATTTTCCATTAAACTAGTCGTGTACTTTTTATAACATAGATTACATTATTAAAAATATCTTCTTCATAATCAATTGGAGCTCCCCAACTAAAACAAGTTTGGAAGCAGGAGTGGCATCCACTCCTGAAATAGCTTGCCTCCAGAAACCTTATGAACGCAAACGACGAAAGATATACAAGTATTCAGTTCTTTCCTTCATAGGGTTGCTATGAGTCATCTACGACTCAAAAGCACTTAACAACAACAACAACTCATAATCAATTAAATTGCATTTTCCATATTTATCTGTGTTATTTTTCTTTTCTGGATTAAATATTTGGTGGTGGTTGTTCTTTTTTCTCTTATATTAATATTTTTATCATTTGTATACATTGTGTTTCATACAAGTACATTGTGTTCCATATAGTCTTTAATTTACATTCTATTTTATTCATTTATATTGACTGGGGGATATTTTTCCTCCCTTAGAATCATCCTATCAACTTTTGTGAAAGCGTGCAAGCCACATACTTCATGCCTCATGTCCTAATATTCCCCTTTTAGATAGCCAACTGCTGGTTTTCCCATCCCTACCTAACCAGTACTCTGAGGGAACATACATGTCCCTTTTGCTGAAGAACTCTATGTTCAACTTGGAAACTTGGAGCATCTACATCCATAAGCATTATCCAGTCCAGAGAAGCCACTAGATTGTAGCAATCAACCCTCATTCGTAGCGTGGATCATTTTCTCTTCTTCTGATTGGCTTCTGGTCAACTCATCCCCAGCCACCTGTTGCTAGGTTCAAATGTGCAAGCCCAGGGGTGCACACTACTCCCTGCATTCCAGACCTCTTCCAGGTCTCCTCAATCTGTCCTGGTCCCCACACATGGGGCCAAGTTGAGTCAACAGACCAGGGGTCCTCACGACTCCCTGCTTCTCAAGCCAACAACACTTCTCTGCCCGACCACACATGCTAGGTGGGCAGCACTGAAGGAACACGTCCAAACTCAGCCTGTGTCTCTCCATTGTTGTATTACCCCCACTTTCAACACGACAGCAATGAGGGAGATATTTTATTACTTCAATGACTTCCCTTCTTTAATCACTCTAAAACTGTCAAAACAAAAGAAGCTAAGCTTCTCTTTAATTCATTTACTGATTTTTTTTCTTCGTAGGAGCTCTGGTGGCCTAGAGGCAAGAAGCTGCGCTGCAGTCTCGAAGGTATGCAGTTTGAGGCCACCAGCTGCTCCTCGGAAGAAGGATGGGCAGTCTCCTCTCATGCTATTAAGTACCTCTGAAAACCCGCCAGAGAGTCAGCTATGGCTCGGTTCCGACTCTACAGTACACAGCAACAGCATGAGTTCCTTATACTATGTCAGTTAGTATTTCTGTTATCTTCTTTTATCTGTCATTTCCTTTTACCTCTTACTGGGGAAATAGAAGACTCTGCCTGCTGTTAGAGGAATTTCGTGTCAGTATTTGAGGAGATACCTTTTAGAAGAAGAGAGAAGCTTCCCAGTTGCACTGCTGAAAACAAACCTAGAAGAAAGGAGTAAATGGGTGGTGCATTTCCCAACCAACCTGCAACTTCCCATAAAAAAGAACTTGGAACTATGAAAAGTGATTGTTGTTGTTGTTGTTATTGTTAGTGCCATCAAGTCGGAACTGCCTCAGAGGTGACTCTCTGTGAGTTTTCAAAGGTTGTACATCACATAGGAGGAGACTCTGGATTTTCAGAGGCTGTAAATCACACAGAAGGAGATAGTCTGTCTTTCTCCTGAGAAGCATCTAGTGGATTCATATCACATCCTTTTGGTGTAATTCCTTACCACTAAGCTACCAGAGCTCCCTTGAAATATGACAAAACTATAAAAAAAGTATAGTGTGTGTGTGTCTTTCCTAGGCAATGTTAGCCCAAAAGTTGGCCTTTTTTAGCCATTGAATTAAGTTCCCTCTGGTCTCCAACTACCTTAACTGCAGACACATGGTCTTGCAACTTACCAATAGCTGTGAGACTAGAATAAGCAGAGAGTGCTTCCCACACTGAGTAGCAAGACTTGTAGTGGCAAGACTGAGGGAGACTGGAGCAAGACCCTGGTGAGAGGAAGACCCTCATGGTGAGACCCTGGTGGTGAGACCCTGGTGATGGCACTTGAGAGACTGTGGCACTGCTGTGGAGAAACTGTAGTAAGGTGTAAACAGAGGAGCCCTGAGATAGAGGTCATAGATAGAGGTCATAGTTAAAGGATTTTGCTGTTCCTGACAGCTGCTGGAAGGGGGAGCTGACTTATAACTACTCTGAGGCAAATCTTGCTGGATGACTGAGGAAATCAGAGGCTTCTTGAATTTGTGTTGCTGAACTGAAACCAGAGGCTGGACTAATTAAAGAATTTTGCCTTGGAACTGCTGGGCTAAAACTTTGATTTGCATTGGGTGATATTCTTAGCATCCCCAACTCTTCAACTTACTTCCCTAATAAACCCCATTCTCAGTACCACAACTGTGAGTCTGTGTATCAACAATAAATAAACAAGTCTCTTGCTGCTTCTGTGGCTGTAACTGGGCTATGGGCTCTCATTGTCCGGCTCTCAAATGCAACATCATGATGAATGGAGAAAAGATTGAAACTGTCAACAGCTTCGTCTTGCTTAGATACACAATTAACACCCTTGGCACCAGCAGTCGGGAAATAAGGAGACCGATTGCTCTGGGGAAATTTGCTGTTAGGGACCTCTCCAAATTATTGAGGAGTAATGATATCAGTTTGAGGACTAAGGTGTATCTGATTCAGGCCATTCAGTCTTTCCAATTACTGCTATGCACCTGAGTACTATGCATCTGAAGTTATTGTAGAGTGACTCTTAAATCAATCTCTTTAGAGATTTAAAAACTATTATATAAGCAAGGAAATGAGCTGAGATGAGAGAAGAAAGATACCACATCAAACTGAGTTCATTCAGAAGCAGTTCAAAAGAAGCGGGGACTTTCCTCCAGGGCTCACAGAGAACAAGGCCTTCCACTAGAGTCAACACCCTGATCTCAGAGCTCTAACCTCAACAGTGAGAAAATAAATGTCTGTTTATTAAAGCCTCCCATTTATGCTATATTTCAGCCCCAGATAACTAAGACACCCACTTATATTTATTTCCTTGATAAAATAAGAAAACAGTGGACTTACTCAATACCTTCTCTCTGCATATTTTACTTTAGAAGCTATGTCTTTTCTCCTCCAACAATGAACCATTATCTTCATTTTGATGATACAGATTATTTTCTATTTGTCATAAATATTTTATGATGGGCATTTTCAAATACATAGAAAAGTAAAAACAGGATGTAGTTCTCTCCTATATAGCCATTACCTAGACTTAAAAGATCAGAACATTTTGCCAGATTTGTTACGTCTAAGTTTTTGCCAAGTCCCTGGATGGTGCACATGGGTCAGCACTTGACTACCTCATCGGTTGGCAGTCAGAACCCATGGCAGGAGAAGCTCAGTAGACAGGTACTCGTAATCTGTTCACAGCCATGAAAATGCAGGGAAGCAGATCAATTCTACCACAAGGAGTCTCACCACAGGCAAGGATTCACTTGACAGCAACTATTAACAACAACGAACGTTTACCAAAATTGTTGTTGTTGTTGTTATTTTTATGTGCCATCGAATCGCTTGCAACTCATAGCGACCCTGAGTACAACAGCCCTAAATCCTACTCTGTCCTGTGCCAATCTCACTGTCTACAACACCCCCACCCCAGTCACTGACTCAATCCACCTCATAGAGGGCCTTCCCCTCCTACGCTGTCCATCCACCCTCTCAAGCATCATGTCCCTCTCCAAGGACCAGTCCCTCCTTGCAACATGTCCAAAGTATGTCAGACGGAGCCTTAGAATCCTTCCCTCCAAGGAGCATCTCAGTATAATACTCTCAAAGATGAACCTGTTTGTTTTCTTAGCAGTCCGTGGTACATTCAATACTTTTCTCCAGCACCAAATAGTTACAATAAATTACAAACATTAAGACAGTTACTTTAAAATACTTTCATGTAAGTCCTTGAAAGTAAGGGCATTTTCTTACCTAACACTATACTATATTATCATTGGTACATGATTAATTAAGTATTTGGCTCTCTCTGACTGAAAAGCCAGCAGTTTGTGGGAGAAAGATGAGTCAGGCGAATTGGATAAAAATTTATAGCCTCAAAAGTCCTACGGGGCACTTCTACTCTGCCCTCTAGTATGACTATGAGTTGGAGTCAATTCGACAGCAATAGGGTTTTGGTCTACACCATCATCACACCAAGCAACATGAACAATAAACCCTTTCTACTCCCTAGTACCCAACCCATGTTGAAGCTTCTCCAATTGCTGTCTGTAGTCAGTTTGTTTGAGCCAAGATCCACATGGTGACCACACAGGGTATTTGCTTGTTATGTCTCTCAAGTTCCTTTTAATACAAAAATCAAGATTTGGCCATGCTCTGCTCTGCAGCAGTAAGTTCAGGAACGTGTCTGGACGAGGCCGCACTCTCCTGGTAGGCTGAGGGGACAAGGAAGGTGGTGTTTGTGTCTGAGAATACTGGAACCTGCAATAATATTGTGTATCATGAACCAGGAATGTGAGGTCTACTGGCCCAAGAACTTATCTTTGTAAATCAAGAGTGGACATTCGGGCTTCTAGAAGTTTTTATAGAATCCTCACTTTTTCAGATATTATCTGACTCCACGGAAAGACGTAGCGCATGAGTTTGCACTTCTGTGTGGCCCAGGAAAACTCCTAATCTCTGAAATGGGTGCTGGCTGTGCCAAGATACAAAGGCGCCATTTCTTTCCATTTGGTAAGTGAGCTTTATTGATTTATCGATCAGTATTTGTTTCTGGATGGTCTGCCAATCTGAGCCCTCTGTTGTCATTGTCAATTCTATTGACAGTCTTCCCAGAAGAGACTGGCAAATTTGAAACATTTGTCTTGTAGTGAAAAGAAAAGAAAAAATCAACAGGGTAATTCATCTTTAAATTGGAAGCTCTTTCAAGAACTTTGCCACAAGATAGCCCATTAATTCTTAATATCCACCTTTAGAAAACAAGCTATGTCATTGTTGCTCCCATGTCTCCTGCAACAGCTGACCTATGAACATGGTGGATGCATTTTTATGGGAAACTAACTATTCTTCAAATTCCTTCTCCAAACCAAAGTAGAGAATTCATCAGAGTTACTATAAGTTTGGAGTTTGGGGTTTTCTCCACCCCACCCCCACCCCATCAAATACTGTTATGGTTCAAAACCCCATTACTGTTGTTGACACTATATCTTTTTATTTTAAAATATTTTTTAACCACAAGTAGATTACTTTAATATATAGTTTGTTCTCATACAGTTTAGGAGGCTACAAGTTGAAATCCAGGATGCCAGCTCTAGGTAAAGTCCTTTCTCCATGAGCTGTGAAGTAAAGTTCTTCTATCCTTCAACATCTAGCAGTCCTTGAAACTTCCATGTGTTCTGGCCTTCCCCAGTGTCAAGGAGTCCAAGTCCAAGAAAATGTACTCAAGTTCTCAAGATTATTTCTTGGTGGTACTAAGAGTTCCCCTCCTCCCTGCTCCCTTCTCTCTCTCTCTCTCTCTCTCTCTCTCTCTCTCTTTCTCTCTTTACTGTCACTGTTTTAATATTTCCTTTTTATAAATGAGGCTGGTATGTCAGGATAAACTGCTGACAATTTGCTAAAACTTGAGCCTGAATCTCACCAAAGGAAACCCAGACCACAGTGGAATAGAAAGGAAGTCAGATATTCAGAGCTTGTTGACCTAAAGGGGTTATTGGACAGGCCACACCCTAGAATTCCCCTTCCATCTGATTAAGAGTGTGATTAAATTAGGGAGTTTTGCATCCCACCCTGTGTTCCTACAGTTATCTCGTTTAACAGATTATGGGGGATCGTTACACGTTGTCTACATGACATAATTATGTGCGTGCATTTTTCTGGGATGTTGACACTCTATCTTATCTAGTCCATTTTTCCTTTAGTGAGCCATTTTTAATGATTGACACAGAATCTATCAAGTTCTATAAGTTAGGACACTTTACAACATCTACTTACACCAAACTTTATTCTAAATTGCTGCTCAGGAAATTTCCTGGCATATTTTCCAAATCTCTACGTGTCTTCCCCATATTTAATGACTCTTGGCAGCATTTTCATTTGCTGACAGAGTGTTTCCAGGTTTCACTGGGGCTCTCCCCATTACTTGTTTTTATTCCACAAAGACAAGACAATTTTACACACTATAGTGTGTGATTTTCCATGTTTCATTCAAATAAACATTTTAAGAAGTAAAAAATTTATTGTTATGTCTGATGAAATGCTTTGGTGCTGAATCAGGTTTTCTTCATGACTTTGCAAACAAAATAATGAAAAAGTATAGAGCTTTGTAATTTCCTAGATGCTTAAAAAGAAAAGTCTTCCTTGATGAGATGGATTGATTCAATGACTGGGATGGGGGGGGGGGTAGGTGTGTCAGAGACAATAAGTATGGCACAGGATAGAGCAGGGTTTGTACGTAGGGTCGCTATGAGTCGTGGGTGACTTGACAGCACACCACAACAACAATGATAAAACCTTAATGTTAGATTGCATGAAATGAAATTGCCAATTTTAGGTAAAAACAGTTATGTATTGGCAATTTCACAAGACTTGGCAAAATACTATTATAACTTAATTTTTCTAAACCCAAAGTAAGGTTCAAAGATAGTGAATATGAATACATCATTCAGAAAATTTTCCTTCTAATTTTGAATTTTTTTACCATACCCTGATAAAGTTATCATTAAACTGTCAGTGTTTTTAATCTTATCATTTATTCACACTAGAAATACAAAGTGTCAGCTCCATCTTCTCTTGGCCTGTTCAACTTGCCTCATTAGTATAGTATCTTCAGTCTGTGGATTTTTTGCAGGAAACTTTCAAACCATTGTCTCTTTGGAGAGGATAGCCCATAAATCAATTTGACAGGTGCACACACACACACACACACACACAAGATACGCATAAAGCCCAGGCAGCCACACTATATTGAGAGTACTCTCTCTTTCTTTGGGATCCCCATTGAGGGCTTATAACCTGTACCCCAACAAAGATGTCTGGGTTGATGAATGCATGCAGTATTAGTGTAACTTCAAATAAAAATAGGCCTTCTAAACTAAGGTATGCCTGATTCACACCACGGTCTTTTCAACCACTTGTTATGCATCTGAGAGCTGGACAACGACCAAGGTTGTCAGAAGAAGATTTGAGGCCTTTGAATTGTGGTATTAGAGAAGAGTGCTAAATATCCCATGAAATGCCAGAAGAGCAAACAGATATGTCTTCGAGAAGGTGCAGCCAGAGTGCTCCTTTGGTGGCAAAGATGATGAAGTTTCATCTCACATACTTTGGGCATGTTGCTAGAAGTTACTCCTTGGAGAAGGACATCATGCTTAGTAAGCTGGAGGGATGATGAAAGAAAGACCCTCAACCAAGTGGGTTAATACAGTGACTGCAGCAGTGGGCTTGAGTGTATCAGAGACTGTGAAACGGCAGGGTATAAGACAGGTTCAGGTCTGTTCATAGGATCTCTATGACTCGTACTGGGCTGGATGGCACCTTAACAAGAACAGCAATGTCTTCTACCTGCCACCTAGTGGTTTGATCAGCACGAATACCCCTGTTCAGGAAATCACTAAGTGATGCTCATGGACTCATCCTTTGCCACTGGCTGCCCAGACCCACCAGCACTTCGGCAGACCCACCCTGTGATTGGCAACCCACCCTTTGTATCCCATCTCCTCTTCATATAAGGACATTAGTCATAAAGAGATGAGTTGTTGTTGTTGCTACATGCTGTTGAGTCATTTGCTACTCATAATAACCTTCTGTACAACAGCTCTGAAGCCTGCCCTGTCCTGAGCTAGTCTCACTGACTGCAACACACCTACTCCCACAACCCCATCACATCCAGGGTCTTCCTTTCCTGCACTGTCCCTCCACCATTTCAAGCATGATGTCTATCTCCAAGGACCTGCCACATGCCCAAAGTCTGTGAGACAGAGCTTCAAAATCCTTGTCTCCAAGGAGAAACCTGGCTTCACTCTCTCCAACACAGAACTCTCTGCTCTCTTGGTAGTCCATGGTATGTCCAAGACTCTTCTCTAGAACCACACCTCAAAGGCATCGATTCTTTTTCTGTCATCCTTAATCCTTCTCCAGATTTCTAATGCCTAGCAAGTAATTGCAAAGACCATGGCCTGGATTAGGTGCACCTTACTCTCTAGACTGATATTATTGTTTCTCAGTACTCTGATGAGGTCCCTGACCATAGATTTTCCCAGTGCAATTTGTATTTTTATTTCCTGACTGCTGATGCCAAGAGTGTTGACTGTGGAACTGATGAAACTATACCCTAATGACCTCATCTTGACTAATCATATCTACAAAGATGCTTCTTCCAAATAAGATCATATTCCTAAGCACCAGTGGTTAAAACATCTTTTGGCAGGATACAGTTCAGCCACAACAGAACTTACTAAATATTTATTGAAGCAATGACTAAGGGTCCTTCTGGCACTAACATCCTATGTGTCTATAAATGAAATGACGAATGTGAAATGCTGCAGAAACAAGTTGTCATGCAGGGGAGAGCTCCGATACATGGCTGTCAGTGGGGGTCGGTTGACCAGAGACCTGATTCTGCCTTCTACCTCTGATGTCAGATTTACTTTCTTTATACCCAAGCAAGTCAAGTGTAGACCGCTGTTAAATAAAAACGGATGGCTGCATCCTGAAGCTATAGAAGTGCTCTCCACTCAAGATTATGTCTTCACATCTGTAGAAATAATTGACATTCATACAAAGACCCCAAAGGTGGGGCAGGAGCGTAGGCTTGTCTTCCAATTAATCGAAGAAGAGTGAAATGAGTTTCTAGAAAGTGTTCCTGTTAAGTGCATTTGAGCACAACAGTTACACTCTCAGCTGCTAATCAAGAGGGTTATGATTCATCTCTAACCCACCCTTTGTATCTCATCTTCTCTTCATATAAGAAGCATCATCCTCCAGGAGAAAGAATACAGACATGAAAACCTCAGGAAACAGTTCTACTCTGTCACGTGGGATCACTGTGGGCTTGAGTTGCCTTGAAGGCACCGAATGATAAAATCAAGCCCCTGGAAAACAGAGGCTGAGGCAGGATCCTGGTGCACATGGTTGATGGAGGGTGGCCTTTCAGGAGAGGAGGAGTGAAGGATGCAGGGCAGGGCTGGGGAAGGAGCTGAACCAGGATCTGGAACCAAGAGGAGTCCCCACCTCAGTTTAGTTCCTCAGGGAGCCCTGGAACATGAGCTACACTCAGAGTTAGTCTCACACTAAGTATGGACGGGGCTGACGTCTGTACCCCATTATTATCGTCACTCATTATCTGTGAGCTACCAGGGAACGAGACGCATAAATTCTCATTAAGAAAGCTCCATGTTGCTGCACTTTGGGGTCATTGAGTTCGTTTCTCCTCATAGTGACCCTGCGTACAACAGAACAAAACAAAACACTCTCTGGTGCTGTGTCCCCCTCACAATCGCTGCTTTGTTGAGCCCACATTGTAGCCACTGGGCCGATCCATCCCCTCGAAGGTCTTCTTTTTTGCTGACCCTCTACCAAGTATGATATCCTTCTCCTGGGACTGTCCCTCCAGATTACACACCTAACGTATGTGAAATAACGTCTTTCTAGCCTCATATCCATGGAGCGTTCTCACTGTATTTCTTCCAAGAAGCTTTTGAACCTTGAACCAAATCTACTCCCATTAAGCAGGTTAGGACTCACGCCTCCCTCTCTCAGGTTCTCCAGACTGCAAATCTTAATGAGAAAAGACAGTTTTCTGCTGCAGAGCAGCTTGTGGGTTCAATCTTGGTCATCAACTTAACGTGTAATGCACTACCCCAAGAGCGCTCCTTCAGAAGCCCCTGTTGTTGTTACCATTGTGTACCATTGGGTCAGAATTGACCCATAGCTGACCCTCCTGCAGGTTTCCAGAAGCAATAATCACATGAGAGGACCGTGTCTATCCTTCTCCTGCAGAGCAGCTGGTGGATTTGAACCATGTGCCTTTCCACTTTCCACTAAGCCATCAGAGCTCACTGAGAAGATGCAAGGGGACAATTGTGAGCCATTAAGAACCACCTTGCAGAGCAGGTGAGAAATGGTATACTGTGTGATACAGGGGTTCAGGGTAGGTAGGGCGCCCAAAGCATCCTCTATATATAGTTCATAATCTGTGAAAGAAAAACAGGTATGTTGCCTATATATCAGCTTACCGAAGACCAGGATATTTGATCAGCCTGATAATACGGAAGGTCAGTGAAAAAGAGGAAGACCCACAATGAGGCCGACTTGACACAGTGGTTGCAACGATAGACAACAGAGCCAGGACTGTGAGGAGAAGCAGGACCGGGCAACATTTTTGTTCTCCTGCATGTAGCATTGCTGAGAGTTGGAATCAACTCACTAGCCACCAATAACAACCCTATCAGAGGAGCTTCTGAGTGGTATAAATGGTTAATGCACACAATTGCTACCTGAAAAGTTGTAGGTTCACATCCAGCCAAAGACACCTCATAAGAAAAATTCAGCAATGTTTGTTTTGTTTTAAATCAGTCATTGAAAGTCCTATAGAACAGCTTCACTCTGACACACACACATAGCATGACCATGAGTGGTGTTGCCAGAAGGCAACAGGTAAAATAAGGAACCCTCCTGGGATGTGCTGGCTGTGATGTTTCATTATCCCCAACGTCCAAAGACCATCAGAGCGAAAAATGAGTTCATCTGGGGGAGCACAGCTAGCACTCAGGCATCTCGTTAGTTTCCCACACTCATCTGGAGGTGGTTTATGCAGCCGGGAAGCAGGTTTCATTTTGCTAAGAATTATAAATTTGAGAGCTCCTGCATTAGCGGTGGTTTGAATAACAGTGGTGGAGAAAAGCTATTAGACCAGGCATGCTCACTGTCTGTTCATAGACCATCTTGACTTATAATGGTGCCAGGGGATAGTAAAATGTTTTTTGATGGGTGAAGGCTTCATAACAACACAATTTTAGAAAATACTTTTAATAATTGGATTATGATGGGGAAGTACTCAAATAGCTACTCATTGCTATTGTTTTGGGTGGGGAAATGATATATTGCTATGTTTTCACCATTCTCTTCTAAATTATTAGCAGTGGGTTGGTTTGGGAAAGACTGCTGGGTAGGTGTCACTGTTTATAGTTATAAAGCTAATTTTAATTGTTGTTGTTGTTGTTGTTGTTGTTAAGTGCTGCAGAGTTGCAGGTGACTCATAGAGACCCTATGAACAAAAGTCCTCAACACTTGTGTGATTTTCATCCTCTCTCCAGGTTCATAGAGTTTCTGTAGGCAAGCTATTACAGAAGTGGATGCCACTCCTGCTTCCAGGCTTGTTTTAATCGGGAAGCTCCACCAAACACTGACCACCATGGGTAACCGTTATCGCATTTGACACATCAGGGTCACAGTGTTCAGCTTCACAGCAACCACAAGTTACCTGTGTGTGGCAAGTGGACAGACAAGGGCTATACGACCTAGTTTTTGTGGGTTTTTTGTTTTGTTTTGTTTTGTTTTGTCCTTATGGGGAACAGAGGGCTGAGAAGACTGAAATTATTACAAAGGAAAATTCCACTCCTTCCCTTTCATATCCCCTTCACAAAACCTTTAAGATAATAGCAGTGTTAATTCCCTAGAGTTTCTTTGAGTTTTCTTTCCTCCGGGAGCTCTATTGGCCTAGTGGTGAGGAGATGTACTGCCAATCCACAGGCATGCAGTTCGAATCCACTAGTTGCTCTGAAGGAGAAAGATGGATAATCTCTTCTCATGTAATATACTGCCTCTGAAAACTGACTGGAGGGTCAGATATGGGTCAGCTCCAACTTGATGGTACACACAGCAGCAACAAACCTGCCCATTGACTCGTGGAAATACCAATGAAGAGTTGAGCTGGCTATCCCAACAAATCAAGAAAAAATGAAATCGCACAATACCTTACAATTCAGACGAACCTGAGGGACATTATGTCGATCAAAATAAATTGATAATAGTCTTTAGTTTCTGTATATTCACTTGTTCATGTCATCGCATAGAAAGAAAAATGAATAATATTTGAGGATTTTTTTATCAATTTATTTTTGTTTTCAGAGGCAGTCCATTGCAGGGGAAGAGAGCTCCCAGAGGGAGTGATCATTTCAGTGCCTCAAATTTCTAAAAGTAAAAATAACTGGATCTGTTGAAACTGGAAGACCATTGCCTTGGGATATTCGACAACCCTTGAACTGAAATGAAACCCTGGGGTCACTGTTTAGCTAACTAAAAGATTGTCTCACAAAATAATGTCCCTCATGAATATTGTGTTCCTTTCAAAAATCATCTCGATGGGACTAAACAGTCAATTCAAACGAGTATATAAGGGGCAGGGAAACCAGATTTATGGAAACAGAAGCAGACAGAAGTAATAAAAATGTTCAGACATTTTTAAGTAAGTGTCAATGTCACAAAACAATTTATGTAGTATGTGTTGAATGAGAATTTAAACTGCTGTGTAATCCTTGATGGGAAGTGCAGTTAACTAGCTACTCCATGCCTCATGCCCTAGGGTCTCGCTTTTAGATAGCCAATCTCCGGTTTGCCAATCCCTATCAAATCAGTATTCTAAGGGAACAAGCATGTCCCTTCTGCTGAAGAAGCCTGTGTTCAGCTTGGAAGCTTTGAGCATCTGCATCCACAAAGTCTAGTCCAGAGCAGGCCATCAGGGAGCAGCCATCAACCCTAGTTCACAGCATGGATCATCCTCTCTTTATCTGATTGGGTCTTGATCAGCTCATCCCCAGCCAATAGGCATCGTCGTAAAGAGTCACCTTAGAAACTCAAAGGAGGTTGGCCATGGACCAGAACCAACACTAGATACTGGGTTTAGTCCATATAGATCATTGCATTGGTCATGCCTTGCAAGAGGAAGATTGAAGGACGCTGTTTTAACAGTTAGATGCAGGAACTGTTGGCAAGCATTTAAAAACAGAAGTCAGAGAATGCCATTCCTCTCAACACACTTGACTCACTCCAAGAGAATTCCAGAGGTCGTAAAGTATCAATACACTGGCTGCTTGGCTGCAAAATTGATCTTTATTCCTGTAACCTGAGGAAGCCATTCTCTCTTGTTTTGTTTCTCCCTGATACAAAGATGCCCTTAATATAAAACAATGCTTGCTCATCCTGAGCAAGTTAAAAAAAAAACACATAAAGGGGAGAAGTGCTCAAAATTCTGTGGCTAACACGTTGTTATGCTGATTGTTTTTTCTACATAGATATTCCGCAGATCCATAAATTCTAGCAATAGTAATAATGCCAAGAAAGACACCACGTCGGTAAAAATGTTCTCAATCAAAAAAAAAAATATATATATATATATTTTTTTTTTTTCGAAAGAAATGTGGTGGAGAGGAGTGGGCCGGGAGAAAAGTGCAACAATAAATGAATGGAAATCCAAAGTCTCTGTAAATCTTCATTAAAATTAATAATAATAAAAAAATTTTAAATGTGAATATGCAAATAGTTTTACGGATAGAAAAGTCTCTCTACTAAACAATGAAGACCAGTTTGCACAAGTAGAACATCAAAGATCATATAAAGAAAGGACATTGCAATGGCTGAAAAGGCAAGAGGTCAGTGACTGGTGAAGGGTGGGAAAGTGTGAAAATGGTCAGTCTTTGGAAGCCACATTTTTCTATCATCATTAATTTTAATGAAAATTTACAGAGACTTTGGATTTCCATTCATTCATTGTTGTACTTTTCTCCCTGGCCACATTCTTTTTTGTTGTACTAGTTTCTTTGGCAAATTTTTAATCTCTTTTAGATGTGTGGTAAAAATAAAGAAAGAAAATTCATATCCATTGCTGGCGGGAATGCAAAACGGTAGAGTCTTTGTGGAAAAACAGTGTGGCAGTTCCTCAAAAGTCTAAAAAGAAAACCAGCTAGAATCCAGCTATCCCCTCCTGGGTATATACCCCAAAGGCTTGAAAGTCAAGACTCACACACCAGTGTTCATTGCAAAGATATTCACAATAAGCCGAAAAGTGGAAACAGTTACAAAGTCCATGAACTGATGAATGGATACATACATGCGCACAATAAAATGCTGCTGAGCCAGTACAACTGAAGTCTCGGTACATCCTACATTATGGATGGAGTTGGAAGACTCAGAATTTGCTGGCAAGTTCATTACTACACATAGAGACCTTCCATTTGGTTTCCCAGGCAGTGAATCTCCCCCACCCCAGACTATAAATCTTGAGGAAAGGAAGCTAGTGGATTCAAACCGCTGACCTTTTGATTAGCAGTGTAACACACTAGGCGTTAGGCCACCAGAGTTCCTTGAATGACATTATGCCAATAAGTCAGTCACCAAAAGACAGCTACCAAGGCATGTCCTCATTTAAGAAAAGGGAACAAAGTTAATTAGTAGTTACCAAGGGTAGGTGGGAGGAGGAAATGGAGTTAATGGTGATGGAAAAATCACATTAAGTCTAAGTCTGGGCAGCCAGTTATTCTAATTGCTGCCAATAATTTACATACCTGGGAAAATCTGAATTGGGACAAACCTACAACATAATATTTACATATTGTAATAGTTACATATTTACAACAATGACCCCAAAAAAGCAGCTACCAAGGCTGCTTAGGTAAAATAAACCTGCTGAACTCATCGTGAAGTCAGAACTGACTCACAGCTGACCCTCCAACAGGCTGCAAATCACAAGGAAGGAAACCGTGCAGTTTTCTCCCTCAGAGCCGCGGGTGAATCTGATCCCCCAGAGAAACAAGGCCTTTAGATTGGCAATGAAACTCCCAACAGGCTACACACCACAGCTCCCTCACTCCTATGGAGAGAAGTCATTTTCAAATTTTCTATATCAATATTCATGGAAAGAGGAGGAAAATAATAGTCTTTTTCTATTTAATAAAAGAAATCTTTGATTACTGTGAAAAACACTGTTTTCTCCAAAATTCCAAACCATTTTTCCTCCCAATATCTCATTATGATTATTATCATGTCTAAAAATAGTTGTAGAGGGGCTTCAGGCCTTTTGTTCACAGGGTCACTAAGTCGTCTGACTGGACAGCACTTAACAACAACAACATCATGTTTTATACATATACTTTATGTTTTATGTAATCATTCACACACACTGTATTTCATTCGTGTACTTGTGTTTTACACAAATATGCATTATTTTATCTCATTAATCACGTTGTTCTGTGGCATTAGCATGCCCCTGCATCTTTTCAAGTCCCGGTTGAGCACTTCCCAATCCTTAACTCTCCGACCTCTGCTGTCCTAGTGATTTTTTTTTCTCCTTCCCCACTTCTGTCCCTCCTTCTCCACTCCCTTTCTCCTTTTGAACATTTGTGTATATCTTGCTCAGTTATTCTTCCATTTTACAAGAATGGTCTTATGCCACATTTGACCTTATGAGACTGAAGAAGTTCACTCAGCGTAATGTTCTCTAGGATGTTATAGGATACTTTGTGAAATCGTTGTTCCTTGGTGCTGCATACTGTTCCATTGTGCTGACTGTTGATTTTAAAGTACAGATGAGTTGAATGAAATATCAGTTTGAATCCAATATGCAGTAAACACCCAATTATTGCATCTTGATCTATTTAGTCAGATCCCAAGGTTAGGCATTTGGGTGAACAGATTTGCAACCAGCTGTGTTCTCATTGGGTTTGGTTTTGTTTCTCTTACATTTAAGGCACGGCATTGGCTTGGGAGGTGAGGACAGAGACGTGAAGCAGTCTCCTCTGGTTTGTGTGATTCCCTTGCCCTACCTCCCTCCTCACCAGGCGTCAGCAGTCCCTGAATTAATGACAAATTCTTGGGGCAGCAGAGTGATGGTAGACTCCATGGAACATCATGTTTTAGAGGTTTGGGGAATGCAGTCTGTATTTTAAAATGCAGACTACATCCAGACAGGCAATTAGACCTTTCAACTGTCTGTCCATGCAGCTAGTTTAACCAAGGCCATCAACTCAAGTTACTACTGTGGAGTTGGAACCAACTCATAACTGACCCTCCAGAGGTTAGTTTTCAGAAGCCACATATCACACAGAAGGAGAGTGTTCATCTTCTTCCCAAGAAGCAGCTGGTGGATTAGAACCCAACCACCTTTGGATTCAGAGCAAAACTCCTTACCCTTAGGCCACCAGAACTCCTCAAGGTCGTAGTGACTAACATTTACCTATTGTATATTTAAGGAAATGATAAGTTTAAATGCTTATTTGGTACTCATTTGCAATCTGAAGTTATCCGTCAATTTTTTTTAAATAGTAAGATTCAGAGTTTATACCCCTCCCGTTTTCGAAAAAGGAACATTGGTTTCTGTTAGGGCCTCGGAGCTGCTCTCCCTCCCTTTCCCCAGAACAGCCGCAGAAATGATCAAAGCAGCAGCTGCAGCTCTGTTCATCTCTGCTAGAGCTGCAAAACCATTCCACCTCCCTTTCCCAGGAAGAACAGTCCATGACCCCGACCTACTCCTTTATCTTGTACCAAGCAGCTGTGAACATCCTAACTCCCAATTTCCATGTAAGACAATATAAAACTCCACTCTAACATTAAGTAGCTACTGGTCTCTACTTTAGAGACAGCCCAGCAGTTTCTCCTCAATAAACTGTCTTTCTTGGCCTGAACTGGGTTCTGTTCTTCCTCAGCGACCTGTACAATTTGTCGTGATACTGAGCCTTCTCCATGTACTTTGAGCTCACTTTCGCTTGCTGAGTCAGATAGGATGAGAAAAATACTATTTTAAAAACTGCTGGCAGTTGGAGTTGTTGACCTTACAGAAATATGCAAAATGTATAGGTTGTCTTAGTTACCTACAGCATTGCTGTTAAAAAAAAAAAGAATCATAAGTGGGTGGCTTTTAAAAACAGAAATTTATTTTCTCATAATTAAGAAGGCTCAAAACTAGGACTTCTTGTCATCAAGTTGGAACAGACTCCAGTTGGTCCTCTACTGGGTGCCCAAGGTTGTAAATCTCACAGGAGTAGATAGCCTGTATTTCTCCCACAGAGAGGCTGGTGGGTTTGAACTGCCAGAGGAGGGTTAGCAGCACCACTCACTATGGACCACTCCACCAAAGGTCCCTTTAAGAAGACTCTCTAAGCTCACTCATTGTCCTGAACTTGGAACTGACCCACAGCTGACTCTCCAGCAGGTTTTCTAAGGCTGCAAGCCTAGATTGTCCATCTGACTCCCAAAAAGCAACTAACAGATTCGAACAGCCTGTCTTTGGATTGGCAGCTTAATTCCTTACCCACTAGGCCACTTAAAATTGGGGTCTTGGCTTCCTTCCTCGTTTCTGCTGTCCGCAGGCAATCGAAGGTATTCCTCTGCTTATATATGGGTCTACAAAGCTTCTGTCTCCCCCTTGTGTATGGGTCTCCATGTCTCTCCTGCTGTTTTCTAAGACAACACTTGGAAGGGATCAGGCTTACATATAACCCATCCTAACCTCATTAGCATAACAAAAGAAGCCCCTTATCTCCAAACAGAGTCACACTTCCAGGTACAGGGGCAAGGGCTTCACCACTTATTTTGGGAGGACACATTCCGTTTACAATAAAGGGTAAGACATTATTTTGGTTAAACAATATATGCTGTTGGCATGAGCTCATGAAATAATTCATGGCAACCTCATGTGTACAACCTCACGTGTACAACCTCACGTGTGCAACCTCACGGGTACAACCTCACTTGTATAACCTCATGTGTATAATCTCACGTGTACAACCTCGTGTGTAACCTCACGTGTACAACCCCATATGCACAGCCTCGTGTGCACAGCCTCGTGTACAACCTCGTGTACAACTTCACGTGTGTAACCTCACGTGTACAGCCTCACATCTGTAGCCTCAAGTGTGCAATCTCACATGTGCAGCCTCACGTGTATAACCTCACGTGTGAAACCTCGTGTACTTTACATGTACAACCTCATGTGTACAAGTTCACATGTACAGCCTCACGTATGCAAAGTAGGACTGTTTCATCGTTTTTTCAAAGCAGTGACCCTTCCTAAGCAATGGCCAGGCCTGTCTTGCAAGGAGCCTCCGAGTGGGTTCAAACCGCCCACCTTTGCAGTACTCAACAATTTGCAGCACCCAGGGAGTCTCTGATGCGAGTGTTCATGTCTATCTCACTAGTTCTGTCCCCGTAGCTACCCTGTCTATGACATCTGGGATGCGGACAAGCTGTCTATTAACTCTAAAGGACAGAGAGTTGAATGAACTATCAGGGGTTTGTGGGCTAATTTAAAGAAGAAGCCAACGTGTGAATTTATTTTCTATTGTTTATAAGTGGTCGTGGGAATCTCAAATCATGAAACTCTCACAGGAAACAATGTCATCCTGTGCGTGCTTGGAGGACCGCTTGCACCCTCTCCGTCATTGCCTCGGCTGTGGGGACCCCGAGTCTTCCCTAGCAGCTGTGTGCAGACACCTCACCCCCTTGTCACTGATCATTTGCCTGCATGTGATGGGTGACTCCTAACCACAGTAAGCCTGTGACACTGCCCGAGGGGAATGTTCTCAGGCCACCCACACAGCGAACTCCATGTCTCCAGCTCTCCTCAGACAGAAGCGCGACCCACACCTCTCAGTGGTGACAGCTCTGAAGCCTGCTCCCCACATCTCTCAGGTTCCTCGGGGGATTACGCCCCAGTTGCCTCCAGCAGCAGCAATCTGCTCACCGACACACTTTTCTGCCGCTTTGCCTTCCCCGTCTCTCCTCTGCACCCCATTGCATGTGCCCCCTGAGCTTACTCTCAGATAACTACTTGTATTCAGACCCTGGTGTCAGGATCAGCTTCCCAGGAAAACTGCACGTAAAGCAGTCACTTAACGGATTTGTTAAATGGATTCTTCCTTTCAGGGCTCCTCAAGTCAAGTTCTTTAGCCTCCAGCATCGACAGGAAGCAATTTTCACAGAGAAACTTAAAATATGCAAACAGCATTCAAATCCCGCTCAGTGAGTAGGGTAAGAACTACTGTTATTGCTGCAAACCTAATTATGTTCACGCCCACCAAACGCCAGCGAAAGAGAGGCTGTCAAAACAAAGTTAGCAGAAACAAACGCGGCAATCAACCCTGGCCAGTGTTATCAACCCCGAGTGAACAAAATACTGTGCTCTAAGGAGGCCTTGGTTCCAAAGTGGGGAGAGGGCAGGGAGAGACAAAGTTCCAGTCCCCTCTGAATTACCCTTCACCCACTTACATTCCCTCCCTCCAACTCCCTCTCAACCTCTCTTCTATAAGTTGTTGTTGTTATGTGTTGTTGAGTTAGAACCAACTGATAGCTGACCCTCCCCTCCCGTGGGTTTTCAGAGGCTGAAATTGTTCATCTTTCCCCTGTGAAGCAGTTGGTGGATTTGAACCTCCTGTCTTTGGATTGACAGTGTATCTCCTTACCACTGAGCCACTAGAGCTTCCTTGTATAAGTAAAGAGACAAGTACAAGAGAACAAAGATACCTCATTCACCTGTTGGGCAAGGCTAAATGTAGACTTGACCTTTCTTTGTTTTGTGTGTTTGTTTTTTAGTATGCGTCAGAGATTTATTCACATTTTCATAAAGATGGCAAAGCTTGTTAAAAAAATTCATTTTCTGGTACTGGAAAAAGAGTTGTCTTGCCAGCCCAAAGCAGGCAACTTGAATCCATCAGCTATCCGTGAAAGAAAGATGGACCAGTCTCCTCCTGTGCATCTGAAACCAACAGCCTCTGAAAGCCCACTGGAAGGTCAGCTATGAGTTGATTCTGAAGGCAATGAGAAAGAGAAAGAGAGATATTAAGTTAATAGTTTAAAAAAGAACATTAGAATAAAAGTGTCAGGTTAAACATAAACTTGGTTCATGTTCTACATGTCAATAAAACCTTAACATTTGGAGTTCTCTTTTCTGGGAAGCATCTAGCATCTAACTTTAGAATCTAACCCATTCGTTGATAGCAAACAACAAAGTCAAACAAAAGTACAGTTTTCCTGGCTTTTTATAGAATCCTAGGATGAGACGCTCAAACTCCCCACCCCTAATTCTCCAATGTGACATTGAAAGTATATATGCCCTATCTTTTTGCCTCGCTTCCAAATTTCAAATAATTTTTTAACAACTCCTTCCTATTTCTTCAGTCAGATATTTGAATCCTGCCTCCCCACCACCCATCTCAGCAGGCCTCTGTAAACCCAGCTGCCCTCTCCCTCCTCCCTTCCACACAGTCCAACCTTGATCTTGATGTCACTGCCCCTCACCTCCTCACATGTAATTCATCAGAAAGCTCCACTAGATGAAGCTCCAAAATCTATCCCAAGAAATTCCGTACAGCTCCCTTTCAGCCTTGTCACCTGGGTTGCCTGGATTGCTGCAGAAGCCTGTCACCTGGCCATATCTACCTGCACTCTGTCTCCTTATATGTCATTTAAAGACTGCCTTTTCCAGTCTTTGTTGTGCATCATCTGCTTTTCACCATAATAGAAAGATGATTATTGAAGACTTGATGGTCATGCAGGGGCAGAAATTAAGAGAACCCAAAACCTCAGTGCTATTGAGTCTGTTTCAACTCATGGTTGACTCTCCCTAAGTTTCTGACGCTTTAAAGCTCAGCAGCAGGAGACTGCCCATTTTTCTCCCATGAGTAGTTGGTGGATTCGAATAGCTGACCATTCAGTTAGTGGCCCAAAGTACTACACACACACACACAAAAAAAATCAAACAACACATTGCATTGGGCAAATCTGCTCGAAAGGGCCCCCCTTTAAGGTTCTAGAGAGCAAGGATGTCACTCTGAGGCCAATTTGTGCTTGACCCAAGCAATAATATTTTCAGCAGCCTCATATGCATGTGAAAGTTGGACAATGAGTTAGAAAGACTGAAGGATAATTGATGACTTCCAGTAGTGGGAGTGGTGAAGACTATTGAATATCATGCTGTTTTATTATGTTACCATCAAATCAGAACTGACTTGTAGCTGTCCCTCCAGCACAATTTCAGAGGCAGCAAATCACACAGGAGAAAATGACTCTATTTCTCTCAGTGAGCAGATGGTGGGTACCATGATGGATACCATGGACTATGAAGAAATATCAAGCAAACCTCGCTTGAAAGAAATACAGCCATCAAGTCTCTTGGAAGTGAGGATGCTGCGAGCTCTTCTCACATCATTTGGACATGTCCTCAGGAGGGTCCATCATTCTGGTAAAGAAGAGGGTCATTGATAAAAGAGGAAGACTCTCAACAAGATGGCTACAGTTCTGGGCTTAAACACTACAAATATTGTCATCAGAGGACATAATTGTTGTTGTTGTTAGGTGCCATTTAGTTGACTACAACTCACAGCAACATTATGAACAATGGATCTCAACCCCAGGCTGATCTGTGCCGTCCTCATCTTCTCTGATTTACTCAAGCCAATTGTTATAGTCACGGTGTCAATCCATCTTGTTGGATCTTCCTCTCGCTCACTGACCCTCCACCTTTCCAAGTATGAGGACTGGCTCCTCCTAACAAGATTCCCCAGGGAGCTCTGGTGGCCTAGTGGCAAGAAGCTGCACTGCAATCCCAGAGGTACGCAGTTCAAATCCACCAGATACTCTGGATGCTCTGCTGGAAAAGGAGGAGCAATCTCCTCCTGTACCAGTCAGGTCCGATTTGACGGTACACACACACACACACACCCCACAACCAAACCCCCCCCAACATTCCCAAAGTAGGTGAGACCAAGTTTCACCACCCTTGCCTCTAAGGAGGGCAGGGTTTTGTTCTGTTGTGCATAGGGTTTCTATGAGACAGAGTCAATTCAATGGTCTCTGACAGCAATGACATTAAAGAGAAGCCACCATCAGTCCATCAGTTTAGGATATTGTGATAGCTCATGTGTTGCTGTGATGCTGGAAGCTATAATATTGGTATTTTAAATACTCGCAGAGTCATCCATGGTGAACAGATTTCAGTGAAACTTTCAGATTCAGGCAGACTAGGAAGAAAAACATGGCAATCTACTTCCCGACTCAGGGATGCTGTACATGATCATCATCATGGGACCTGTCACTTGAGCAGGATATGATGTCTGGGGATGTAGAAAGCAAGTGAAGGAGAAGGAAACCCTCACGAATGGACACAATGAGGCCAAACACCCTGGCAAATGTGAGGATGGTGCTGGCCTTGCGTGTTTAAACTTAGTTGTGTATCAGGCTAACTGGAGGCAGTATCCACTCCACCACAGCCAACAGTGAGAGAAGGGATTAAAACTCTACACCTAGCACTTCTCCCATAGACACTAGGAAGTATTTCCAAGATCCTAAATGGAGATTTGGTGGCCTAATGTAGGTGGCAAGAAGCGAGGCAAGAACCTAGTGGCAAGAAGCTGCTTTGCAATCTCGAAGGCACTCGGTTGGAATCCACCAGCCGCTCCCCAGGAGAAGGATGTGCAGTCTGCTCCTCCTTCACTGCTTCTGAAACCCGCCAGTGGGTCAGCTATGGGTGAGCTCTGACACAACGGTACACAACAACAACAAATGCAACGAATAAGGATGTCGGGAGAAGAATCAACGCCTTTGAATTGTGGTATTGGAGGAGTAGGGAATCTGCCGTAGACTGACAAAATAACAAGTATGTCTTGGGAAAAGTGCAACTGGAGCGCTCCTTGGAGGCAAAGATGCAGAGCTTCCTCTCATATACTTTGGGCATGTTGCTAGGAGATGCTGTTCCTTGGAGAAGGACAACATGCTTGGAAAGAGAGAGAGAGGGTTCAGCAAAAGAGAGAAAGGCTTTCAATGAGATGGATTGATCCAGTGACTTCAGCAAGGGGCTCAGGGGTGTCAGGGATGATAAGGATGGCAGAGGAGAGGACAGCGTTCACATCTGTTGTTCTCAGGGGCCCCATGAGTAATACTCAACTAGATGGCAGCCAACAACAAATGCTTTCCAGGATTATTCTTGCACATCCCTGGTTTTCACCCTTGTTTTCTTGACCTATCAGAGTGCCATCGAGTCTCAGGTGACTCATAGTGACCCTATGAAGGAGAGTTCTCGACGCTTGGGTGTCTCTCATCCTCTCTCCAGGTTCATAGGGTTTCTGGAGGCAAGCTATTACGGAAGTGGATGCCACTCCTCTTTCCAAGCTTGTTTTAATCGGGGAGCTCCACATCAGTGTTTCAGTGTTCAGCCTCACAGCAACCACAAGTGACCACGGTACGGCAACTTGTATACCAGGGCTATACGACCTAGAGGAATGTCTGAACAAAAACCATGAAAGACAGGCCTGAGGGCTGCGGATTAAAAGTCACCCACCTTTGGCTTGGTAGTGTCGCTTTCTGTCCACTGGGCCAGCTGATCATTCTCTTTCTGTTGATATTATTGTTGTTAAGTGCTGTCAAGTCGCAGGCAACTCATAGAAGCCCTATGTACCACCTCCTATTTTTTTTTTTTATACTAGTTTACGTCGTACTTGGAGGGTGGAGGGACGGCGCAGGAGAGGAAGACCCTCGATGAGATGGATTGATTTTGTCACTGGGGTAATAGGGATGGACATGTTGGAGACAGTGAGATTGGCAAGGGATAGAGCAGGGTTTAGGGCTATTGTACATAGGGTGGCTATGAGTCCCAAGCAACTTGATGGCACATAACAACAACAACTAGTTTACTTACAAAGTTCATATACATTATTTTTCACACCAGATCTTTTTTTATTTTCTTTAAAAAGAAAAAGAGGAAAGGAGAAATGCTCCTGGGGGCAAGGCAGGTGCTATAATAGGGAGACTATGCCAACAACATAGAGATAAAGCATTTTTAAGGTTTTTTTTAAAAATTCTTTTTTATATTAGTTTGTTCACAAAGTGTGTATACATTATAGTTCACACTACACTTCATTCATACTGTGTTTCATACAATCATTTCCATGCATTAGCAGGAGTGGCATCCACTTCCTAAATAACATGCCTCCAGAAACCCTATGAACTTTGATAAATGTCCCTAGCTGTAGAGGGGCTTCAGGCCTTTTGTTCACTGGGTCGCTATAAGTCGTGCTCTTCTTGAAGGCAATCAACAACAACAATAACAACAACATATTTTATAAAATCAATCACCACATAAAATCATTCCCCACTGGACCTTGCCCATCATTGTCCAATCTTTTCTTTTTTATTTTCTACTTTTATTATTATTATTTTATACTGGTTTACATACAAAGTTCATAAAGTTCTTATACATTGTTTTTCTCACCGGATCTTTCCCCTCTCATTTACCAGAGAAAGCACTTTTTAAAAATAACTATGATACCCCAATCACTGAGCCTCAGCTGCCTCCCCTTCGAGGCCCCTCCCTCCCTTTCTGACATTCTGTCCCCCCAGCCCGCCTGCTCCCACCGCTGCAGGCCACTTCCACCAAAGAAAAGGAACCGTATCATATGTCTGCTATCCAGAAATGCCACTCTTTCCACCCCTTTGCTGAAGCAAGTCCTGGTGGGACTGAGGGTTATATCCATGTAAGAATTCAACAGAGAAATGACAGGAAGACCCTTACAACTGTCCACGGGATCGCTGACGATAACGATAGGAAAAAACTAATGAAGGCGTTTAAGAAGGAATTTGCCTGCAATAGTACTCTGATTAAGCACCCAGAATATGGAGAAGTGATTCAGCTACAGCGAGACCAGCGTCAGTTCCTTATAGAGACTGGACTGGGTAAGGACGACCAGCTGAAGGTTCATGGAAGCTTAACTGAGGATTTCCTCGCAATGAGCGGAAAATTTTCCTTCTGTCCCTTGTCACAGTTTAAAACCTCGCAGCTCCTATAAAGTAACCATTTGGGGTCCACTCATAACTTGAACTAGTGTAACTCCTTAGTGCAATAAACTGAAGAGAAAGGGGAAAAAAAGAATGTTTTTTCCCTCCTCTCTCCCTCACTTTTCATTTCTATTAACCCTCCAAGGTTGATTCTATCTGTGTGTAAACCATTTCTTAGCTTTTTATATTAGGGTCTTCTCCCATAATTGTCCTTTTGTGACTGACTTCGGTCACTCACCTTTATCTGTTCTTTTTTTTAAAAAAAAAATTGTTGTATACTGTCGAATGGGATCTGATTGGCACAGGAGGAGATTGCCCCTTCTCCATCAGAGCACCAAGTGGATTCAAACTGCATGCCTTTGGGATTGCAGTGCAGCTTCATGCCAGTAGGCCACCAGAGCTCCCCCCTTTATCTGTTCTTGTTTCATCCATGTTGTGCAGTTTTTCACAAATTCTTGGTCCTGTTTTAGTGTTGTATAATACTCCATTGTATTAATTTACCATAATTTCTTTAGCTATCCATTTCTTGATGGGGACTTGAGTTGTTTCCAACTCTTTGCTATGTTGTTGTTGTTGTTGTTTACCATAGAGTCAGAACCAACCTGTAGCTGACCCTCCAGTCGGTTTTCAGAGACAGTTAATTGCACAGATTGTCCATCCTTCTGCGGAGCAACTGGTGCCCTCAAACCGTGTACCTTTGGGATTGCCGTGCAGCTTTTTGCCACTAGGCCACCAGAGCTCACTTTTGCTATTAGAAATAGCACCAAATTAAACATGGATATGATACGGCAGTTGTGCTGCAGTCTCTATTTCTTTGGGATATACGTCTACCAGGAGGATCAAATGACATTTCTCTCACGTCTTTGTATTGAAGCACCAAGATACTTTCCACAGTGGTTGCACCATTTTGCATTCTCATTCAGAACTTTGGGAATTTCTGCTCAATCCGTGCCCACCTGCTGGGAAACTCTGCTTCTCCCCAGAAGACTTAGTCTCTCCCATCTCTCTGCCTCCACAATTCCACTTACGGGATCGATGTGGCATTCGTTCCTCGGGATCTCTATAACCACAAAGCTGGCTGAAGACTAGGAAGGAGGGAGCTCAATGGGCCAGAATCGCACCAGATAGTTCGGGAAAGGTGTGGTCCAGTTCCCCACGTAGTCTGCCTACCAAGAGTAGTCATAGAAATGCCTTTTCATATCTTCTTATCTCGCAGCCAACTCACAGACATGTATATTATCTCCCACAGACAAGGAAATTCTCAGCTAAGACCTATGAAGAAAAAAGGGAGTGGTTCTCTAAGTGCTGGCTTGTTGTCAAAGTCCTATTTATAACCAGCTGGAGATTCACAATTCTGTGTGGGATTGTGGCAGCTCCTTTCTCTAACTCCCAGTTTCCCCTTTGAGAGTCCTTTGGACCCACAGAAGTCCCTAGGTGGAACAAACCTTCGCTTAGAACCAACCAAGAACCAAACTTTAGAACAAATCAAGGTACTTAGCTGCTAACAAAAATAAATAAATAAAATAAAATAAATTTTTAAAAATTGAAAGTTTGAGTCCATCTAGAGCTATCTTGAAAGAAAGACCTGGAAAGTCAGCCCTGGAAAGCCCTGGGCACACAGTTCTACTCTAACATATATGATGAGTTCTGCCATCCCTCGGGTGTGGTCATCTCGGAACATGAGGCCGCCCTGAGTCAGAATCATCTCCATGACAACCGGTTAGTTGCCTGGACCTACTGGCTAGAGTTCACTGCTAACCCCCACACAGGTGCCTACCCAGCATGCTGCTGCAGGAGAGATGAGCAGTGACCTTGAGGGAAGATGTCAGCACACCGAATGCTCGCTGCTTCTGTTGGCTTCTGTAAGGACTATTGTCAACAGCCCTAACACACCAGCTGAATCTCATTGTGACTTCCCCTCCAGAAGCACCTGGAGTACAAGGGCTAGAGGACTAGCCACATCTGCCTTCAGCCATGAGTCTAGCAGATCGTGAGCACTCTGAAAATGATGTCCTATCATCCTGAGGCGAGTGTGCAGTCAGGGAGATCACTCCAAAATGCTGGAGAGCAATGATGTCTGTTTGAAGACTAAGGTGGGCCTGATTCAAGCCAGTCTTCTCAATCACCTATGCATCAGAGAGCTGAACATCAAATTAGGATGACAGAAGAGTTGATGCCTTTGAATTGTGTTGGAGAAGAGTACTGAATATCCCATGGACTGCCAAAAGAACTAACAGGTATGTGTTGGGAAAAGTGCAGCCAGAGTGCTCCTTGGAGGCAAAAATGGTGAAGCTTTGTCTTTTGTATTTGGACATGTAACTAAGGAAGGCTTTTCCTTGGAAAGGGACATCAGACTTAGAAAGATGGAGAGTCAGCGAAGGACAGGAAGATTTCCAGTAAGATAAACTGACCTGGGGACTTCAGCAATGTGCTCAAGTGTGTCAGAGACAATAAAGATGGCACAGGACAAGACAAGGTTCAAGTTGGCTTGTTCACAGGGTCGCTATGAATAGTACTCAACTTGGTGGTCCCTACAAACAACAACATCATCATCCCAAGGACCTAACTGCTCCCTCTTTGGGGAGGGTGCACCGGGGTGAAGAGCTGGGAACTGGAACACTGTCCCCCATCTGCTGTTAATTAGGATAACTCACTTCTCCTGACCTGACTCTGTCAGAGGAAAGAGTAAGGAGAACAAAACTAATGACACTTCTCAGGTTTCAAGTCAGGCTGACCACCATTCCTTCTGGCCTCAATTGTTTCATCTGTAAAATGGGCTTGGGTATGAACATGAGAGAGTGTTGCTGATGGCTCTGAAAATGATGACAATGGGGAAGTCCTGCTTGGAGTAGGAGAGAAATGGGGGGACGACATTAGGGGTTGGAGATCAGGCTTATTGATCTGATAGAGATTTGTAGAAACAATTATACTAAATCCTTTGGATGAGATACATGGGTGTCTTTAAGAACATAACCAACTCAGTCTCATAAAGACAAATACTGTATAATATCATTATTGTAGAATGAGTATGAGGATCCAAGGTGGAGAAGAAGGGGGCTTAATCACAGGGTCACACAATTTGATGGGTGGAGGGAAGGATGGGTAAAGGAAAAAAGAAAGATCCGGTGTGAAAAACAATGTATATGAACTTTATCAACTTTGTAAGTTCAGTATAAAATTTTTTTTAAGTTTTAAAAATAGAACATAGTTGGAGAGTTACACAATCAATATCTCTCTCTCTCTCTCTCTCTGTCACACACACACACACACACACACACACACCCCTTTTGAAGCAAAGCTATTAAAGGGGGGAAATTTGGCCACAGAGATTTGTTCCACTGGTAAGAGCAGTCTTAAAAAAAGGTCAGAATCTCACGCTGTCAGTTAAATAGGGAATGTGTCATATCATTTATCAAACCCCTACTGTGTGTGTGATTTGTTCTTTCATCAGATAATCTCTTTAAAGTCATTTACTGCCTTGACAGGCCACCAGCTGTCTTTTAGTTGCCATTCTCCTTGCTTTTCTTTGTAACAGAACTCAGGCTGCCTTCCCGTTCTTCCCACCCACGCGAATCCTTCTCTAGGTTGGCTCATTATGCCAAATTCCGGCCAAGGGATTATAAGCAACCATATCCCATCGTACTTCCAGGAACACTAAAAACTAACTCTGGAAGGGTAGTCTGTAGGAAGTGTCAAGGGGATGATTTCTAAAAGAGGTCCAGGGGGCCTCTTCAAGTAAGAACTAGGAAGTTCTGACTCAGATTAAGATTTGATAGAACACTGTTACAAGAAAGATACCAACACCAGGCAAGAGCAAGTGAAAGAAACAGACGTTTGCTAGATGTTCATAACAGATTGTGAGCGGGTCAGGACAGGTTGGCCCTATCCTGTTATATAAGAGTGTTTTTCAGTGGGGGGTCTAGTTTACACCACTTCTTTATGGTGGCTCTTGGTGTCTGCTCTTCCGTTATCCCCTTTCTTGCCATTATTTCACAACATTGTCAAGAACAGTTTCTGATTTATTTACTTTGTTAGCGTTTTCTTTGCCATTCCCTATCAGGAACTTGTGCTGGCCACCCTAGAGTCATGCTTCTCTGGTGGTTCAAATCCACCAAAGGCTCTGAGGGAAGAAGGCAGACAATCTCCTCCCATGCAATTTACAGCCTCAGAAACCCAATGGAGTGTCAACTTTGGATCAGTTCCAACTCGACAGTTCTAACAATTACTCCTTCTGCTCCTGGAAGGTGCTGCTGCAGACATTTTGGAACAAAGAAGCAAAATACGTACCCTAGGCCTGCAGAACCAAAAGCCAGAAGGAGCCAAGGAGCCTAGAAATCTGGAGCCACAACACACCAACTCAGTCTTGGAAACTGTTTTACTTAAGGTAAAAAAAAAAAATCTGTCTTGCTCAAGTCACTGTTATTTACGTTTAAGTAAATGGCTAAATGTAATCTTAATTCAGTTTCTGACACTGTCATATATTGCATAGTGATAAACTACAATTTCAGAAATGATTTTTAAGCCCTTGAATGTCTCAATGACCAGACAGATCACTTCCCTCTTCAGAAACAAAAAAAACCAAAACCCCAAAAACCAAACTCATTTCTGACCCATACTCACCCTCCTTCAGATCTCCAAGCCTGTGAATCTTTTACGAGAGGCCAATGCCCAACTTTCTCCTACAGAAGGTCTGTCCAGTGGCCTTGACACATTACACATTATAGACCAGG
This sequence comes from Elephantulus edwardii, assembly GCF_000299155.1. Lineage (NCBI taxonomy): Eukaryota > Metazoa > Chordata > Mammalia > Macroscelidea > Macroscelididae > Elephantulus > Elephantulus edwardii. The sequence goes on along the minus strand of NW_006399888.1, from coordinate 2,833,827 downwards.
CTCCCGCTTCACTGTTATTATTCAATTAGAAGATTCTGGCCTGAAATATTGAATGCTGAGCTCATCCTTTGCTAGCCATGACCTTAGGCCTCTTGTCTTCTCACAATAGACTACGGAAAAGCCAAACTGAAAATCACCTTCAAGGACATTAGGTCTACAGAACCTCTCGTAGCACCAATAAAGAGTTCTGTCATTTCTGCCAATTAGCAGGGACTTTAAGGAGAAATAAAACAAGAGGATTTCTAAAAAAGCATAAATAAAATAAAATATTATTTGACTGAAAATTCACAAAGATAATTGGTTTTCTCTTCAATCATTCCTACACATTTTGTTAAATGACAACATTTACCATACAACTGCATATTCTCTTCCTTCTAATTCTTATTTCTTTTTTTAGAAATCCTCTTGTCTTTTTTTATGTCAACTTTCCCCTTATAATCTTTTAAAGCTAAAGAAAAATGTGAATGGTTCACTAAGATAAAGTAAGACAATAAATATTTACTAATGCTTCCTTTACATGTTACACGTTGGGTTTGTTTTTTTTTCATTTTAAATTTATTTGCTTACAACGTCTGTATACATTCTGTTTCACACTTTGTATTCTTCATTCACATTGTTTCACACAATCATTCCCGTGCATTATGCTTTATAAAATTAATCACCATTGGACCATGCCCACCCTTACCCTGTCTTTCCAGGTCCCAGCAGGATCCTTCCAATTTCCCTCATCCTCCTCCCTCCAACCACCAAATTATGCAACCCTGTGATTTTGCCCCTACCCATCCGCACCCCTCTGCTCCCACATACCTACCCATCCTGCCTCCTGGGCTTTAAACCGGGAACAATAGGTGCTCTTTTAACCTTATGTGGTTGGTTACTCTAAGAAGTGAGGGCGTTCCTGGGTTAAAGGTCACCTTACAGCATTACAGGCCCAGGCATTGTTTAGCTGACAGTTGAGCCATGGAGTGAGTTTTGTTCAGGTTCAAAGGATAACAAAGGCCTTAGGGGTTCCTGTATTTTTATTGCACCAGTAAGCCTGGGCTTTTTTCCATCCCCCAAAACTATGATCTCAAGTCCCCTGGACCAGCAACTCACCCGCTCTATGTGTTTGGTTATGACTCACAAGTCCATTTAGCCTTGCCCACTGTTGACTGCTTTAGGCATGGCCATAGTTATAGCACATACTAATAGGAATGTAGCAATTACAGGAAAATGTACTTTTGAAGGATAATGTTCATAAAATTGAGCACAGTAGCAATTGCTAGCCTCGGTGTTATGAAGGGAAACTAATTGTTAGATCTAATAAAGCACTTGGAGGAAAATCCGTGATGGGAAAGCTCAAACATCTCTAATTCTTGGTCATATAATCTAACCACGGCCAAAGGAATGAGCAATTTGCACAACTGCTTGCTTGCTTTTTCGTGGTGTGGTGAGCACATTAGCCCCCTGCTGGGATGGGGCAGCTCAGCCTCTCCATTATGTTTCCAAAACATAATTTCTAAATTTGCATACGGAGGATCTCAAAGGAGAAAGAAAAAACACAGCAAGCCGTCAGTCTTACTTACTGGTTCCACCAGAGTAGGAGTCTGTAATTGCTCCTTCTCCTCTTCTTATTTTTCTGCCCTGTCTCATTCCCATCACTTTCTGTCACCCTTCATAGCAGATGTGTTCCAGAGCACACACTCCCCCCTCAAGCAACTTCCTGGGCTATAGTCTGCTTTCTGAAAGAAAAGAAGATGCAAAGAAGACTTTGTCCTCTTGTAAATCCTCCTTTTCTCCAGTTAGAAATAAAGGCTGGGAACATATTCTTTGGGATTTAAAAAAAAAGAAAAAATATCATTGCTTCAGCTTGCTTGGTCCCACAATAACACTCTTGGTACTAGCAGCCAGGAAGCCAAAAGACAAATTACATTGGAAAATTTACTGTCAGGAACTTCTCCAGAGTACTGAAGAGCAATGATGTCAGTCTAGAGACTAAGGTGCTCCTGTTCCACGCCATGGTTTTTGCAATTACTTGCTATGCATCAGAGAGCTGGACAATGACTAGGATTATAGAAAAATAATCAATGCCTTGAGCTGTGGTGCTGGAGAAGCATATTGAGCATACCATGGACTTGCTAAGACAACAAAAAGATCTGTCCTGGAAAGGGTAAAACCAGTTTGCTCCTCGAAGGCAAGTATTGTGAAGCTCCATCTCACATACTTTGGGCATGTGGCTAGAAGGGACCAGTTCTTGGAGAAGGATATTGTGCTTGGAAGAGTGGAAGGAGAGAGCAAGAGAGGAAGACCCCAGATGAGATAGATTGACATGGTAACTGGAGTAATGGGGGTAGGGGTTTCAGAGCCAGTGAAACTGGCTCAGGATAGGGCAGGGTTCGAAGCTGTTATACCTAGGGTCTCTATGAGTCGCAAGCTATTTGACAGCACATAACAACAACAACAACAACATATTCAGTCTGGAAAATTCTGACAGGTTCTTCAGGACAGGTTCCGTTCCTGACCCAAGACATCTCATGCACAGCAACCACCTGCCTGTCAGTGGAGACCTTCATGTCACTATGATGTGGAATCAGTTCCAGCAGAGCCTGTGGATTAAGACAGAGTAGGAAGAAAGGCCTGGCAATCTCCTTCCAAAAATGAACCCGTCAAAAGCCTTTGTATCATAATAGTCAGGTCCACAGCTGAGCATCAACATGGTGCGAGATCAGGCAGTGTTTCCCTCCTTTTGCAAGAGGTTACCAGGAGTCAAGAGCTGACCTGTGACAGTTACCTCACCCTCACTCTTAAGAGTCCTTGTTGGTTCCATAATAGTTTATGTGTTTCCTACTGCCAAAGGGGCCCTTTAGAGTAGTGAGAGAAGATCTTCACCCTGAAACCCACAACGTCCCTTTTCAGCAGGAAGTAGCTAAGAGAATATGCCATCCCCTTTTCCTTATGAATCAGGGTGAAGTCTCTCTCAGGGAGGAGTGATAGGGAATGGCAAAGGGCACACTGACAAACGAGATTAATCAGAACTGGCTTTGACAAGCACTGTGGCAATTAAAACAGATATTTGGGGGGTGAGAAGAACGAACTGGGGAGGAGGGTGGAGAAAACAGTGCAACAATGAATTAATGAGAACCCAAAATCTCTGTAAATGTTCATTAAAACTAATAAAATTTAATAATAATTTTTTTAAAAAAGAGTCCTTGTTTGAGTCATAAAGAATAGGCTAGATCATGGGTAAGTATTGGTGGGATAAAGGTGGACAAAGTCCCTGACCAGAGGATTGGGACTAATTGTTGTTGTTGTATGTCACTGAGTCAGAAGCAACTCCAGCAGGTTTTCAGAAACCTTAAAGTGAATGAGAGGAGACTGCCCATCTTTCTTTTGCAGAGCTGCCGGAGGATTCAAGCCACGTGCCTTTGGGTTGGCAGCACAGCTACCTACCATTAGACCACCAAAACTCCCCTGACTGATTTAGAAGGTCCCTGTTAATGAGTTGGAGACAGTAGACACTTTAAGACTCCAAGAATCATACTAGAGACTTTGCCACAGGACTGTGGGTGTGAGATGCATCAGAAGTAAACATCCAAGTCTGTCTGTGGCCAATGCAACCAGGATCACATACACTCATATTCCTGCTTCACAACACTTTCTCGGAACTGTGTGCAGCAGCCTGGCCCAAAAGCAGAGCTGCCAGCCCACCTGGAGAACAGGTCCCTCACAGCTCCAGGCACCACATCCACACAACACAGCCATTCACCCACCGCTCCCCTAGGCCTTCTCAACTGCTGGATGTATGTGCTCCAGGGTTCTCAGAGCTTAGCGACCCAGAGAGGCATCTTTGGTCAAAACAGAGGCGAAGTGGCAAGAAACCATCCACATCTCCCAGCTGGGTCCATGGGTCCTTGTATTTACAGCCACTCAGAAGATGGGCTCCAGAAGCACACATACCTCCACTCAATCTTGAGTCAATTTCGTGCCGGCTGGTAGACACTGGGGTTTTCATCTAAGGACTAACCGTCTAGTGCTGACATAGGGTAGGGTACAGGCTGACCAACAGAAATGTACTGCAAGCCAGAAATGTAGCTGCAGATGTCATTTTAAAGGCTCCAGGAACCACATCAAAAAAATAAAGAGAAACAGACCAAAGTAAGTTTGTTCAACATGTAATTAATATTAAAATTAATGAGGCCTTTTTACATCCTTTTTCTTTGTGAACAAACTCTTCTAAACCTAGTCTGTATTTTGTCCTTGCAGCTTGCTTCAGTTCAATTTCTAGTGTTCAGTAGCCACAGCTGGTTAAAAAAGAAAAGAAAAAGGTAAAGCCAAACTCAGGGCTGGCAAGTTCATTAGGTTCACAACGACCCTACACTGGGTTTCTCAGGCTGAACATCTTTTCTGAAGGAGACTGCCTGTCTTTGTCTCATGAACTGGATAGTTGATTCGAACTGCCAACCTCCCGGGGAGCAGCCTGATGTCTGCTTCCGCTCCCTCACTCGCTCACACTCACTCTTCTGCACAGGAAGGGACTGACTGCTCATCTTTCTCCCGCAGACCCCTCGTGGATTCGAACTGCCGGAGAAGCATGACCCTTGGATTAGCAGCGCGGTTTACTGTGCACCAGGACACCAGAACTCCGTTCTAGATGGCTAGTGGCTGCCACGGTGAGTCTGGTGGCTTGTTATTTGTTAGGTACCACTGTGTCGAGTATAAATCACAGCGACCCTCTGAACAATAGATCTGAATCTTGTCCTATCCTGTGTCACCCTTACCACCTCTGATACGCTTGAGCCCACGGTTGCAGCCACTGACTATCAATCTATCTTGTAGGGAGTCTTGCTCTCTTTCATTGACCCTCCACCTTTCCACCTCTGATGTCCCTTTCCAAGGAATAGCCTCTCCTAACAACATGTCCAAAATATGAGAGACAAAGTTTGCCATCCTTGCCTCCAAGGAATATTCTGGCTGCACTTTCTCCAAGACATATCTGTCTATATGTTCTTTTGTCAGTCCATGGGATATTTAGTACCCTTCTCTTACACTACAATTCAAAGGCGCCAATTCTTCAGTCATCCTTATTCATTTTCCAGCTCTCAGAAGCATAGTGATTGAAAAGACCATGGCTTGAATCAGGTGCACCTTAGTCTTCAAATTGACATCGTTACCCTTCAGTATTTTGGCGAGGTCCCTACTAGCAACCTTGCCCAAAGTAATTATTGTTGTTGTTGTTATTCTTGTTGTTATGTGTCTTTAAATCAACTATGACTCAAAGCAACACTATGAACAATGGCTCTTAAACTTGCCTATCCTGAGCCAACCTAACTGTCTCAGGCACACTTGGCTTCCTGGTCTTTGTATGTATTTCACATGAGCACAGTTAGGTGTTCTGGGATTCCTATTCTTCTCAGCATTAGCCACAATTTATGGCTGACTGCTAGTACCAAGGCTATTGATTGTGAATTCAAGTAAAATTAAATTATTTACAGTTTCAATCCTTTCTTCATCTGTCATGCTGTTGCTATCGGTTTAGTGGTAAGGACCTTTGTTTTCCTGCTGGTGAGATGTGATCTGTACTGAAGGCTGTGTAGTCTTTGATCTTCTGCAGCAAGCACTTCACGTCTTCTTGACTTTCAGCAAGGAAGGTTATGTCAACTGCCTATCATAAGTTGATGAGTCTCCCTCTGATCCTAATGCCACATTCTTCTTCCTAGAGTCTGGCTTCACAGAGTAGTGGTAAGGAATTGCAGTACCAGTGCAAAGGTACACTGTTCGAATCCACCAACGTCTTCTTGAGAGTATGAGTCATCTCCTATCTTGGGATTTACTGCTTCTGAAAACCCACTAGAGGGTCAGCTATGGGTCCTTTCTCACTGGAGAGTGGTTGCTACATTGTGAAACAGCTGTTGTCATCACCCCTCATACTTAAAAAGTTTCCAGCTGTGCAGAGCCAACCCTGATTCGTGGTAATCCATGGGTGTCAGAGAAAAACTGCGTCTCATAGAGTTTTCAGTGGCTGGTTCTTCAGAGCTGAGAACACCAGGCATTTTTCCAAGGCACCTCTGAGTGGAAGAGAATGCCCAAGCTTTCTGTTAGCACGTGAGCATATTCACTGCCTGCATAACAAAGGACAAGACATCAACCACTCACAGCTTCTTACTACAAAGCCTTTCTCTGGAAAGCACACACAGCAAGTCAGAACTGCTGAGAAATTAAGAACCCAATGTACAACCATCAATCAGTAAGGAACCCAAGCTAGTAAATATCTCCCGTCCATGCTCCCTGGGTAAGGCAGGGCTACGTAATTAAACTCAATTTTAAAATGATTCCTTCAGTCCCACAAAGTTACATAAAGTGTTTCAATGGCCACACGTATCAGGGGCCACCACGCTGGGATACAGAACTTCTGCCTCAACACAGAAAGGTTTATGAGGCAATGCTACTTGAAACAATCTCTAGGAAGTCTCCACAGGCACTTATTTTGCTTTCCACAGTTATAATTCATTTTCATTTTCCATAGTTTTTTTTAAAAACTTTTTGTATCTATAACTTTTATTTTAAACTGGTTTACTTACAAAGTTCATATACATTGTTTTTCAAAAGCTTTTTTAAGCTATAACTAACATGTCACAAAATGCACCCATTTAAAGTATACTGTGCTGTAGTGAATTATTCAATACAGTGTTTCTAGGGTGTACCTTTTACCACGTGGCTGGTTGGGACTATGCATATGTTTGTGGTCCATCAAGAGGATTGGACAGTTTGATAACCTCGTAAATAAAGTCAATCGCATCTTTTGAATGAAAGCATGAAAATATGAAATGTGGAACTCTGACAGGGATGCGCAGAACTCTAACAAGGATACTGGTCAATTTCACCATCTTTCCAGGCTTAAATTGAGCGGGATTAAAGAGAGAAAATGCCTCACTATTATCAAGAAAGAAAGAACTACAAATAGCTGGCGCGTGACCAGATATATGCACCCTTAAGTTCACAGCAGCTTTAGTGACAACAACAAAGAAATGGAAACAACCCAAGTGTCAATCACTAGACGAATGGCCAACAAAACCACAGTACATTCATACAGTGGAGAGCTATGCAACATTAAAAGGCAGTTAAGAGTTCACTAACCACTTCATATCATGAATTAAATTAGAGGACATCATGCTGAACAAAATAAGCCAGCCACAAAAAAACATTGTGTAATTAAATTTTCTATACAGTTTTTTTTGTATAATTAAATATTGTTTGCAAGTATTGTGAGTGTTGTGTAACTATTATTAGAGAGGTTTACATACAGATCGAATCATTCAATGAGAAAGGACAAAGAGAAAAGTAGAAATTAATAAGTGGCAGATATTTATTAAGACGAGTGAAAGAAAATATATAACAAGGCAAACATTAGACATTATTGGTATTTAATTAATTAAAACAAAATCTGTGTGAATGATTGAGTGAAAACCTAATTGTTGTTGTTATGTGCCATCGAGTCATTTGCGACTCATAGCGACCCTATGTACAAGAGCCCTAAACGCCGTTCTATCCTGTGCCAACCTCGCTGTCTCAAACACATTCATTCCCACAACTCCACTCACAGAATTGATCCATCTCATCAAAGGTCTTCCTCGCCTTCACTGCCCCTCCACTCTCCCAAACATGATGTCCCTCTCCAAGGACCAGTCCCTCCTTGCAACATGCCCGAAGTATGTCAGACGAAGCTTCAGAATCCTTGACTCCAGGGAACACCCTCTCCAAGACAAACCTGTTCATTCTCCTAGCAGTCCATGGTATATTCAACACTCTTCTCCAGCACCACAACTCAAAGGCATCCATTCTCTTTCTATCATCCCTATTCACTGTCCAACTCTCCAATGCATAGCATGTAATTGTAAAGAGTATAGCCTGGATTAGGCACACCTTGGTCTCCAGCCTGACATCATTGCTCTTCAGTACTCTTGAGAGATCCCTCACAGTTGACTTTCCCAATGCAATTCATCTCCTGATTTCCTGGCTGCTGTTACCAAGAGTGTTGACTGTGGAGCCAAGTAAACTAAAACTGTTAACTATCTCAATCTTGTCACCATCCATACTGATGCTGCCAATTGGCCCAGTGGTGAGAATCTTCGTTTTCTTGATATTGAGCTTCAATCCATATTGAAGACTGCAGTCCTTGACCTTCTGCAGCAAGCGCTTCAGGTCCTCCTCAGTTTCAGCGAGCAGGGTTGTGTCATCTGCATATCGCAGATTGTTGATGATTCTTCCACCAATCCTGATGCCACATTGCTCTTCGTATAGCCCAGCATCTCGAATGATCTGTTCTGCATACAGATTGAAAAGGTATGGAGACAAAATACATCCCTGACGGACCCCTTTCTTGATTTTGAACCATCCAGTGTCTCCCTGCTCTGTTCTGACGACTGCCTCTTGGTCCAAGTACAGGTTTCACATTAGCACAATCACATGTTCTGGGATTCCCATTCTTCTCAGAGTCAGCCATAGCTTGTTGTGATCCACAGAGTCAAAAGCTTTTGCATAGTCAATGAAGCACAGATAGACATTCTTCTGGTATTCTCCATTTTCTGCCAAGATCCATCTTACATTAGCTATAATATCCCTAGTACCACAACCTCTTCTAAATCCAGCCTGCACATCTGGCAGTTCTCTGTTGACATACTGTTCCAAACATTTTTGGATAATTTTCAGCAGAATCTTGCTTGCATGTGATATCAATGATATTGTTTGATAATTTCCACACTCTGTTGGGTCACCTTTCTTTGGAATGGGAACAAATATCGATCTCTTCCAGTAAGCTGGCCAGCTGGCTGTCCTCCAGATTTCCTGGCACAACTTAGTGAGCACATCCAGGGCAGTGTCTGTTGAAAGACAGGAGAGGGTCCCCCCGCCCCCCAGGATGCCATTTGCCAGAGAATTAGTTTTGGGAATCCAGGACGGGGACAGAGGCGGAGCTTTCCTCATCTCCAGGCCACATCCAGGTACCCCACAGGAAGACGGGAGAGGGGCCCCGAGGAAGCCATTTGCCAGAGAATTGTACACTGGTCCTGGAGGACACGTTCTCTCTCTACTGGAAAACCCAATAGGCTTTGTAAATTTTCATTCAAATCACAGTAAGAAATGTTTTAGAAAGAACCACCGGAGAGTGCAGCGTACGATATGAAGAGCATATCTGGCCCCATTGGAACTGGTTTTGTGTCATTTCTATAAAGCCAATGAAGTTAGCGAAAGTCAGTCTTTGCTGTCCCCATATTGTTTTTACACTTACACATTTTTTATGGTATGTTTGCAGAATTGTCTAACGATCACCACTAACATCAGAGCATTTTCATCAATCCAAAAAGAAGCCCGATATTCACAGCCATTTCCCCACTTCCCGAAAACTCCCCTGACTTAGACTACCATTAGACCACTCTCTGTCCCTACAGATTTGCCTGTCCCAGACATTTCATGTAAATGGAATCATACAATGTGTATATTCTTGACACTGTTGTCAAAACTCAATTAACTAGGAACGTGAGGGTTTATTTCTGGACTCTCAATTCTATCCCATTGATTTCTGTGTCTGTCTAGTACCACCCTCTCCAATAATCACAGTTTTGAATTAAGTTATGAAATCAAGATTGGGCCTCCAGCTTTGTTCTTTGTCGAGATTCTCTTTAACTATCCTGCGTGCCTTACATTTCCACATGCATTCTAGGATCAGCTTGTGCACTGATGCCACAAAAGGAATCTAGGATTTTGTTGGAGATTAAATTGAATCTGGGGAGTATTTGTAATCTTAAATCCTTGATCCATGGACATGAGATGTCTTTTCATTTACTGGGGGTCTTCATTTCAACAATATTTTGTAGTTTTCAGAGTGCACGACTGGCAATCTACTTCCAAAAATCCACCACAGACAACATTAAGAATCAGAAAAGTCAGAACTGAATCAGATTACAGGGTGTAGCCTTTCCTCTCGTTGCATAGAAAGAAGGCAGCCATGGGCTGGGGGCCAACTCAGCATCCACTAACAGCCATTACGACCACCACATGCCAAAAGCTGGTCTAAGCCCTTTACGTATTAACCCATTCAATCCTCAGAACCCTTCCACAGGGACAGATGTTGTTATGCCCATTTCAGATGGAAACTGAACTAACACAGAGGTTAAATAAGTTATCCAAGGCCAAAAGATGATGTAGGCACCAATGAGCCAAAATTCAAACTCAGATACTCTCCAAACAAAAACAGAAGTGGGAAAAGGCCAACCATCTTCCCTCCATGGCTTGAAGGATGGTTGCAGAAGGGATTGGCTTCAGTACTGGGTGTGGACAGACAATGTCAGATCAATCAACATTCCACTGTGAAATTTCCTTCGCCTGGCGTCTGAGGGGTCCAAAGTGAGTGAGTCACTCAGTCACAAAGGTAACTTCGGTCCCCTCCCCTGATTATAAACAACCCCTATCCTCACTCTGCTCTCCTCTCAACTCCCCCACTCGGTCCCTGTGGTCACTGGAATGTTATTGCTGGTTCCTTACCCTAAATCCCCCAGAAATCTACTCCTCAGTCCAAGGAGGTAATGTTACAAATGAACTTTCTAGGGAACCATTTTTGGCTACTAGATGCTGGGAAGTGCTTTGCATACTTTTTTCATTTTCCCTTTTTTTTGTAGAAGAAGCAGCTGAGTTGTTCAATGTTTTGTTCAAGGTCCCAAAGCTAGAAATACAGAACCAGAATTCCAACCCTAAGAAACCTGGGCGGCAGTCATGGTCCGCTGCTGCCCTCTGCTGGGCCCACTGCAGCAGTGCTTTGGTGTGTTAGGCATTTCATTTTAACTTTGGCCTCTGAAACAGATAAAGAGCAACTACGCTGAGCATTTGCATCAGATAAGGGTTGGAGTAAGGGTATTTTTCTGTTCACAAAGCTATAGCATACCAAAAGGCTCGAACCCACTGTCATTAAGTGGATTCAACTTAATGGCAGTGGAATTCATGTCTAATATGTTTTGCTCTATGAAATGTTTGCTTCAGGTTGTCAAGGACTGTCGCCTGCAATACGGATTGTATCTCAACATCAAGAAAACAAAGATCCTCACCACTCGGCCAGTAGGTAGTATCATGAGAGATGGAGAAAAGATTGAGGTTATTAACAATTTTCTCTTTCCTGGATCCACATCAACAGCCCTGGCACCAACAGTCAGGAAATCAAAAGATAAATTGCATAGGGAAAATCTGCTTTCAGGGACCTCTCCAAGGTGCTAAAGAGCAACGATGCCAGTCAGGCCTTAGTCTTCTCAACTGCTTGCTATGCATCAGAGAGCTGGACAATAAATTAAGGATGGAAGAAGAATTGATGCCTTTGAGTTGTGGCACTGGAAAAGCATATTGAACATACCCCAGACTGCCAAAAGAACAAACAGGTCTGTCCTAGAGACGGTGAAACCAAGTTGCTCCTTGGAGACAAGGACTTTGAAACTCTGCCTCACATAGTCTGGGCATGTGGCCAGGAGGAACCAGTTCTTGAGGAAGGACATCATGCTTCTCTTAGAAGGGTAGAGGGTCAGCGCAGAATAGGAAGACCCTGAATGAGACGGATTGACACAGTAACTGTGGCAGTGGGGTCCAGTGTATAAGAGATGGTGAGGTTGGCTCAGGATAGGTCAAGGTTCAAAGCCATTGTTTGTAGGGTTACTTTAAGTTGTAGTCAACTCAACAGTAAGTAACAATATATGACAGAGTAGAGTCACCCAATGTGGTTTTCAAGGTTACACATCTTTATGGGCACAGACTGACACATCACTCCTGTGGAACCATTCATACCACCAAACTCGAGGCTAGCAACAAAGCATTTTAACCACTCCATCTCCCACGTTCCTCGGAACCATTGCAGAGGCCCACAGATTGCACCAAATTGTATATGAGTACACACACTTGCTTTCTATGCATCTGAAAGTTAGGCAACAAATAATGATGTAAGAAGAAGAATCAAGACCTTTGAATTGCAGTGCTGAAGAAGGGTACTGAATATCCATAAACTGTCAGTAGAACAAATTTGTCTTTGAGAAAGTGTAACAAGGGTAATCCTTAGAGGAGGTAAGGATGGTGAAATTTCTTCTCATATACTTTGAGGCTGTTATCAACAGGGGCTAGTTCTTAGACAAAACTTCGTGCTGGGGAAGGTGGAGGGTCAGAGAGGGAGAGGAAAACTCGTAATAAGATGGATTGACACAGTGACTGTAACAACGTGCTTGAGCATATAGGAGATGGTGACGATGGTACAGGACAGTGCAAGGTTTGTATCTGTTGTTCGTAGGTTTAGTATGAGGCATAGACAATTTGAAGTCATATAAACACCACAGAGAGAGAGAGAGAGAGTTATCAAGCCAATTCTACCTTAGTTACAGAGTAAAACTGTCCTTAGAGTTTCCAAGTGGATTAGGAGTTGAGCAGCTAACAGAAAAAGGGAAAACAAAGCCGCCTGCCCCGAAAAGACTTATTTTTATAATCGTAATTTGAGTGAAAGTTTACAGATCCATTTGTTTTCTAATCTACCCATAATAACATGTTTAGTTTTACAACATGAGCCAGAATACCCACAATGTCAGGACACATTTCTCACCATCTCCCTGTAACTCTCATTTCCATTAATGCTTCTTGGCCTTTGCCTTTGGTCAAATTTTGCTATTTAGACCATACACGGTTCGTTATTCTAAGGAGTGAGTCTCCCAGATACTATTGTTCTTTTGTCATGTCTATTGTTGAGCTGAAAGTTGAGGGTATGTTTTGTTCCAAACTCAAAGGACGGTGAAGGTACATAGTCTCGACTACCACCAGTTTCTATCAAAGTTATAAGTCTGGTGATGTTTGGGGGTTTTTTCCATGTTTGGGAATTTTATTCCTCATTTCCCTCAAATCTGTACACTGCGCTCCCTTTTTGAATGATGAGCAGTGGTAGCTGGGCACCATCTAGATCTTCTGGTCTCAGGATCAGTCTCAGAGATTAGCGCTTGAGTGATCCAGGAGTCCTACAGATTAATTGATGCAGTACGTCTTTGATTTTCACTGCTCTTCTTCACTCCAGACAAGAGAGACCAATAGTTGCATCTTAGATGGCTGCTCATCAAAAAGCAGCATGGAGAACACTGTCTTTATGGACAGTGTGCCAAATGACCTTGTTGTCCCTCTATGGTACATTCACACAATGGAGTAATATGCAGCATGGAGGAGAAATGATTTTGTAAATTATTACCTCACTTGGGAGGGAGTGGAGAGCATTATGCTGAGTGAATTAAATCAATCCCACAAGGACAAATACTGTATAAAACCATTATTGCAGAATGAATATAAGGATCCAAGGGGTGTGGGGGAGGTTGGAAGCAGAGGGATGAGGATGTGCAGGGGGAGGAGGGATTAATCATGGAGTTGTTTGATGGGGGGGGGGTGAGGGAAATTGGGAGATTCTGTTCTCAAAAACAACAGGGACAGATGTTGTTATGCCCATTTCAGATGGAAACTGAACTAACACAGAGGTTAAATAAGTTATCCAAGGCCAAAAGATGAGGTAGGCACCAATGAGCCAAAATTCAAACTCAGATACTCTCCAAACAAAAACAGAAGTGGGAAAAGGCCAACCATCTTCCCTCCATGGCTTGAAGGATGGTTGCAGAAGGGATTGGCTTCAGTACTGGGTGTGGACAGACAATGTCAGATCAATCAACATTCCACTGTGAAATTTCCTTCGCCTGGCGTCTGAGGGGTCCAAAGTGAGTGAGTCACTCAGTCACAAAGGTAACTTCGGTCCCCTCCCCTGATTATAAACAACCCCTATCCTCACTCTGCTCTCCTCTCAACTCCCCCACTCGGTCCCTGTGGTCACTGGAATGTTATTGCTGGTTCCTTACCCTAAATCCCCCAGAAATCTACTCCTCAGTCCAAGGAGGTAATGTTACAAATGAACTTTCTAGGGAACCATTTTTGGCTACTAGATGCTGGGAAGTGCTTTGCATACTTTTTTCATTTTCCCTTTTTTTTGTAGAAGAAGCAGCTGAGTTGTTCAATGTTTTGTTCAAGGTCCCAAAGCTAGAAATACAGAACCAGAATTCCAACCCTAAGAAACCTGGGCGGCAGTCATGGTCCGCTGCTGCCCTCTGCTGGGCCCACTGCAGCAGTGCTTTGGTGTGTTAGGCATTTCATTTTAACTTTGGCCTCTGAAACAGATAAAGAGCAACTACGCTGAGCATTTGCATCAGATAAGGGTTGGAGTAAGGGTATTTTTCTGTTCACAAAGCTATAGCATACCAAAAGGCTCGAACCCACTGTCATTAAGTGGATTCAACTTAATGGCAGTGGAATTCATGTCTAATATGTTTTGCTCTATGAAATGTTTGCTTCAGGTTGTCAAGGACTGTCGCCTGCAATACGGATTGTATCTCAACATCAAGAAAACAAAGATCCTCACCACTCGGCCAGTAGGTAGTATCATGAGAGATGGAGAAAAGATTGAGGTTATTAACAATTTTCTCTTTCCTGGATCCACATCAACAGCCCTGGCACCAACAGTCAGGAAATCAAAAGATAAATTGCATAGGGAAAATCTGCTTTCAGGGACCTCTCCAAGGTGCTAAAGAGCAACGATGCCAGTCAGGCCTTAGTCTTCTCAACTGCTTGCTATGCATCAGAGAGCTGGACAATAAATTAAGGACGGAAGAAGAATTGATGCCTTTGAGTTGTGGCACTGGAAAAGCATATTGAACATACCCCAGACTGCCAAAAGAACAAACAGGTCTGTCCTAGAGACGGTGAAACCAAGTTGCTCCTTGGAGACAAGGACTTTGAAACTCTGCCTCACATAGTCTGGGCATGTGGCCAGGAGGAACCAGTTCTTGAGGAAGGACATCATGCTTCTCTTAGAAGGGTAGAGGGTCAGCGCAGAATAGGAAGACCCTG
>NW_006399888.1:2773890-2818805 GCF_000299155.1 Elephantulus edwardii | reverse complement strand
CCAAGGACTGGATGACCTATTTCCTTTAATATGTTTGCTTATGATTACGAAGTTAACTTAACTTTGTCCTGTTACCTCTGTTGTATACATGGATAAATTTTGGCGCATACTATTATGGATGTAGCAATACCATCTTCCAAACTTAGAGACGATCATGGGTGCAGTCCTTAGCACCTGTCCCTATCTGCTTGCTTTCCCTTTTAGTTCACATATCTGCTTATAGATTAAGGTTTGTGGCTGCGGCTGTTGCAGGCTTATGTATGTTAGTGTTTACCTTTGTTGGGTCTGTTTCTCATGTACCCACCATGACTTCTTTCTTGACTAATATTGTGCTGATCATTCTTATTGTAGAAAACCTTTCCTCTCACCTGTCTTAATATGTCTATTCACTCTTTGCTTTTTTTTTCTTTTTAACAGTCCCTGCATTTTAATTCATTTTCTTGCCTTATTACCCTGGCTAGGAGCTCTGGTTGCTTACTAGATAAAACACTAGGCAATCACTGTCAACCCAAAAGTTCAGAAACATCAGCTCCTCTGCAGTACAAAGATGGACAATCTCCTCCTGAGCAATTTACACCCTCTGAAGACTCCCTGAGGGTCAGCTATGAATCCGTTCAAATTCAATGGCAGTGAATGGGTGAGGAGTTTTAATACAATATTTAACAGGTGGGGTGATAAAGGGTAGCCTTGTGTGGCTCCCAGTCACAAAGGAATTGTCTTCAATCTCCTTTAAGAACACTGGCCGTTGGTTTTGTATATAAGAGTTTAATTTTGTTGACGCATTTTCCTTCTATTCATATTTTGTTGAGTGTTCTTATCAGGAAAGGGTATTGGATTTTGCCAAGTGCCTTTCTTGCATCAATAGCTATGATCATCTGATTATTTTCCTTATGTAGTCGATCACACTGACTTTATTTCTAATGTTAAACCACCCCTACATGCTTGTTATGAATCTCACTTGTTCATATTTTTTAAGCATATAATTCTGGAACTGGCTAGAGTCTCGTCGATATTTGTATCTTTGCTTATAAGGATATCACTTTATGCATTTCTTTGTCTTGATCAGTTAAGCGATATCATGTGTATTGACAGCCACTGTTGATATCTGTCTGAAGAACGTCATTAGTTATTTCTCAAAAGGTTGGTTTTAATAAATGTCCTTAATTTCTATTTATCTTGAAATGTCCTAATTTCTCCACCATATCAGAGGGAGAGTTTTACTGGGCATATAATTCTTGGTTAGTAATTTTTTTTTTAGAATTTTATGTCTTGTCCCATCGCCTTCTTTTCTGTATCGTTTCTGCTGAGAAATCTGAATTTAGGATTACTGGTTTTCTGTGTTTGGGTTTTGTCCTGGAAATCCAGCATAAATACATGAATCATTTCTCTTGATGGTGTCCCATGTGTTTCCCTTCCAATTCTTCCTCTAAGAGTTATAATAAGGGATTTGTCTTCCATCTCATTAAATCCTGTGTCACCTTGGTTCAATTTCTGAAATTTTAGTTCTAATTGTTTGAATTTCAGTTTGTTGGTTTTGCAGAGTTTCTAATTTTTCACTTACCAATTTGATGTGTTTTCTTATTCTAGAATTTTTTTCCTCAGTTTCCTTTATTTTATCTAAGGTTTCCTCAAACTTTTCTCAACCTTATGAAGGCATGTAACGACCATCCTTCTTATGCCTTATTAGGAAATTCCAACAGCACGTTTCTCTGAAAGATTTTCTGGTTCTGAACGTCAGTTATTTGTTTGGGCCACACCATCCTGTTTCCATTTGTGTCTGTGTTGCCTGTAAGTATCTGTTTCCTCTGAGGCGTTGTGGTGCTGAGCTCTCATATTTTTTCATGTATTTGACTGAGCAGTGCCCCATTCTCCACAGCTTACACGTCTTAGTCTTTCCCTTCCTGGTATCTGGTGAGCGATGGAGGATAGGACATAGAACACAAGAGTGGTTCTCTGTTGTTCATTTAGAGCAGTTGAGGGCAGACTAGGCTGGTGCTGGTTGCAGTCTGTCGTTGCCAAGGTGATGCTGACCTTGGTTCTTGGGTGGTGAATGAAGATGCAGAAATGAAGGGGACAGGAAATAAAAGAGCGGAAGGAGGGAAAACAGACAAGTGGATGTGGCGGGGGGGGGGGGAATCAGAGATGAAAGAACAAGAAAATAAATGAGAGGGAAAAGAGAAAGCTTTCTCTTGGTGTTCTCTCCACTGATGTGGCAGATGAAGGCAAGGCCTGCAGCCTGGGATGCAGCTTCTGTCAGGCCAGCAGAAGGCAGGGGTTGTGGTGCCCACTCAGAACAGAAATTCTGTTCACAAGAGCAGTGGATGAAGGCAAGACTTTCGAGGGCAGAGGGAGGCCTGGATGTGGTGCTGGGTCAAGGACCACACCTTTATCAGCCTATAGGTTTTAAAGGGGAAAGCGTCCAGCCTAGGATGGGGTTTCCGCTGGCCTCAGGGGTGCATAGGATAGTCTGTCTAACCAGGGATGGTGTGCCTGTCTGATAGTCTAGGGAATAGGTACAGGCAGTGCAGTCAGAGATTGGCTGGGAGTGAAGAGTCAGATGGCACCTCCAAATGCAGGATCGGGTACTTCTGGTATCAAAGCCTCCAACAGACCTAGACAAGCAGTAGAGTGAGAGGAATGATCAGAGAGCCAGACCCCATGATGCCCCACGCAGGCCTGGGTGAGGGGACTTCAACAGATGGACCAGTGATCTGACAGCTCCGCTGCTCTCCATCTGCTGGTGCGGGAGGGAGGGAGGCAGCTGGGGGCAGTGACTAATGTGCATGTCGGGCTTCCATCAACCCTGGAAACACACAGCCTGGCATTAGATTTTACTGGACATGTTAAGTATGGCCAAGTAGGAAGCAACCCATAGCTGACCCTTCTGCAGGGTTTCAGAGGCAGTAAATCACACAGGAGGAAACTGTCCATCTTTCTAACACAGAGCAGCTGGCGGATTTGAATCGCATACTTTTCAACGGGCAGCACAATCAATTCCTTAAGCCATCAGAGCTCTGTTATTGGACTTGTGAAAGTGATAATTTTTGTATGAGTGTTGGGAAGCAATTCATTTCAGAACATTCCACCATGAGGGTCTCAATGAATAAGAAAGACAGTGTCTTGTCCCAAAAAGGCAACTGAAAAGGTCCCACAAGTCTGAGGCAGTAGTCCAGGCGGGGCTGGGCTGGTGCCCCCAGTCATTGCCGTATGTCCTCCGCCCTCCCACTGGGTCACGGTCACAAGCAGAGACTTCTGGACAGGAAGCACACAGTGTGGGTGACAGAAGGCCTCCCAGAGTTGTGCTGCTGCTGGAGCCTTGCAAGGGAAGTCAGAGCTCCCTGGGCTGAGGGAGAACTAGGAGAGAGAGAAATCAGCTCTGAAGGGAGCTCTGGTGACCTAGTGGCAAGAAGCTGTGCTGCAATCCTGAAGGCACACAGTTCGATGCACACACCAGATGCTCTGCTGGAGAAGGAGGGGCAATCTCCTTCAGGGCCACTCAGATCTGATTTGACGGTACACAGCGGGGTGGGGGGATCAGCCTGGAAGACAATACGTACTCAGGCCAGGAGAGAAGGGACCTGGGGTGACGCATGACACCAAATGTGGCTCTGACAGGGACAGCCCTGAGGGTGGGGAGGTGTCAGCAGGCTCATTAGGGTCTTTGTTGTTATGTGCCATCAAGTTGCCCACAACTCACAGTGACCCTATGTACAACAGCTCTGAAACCTGCTCTATCTTAGGCCAATTTCATTGTCTGTGATACACCTACCCCCATTTCCCTAGTCACTGAGTCAATCCATCTCATCCAGGGTCTTCCTCTCTTACACTGTCCCTCCACAAGATTTATGAGCCTATCTCTAGCCTTCACCTAAGTCCTCACTCAGGAAAGTGAGGTCTGAGAGAGCTTGCCCAGCTCATAGGAGAAATGTGGAACTGCAGAGAGGCAGTCGGCCTCAAGGGGACAGCTGGGAGGCAAGGCAGAAATCCTGGGAGGCCAGAGCATCCAGCCCAATGGGAACTGGTATTTGAATGGGAGAACAGGAGGGGGAGGGCTTGGTCATTGTGAAAAGGGCAAATTTTTCCTCACATAGTATCTTAAGCAGCTACAGACCCACATGAAGAGGCCTAGCAGGCAGCCCATTTTTGGCTGGAGACACAGACCTGAGGATTGTCCAAGTAACAGTGACTCAGCCCTGAGAACAGATGAGAACTCCCCAGGGAGAGAAGGGAGGACGGGGCGCTTTGGACAGAAGGCCACAGTCTAAGAGCCAAACAGAAGTGATCCCAGCAAGAAGACCGAGGATGGACAAGCAGGGACGGGGGGAGCAGGAGGGGGGGTGTGAAGGTCAAGGAAGAATGTGACCTCTGGCCCCACCCTTCCACCAAGTCCTGGTACCTAGATCCCCAGAGGCATTCTTACTCTAACCAAAATCCACACACGAAGGACAATTTAATGTTTATTTGTATGATAGCAACACTCAGTTATATAAATAAGGTAAATATTTTCCAATGTACAATACACCATGTTCTGACAGTGCATTTACACAGAATCTACACGAACTGTTCAACACTGGTCACGCAGTGCACAGAAAGGTCGTTTAGTGAGCACTCCACGGGGAGCAGCACAGCAGAGTACTTGGGGTCACACTAGTGGGGAGGCCCTAAGGGACGCTGCCCTGTGCGCACACACACACACACACACACACCGGAGCTGCCTCGGGGCCCCGTGTCCAATATTCACACCAGACCTATAGGGCAAGGTATTTCCACCATGGCCACCCAGCATGGAGGGGACGCCTAGACGCCAACACGTGGTGGAGAGGGCTTTGCCCCATCACAGAGGGGCAGGGCTCGGTCACCACAGACCTTGGCAGGGACGTGTCTACATGACCACCTGGAACTCGGACAAGGGGAGGAGAAGTCCATCGCTACATTTCACTTTGAAGAGATCCTCAGCAGGGGACAGAATTAAGGAGGCGACAGCTGGGCCCAATCCACTCGAACATCTGGTCTCCTCAGATGCCACCACAGAAGCGCCTCTTACACACACTCCCATCTACTACTTTGGTCTCCTGTTTTGGAAGGTATAAAACATCAGTAAAAAGTAAAACTTGGTAGCAGCGTCAACTCCAGAGCTCTGAGTCTGTAGTCAGTCCTCGCGCACCCAGCAAGATGAAAAGCAGCGGAGAAGACGAAACTCCAGGCCATGCTGTATGGAGAGAGGACGTAACAGCATGTGGAAACCCTCTGCAGAACAAGGATTCACATTCTGCCTGCGAAAAGTCTTAACTCCTCTTCTGCTCCCGTGGGCCTTCATGCAAACCCAGGGCATGAACTTGACTCCTGCAGCCAAGGACAGAGCCAATGAGGATGGCATCAGCAAACACCATCAGCTAAGGGCAGAATCGGGAGGCGGCTACAGCTTCTGGGCACTATTCATAGGGAAGTTGTACGGAGCAGCAAAGAGTTCCTGCTCAAGCCTCCAGGAGACCATTGGATGGGCATCGTGAGCCCTGAACCGAGTCACAAACCTCCAGTTCAGAGCCTTTTTCTCTGTGGACAGAAAGCTACCAAGAGCAGTGGACAGTGAGGGCCTGCTGGTAGTCCTCTCTGAAGGGCCCATTAGAAGGAACTTTGAGGGCTCCTGCATCCGGCCAGGCATGAAGTCCCAGAAGGCTACACCACTCCCCCAGGACCCATCAGTCTCATTAAATGCTCCACAGCCAACTTGCCCTCAGTCAAGCCAGTCGAGAATGCACCTACCAAAGCACAGACATCATGATTTAAACACCAGCAATGAACCCTCGGGATCTGGTCTTCATTGCCCACTAATGCCCAGGAGATAATCTACAGCCAAGTTGGTATTTCTACATTATTGTTTTACCAACTTGAGAATATCCTGTGTCCTGTTAGGCAATACCACTCCTTCAAAGTGAAGAGTCCACACCAGACACACACACACACACACACACACACATACACACACACACTCATTAACTCACTCCATCAATCTCCACTGAGAAAACAAGTTTTAAAAAAGTCACTCTGTCCAGTCACGTTCATCAGCGTCCCATCTGGCCCTTGGTCAGCTGAGAATCCAGCACAAACGCCCCACATCAGTGGTCAGTTATCATCTGCTTCAGCCTGCTAATCCTTTCAACAAAGAAGGAAGTTCAAGGCTACAGAGGAGTACAATGAGAGGGAACGGCGGGAGGTCAAGCTTTGCTGAGGCGGCATCCCCTGCCCCATTCTCTTCTGCTCCTGGCATGTTCAGGCACACAGAAGTGCCACCAGCCCTGAGCTATGTCGCTGTGTGCAGAGCACAGCCCTTGGCCAAGGAAGCAGGGGAGACCAGAAACGGTCACCAACAGGCCTTCCCCATGCACAGAACAGGAGTATCCCAGGGCAACAGGGAAGGTCTCCTTCCCCACGAGGGGCCCAGATCTGGGGCAACAAAGAGTGGGCAAGATTCTCATGCAAACAATTCCCACCAGGAATACAAGAAGTTCTCTGAACGAGGGCTTCCAACGGGTTCATCACCAGTTCAATCTCTCACTGGCAAGTCTGCCTTTCTGTATCAGTACTACTGAGTCAGTATCTACATCTTAACATCTTAACCTGTGAGCTGCATGGAGCCCCAGAGATCTTGTCTGTCTCCCCTCACACACGCATACATTCGCAGCTCCCCTCATTCTCCACTCAGCAAACTAACAGGTATTTTAAAAGATTTTTTTTTTCACATCCTATCCAGTATATGTAAGAATGACCTAGGGATCTGTTTAAAAAGTAGATTCTAACTCAGTATATCTCAAGCAGAAAGGCAAAACTTCAGCAGGGAGTTGAACTGAAATGAATGAGTCTGATGCCCAGCTCTGAACAGCTGAACCAGAGTAACCACTCTTTTTTACTGAATGCTATGTGTCAGACGCTAGTCTTAAGGTTCACAGGCATTCTATCATTAAATCCTTACAGTAATCCAACGACAGCAGCAACTCTATCAGACTCAACTGGGTCAGAATCAGAGGCTCAGAGCTGCTGAGTAACCCACAGGGGTTAAATGGCTAGTGAGCGGCAAGGCAGGACGAAAATCCAGGGCTATCGGGGCCCAGAGTCCACTTTCTTGACTGCTGTTCTCGGCCTTAATCAAGATGCCTGTTTCCTTATCCATAAAATGGGAGGATAGCATTCAATCAAAGACTGTTTTCTGGATTAAAAAAAGGTAATTCTATAAACACTGAGTACTGTACCGAGCACCTATTAAGCATTATTATTGCAACTGTTACTATAAGACTGCTAAAAGGTCTCTAAGTCAAGAATAGAGAAGGGGCCTCAGAAGATTGGCATTTGGTGGCAGAGGGGACACAGTCTTCAAATAGCCAACAGATGTGCAAATTGCCAGCCAGGAAACCTTCATCTTCACATTTTGTACCCTCTACTAGCAAAATCATCCACATGTGCTAAACCTCCCCACACACGTATCAGTGTCCACACTATACCCCCACACTGTCCCTCCTAAGGCTGTCTGCTGAGGAAAACATGGTCCCCATACAAGCAGGTAATAGAAAGCCTTGCTTAGTAAAGAGGCAGCCCCAGAACAGCCTCCAACCCCAGAGCCCAAGTGAGCGGGGTGCCTGCTGGCCAGGTTGGGGGGGTGCAGGGCGGGCCAGGGCAAGAAAGGAATGGGTGAGGGCATTTCCAAAAGGAAACACAAGACACAGGCCACAGCAGGAACGGAGATCCTTACCGAGAATGGGCCTCTTTCTGTGGGGGGATGTGGATGGGGAGAAACCAAGACCAAGACAGGGTGGTTTTAGAAGAGCTCTTGAGATTCCTTCGTCATCACTGGGTCCAAACCCCAGCTCCCACTAAACAGGGTAAACTGAGTCAGAAAGTGGGAGCGCTTGATCTCTTTAAAACCTGCAAGTTGGGCAACGGTGTGGACGATGATAAGGAGAAAAGAAGTAGTTGGTTTGGTTTGGTTTGGTTATTTTTTTTAAATCTGTGAGGTTCTGCCTAAGAATTACCACCTCATCGGAGACCCGACAGGAGTAGTCGTTCTGTGTCTCACGCCCTGTGACGTGCCCACGGCAGTCACCTCAACACTGTCCCCTCTTGAGCCCTCCTCTTCATCTCTACAGCTAGAACCCAGCAGCACCTAGGTATCTCTCAAATAGAAGAGATCTGGCCAATGATGGACCACAGCGCGCAGGGCTGAAAAACCTGGCTCCCCTGAGAATCCACCAGAGAAGACTTCACGTGAGAAACGCAACTGCTCTCTACTCGACAGTGGCACCCTGGATCCTGAGTCATTCACCTCCGCCCTCTGCCCACTTCTGTCAACTCGAGTCTCCAGGAACTCAAGAGCATTCTGAAGATCAGGACTCAAGGAGTCGTTACATTCATGCTCTGGAGAACTCAGCAACCGGGTTAGCGTCAAACAAGTGCTTCAGGTCCTGCCCACTTTCAGCCAGCAAGGTTGTGCTGTCTGCGTACCGCAGGTTACTGCTGAGTCTCCCCCTGGGCCTGATGCAGGGGAGTACCCTCCAGCCCACACTGGCCCTCCCCAGGCCTGCTGAGGCTGGGATCTTTACAGGAGCCTCCTCCCTGCTGGCACAGTCCATAAGGCACGGCACTGCTCACTGAGAGGCTGCACCTCGCTGACTGTTCCAATTCAACACTGCCTTTGAGGGAGAAAGAAAGAGGGGAAATCTCCCCAAGTATGATTTACAGCCTTGGAAAACCCACTGGAGGGTCAGCTATGAGTTGGTTCCAACTCAGCTGCAACAAACTTGAGTGTTTTTTGAGAGAAAGAATAATGTGCTATAGAGATATAGGGGGCCAGCGTTCTGGCTAAGAGAGTAGGAAATTCGCTGGCTTTCACAAGGAACCATGTAGGAAAATCAGAAGATAATTCAACTTCAGCTCAGAAGATAATACATCTCAGCTCCCTACCTGGAGTCTGCACGGAGCAACAGGGGACATACAAAGTGTGTACCATCCGGCTTGATGATCTGTTAGGAAATGCCTGCTTTGTTACTAACCATCTTCCTGGTTTAGGTTCTGTTGCTGAAATACTGACCTTTTCAAAGACACGCGTTTAGGAAAGGCCTGAGAGTACTTGGGTTTTTTGGCACTCAGGCAGGACTCGCTGCCCAGCACTTTCCTCCACCACCAAGAACCTGCTCCATCGGAATCACAGAAACGTGGGATCAGAAAATGAGGAGCCAGAGAGCAAGGGGTCCTGCCCAGGGTCACCGGGCCAGGACTACAACCCCTCGGGATCGTATGCTTTGTTTTCATGGAGGGTCTTGGACCCGAGAAAGAAAAGCCATTCAACTGAAATGGAAGCAAAAGCGAAGAAGAAAGGAGTGGCTTCACATTGCAAGGCTGTGGATGTTACACAGTGAGGCGCCTGGGGTCTGACAGCGCCAGGGCCCTTCAGTGATCTGGACTGTGGGCGCAAAGAGAGCCAGAAAAGCTGATGTTTTAAAAAGAAAAACACAAACACACACAGCCAACAGACCGGGTGCTGAAGCCAATCATCACACCCTCACTGGGCAATGGGAATCATCATGGCATGGGATCACCTGGCATACGGAAGCTGTAGTCAAATGCTTACAGCTCTAATGACTGTGTCTTCCCCAAGAAAATCACGTTCCTGTGTTGCAGGAAATAACAAAAAAGTCACAGTTTATAAAAAAAAAAAGTCTCCCCGTAAAATACAAAGTACATTTAAACTGGTCACATTATATAAAAAGTATGCATTTAATCTTCAGAAGAGTCAAACCTCTAGTCGGTTAGGTTTTCCATAGTTTTAAAAAGCAGGACACTGTGGTTTCAGTGAAGTCATGGCACAACTACGATCACTGAAGAAATAGGTGATTTGTAAAACACACGCACAGCCACAAGACACGCTCACTGTTAAGAGTAGTTACACACACACGACACAGCAGCTGCGTGGGTGGTGGCCATGGATGCAGGAATAACTAAAAGCAAAAGCCTCTTGTTCCCGGCCTAGTGACGAAGCCCGGGAAAAGATTCAGCAGCAGTGGGTCTACAGCAACATCCCTGAAAAGACACAGCTGGCCTGCCCTCTAGGAACACTGGAGCCTAAAACCTGCGCACGAAAAGGGCTCAGTTACAATACATTCTACTGCAGACGTCTGAAATACTACAGTGTGGTTTTGTTCCACGCCCCCTCCCCAAACTATTTATAAATAATCTCTCATGCTTTCTTTTTAAAAAAAAAAATTAAAAACTAAAACCTTTCAGTCTGTGATGAAGTAAGCCCATTTTTGTAACCCCATTACAAAGCCAAGCTTCAATCCTGCAGGCTTTGGGTGCAGAGAAAAACACTTCTATGACTAATAAGCCTGCGTCCCTTCAGCCCAGCACGAGGCAGTTCTCCTCTGAGAGCCCATAGGGAGGATGGCCGGAGTCGTGCTCAGATGACAGCTCTCCAGTGCAGCGACGATCCCGGAGCCAGGCCCCCTCGGTGCAGCCGGCAGTTCTGGAGAAGAGGACCCAGGTTCCCAGAGCCTGGTAGACACGCTCGCTGCTCTGTGATGAAGTCCAGACACAAGTCCACTCAACAGGGGCTCAGACCGTCCAGCAGCCACGCTCAAGCTGCAGTGACCCTGCCTTCCAAATTATTAAAATACTTCTGTTTCAAAAACCCAAATGGGTTTAAACCTGTGACTTATTTCCAACTTAAAGCTATAGTTTACTTACAATCCCAGTCATAAACACAAAGAATCTATATACAGATTTTCTTTTAAAATCTCACAATGGGGGGAGGGGGGAATCTACCCAAAAGAAAAGGAGAAAGTAGTGAGTTGAAGGCTTGTCATCTTCTAAGCCGCACGCGGGCTGGGCTTGCCCGAGGCCTGCCCTTCGCTCGGTCCTGCGTCTGCTCTCCTGGCCGGGGTGGCCCCTACTCGTCCTCCGTGCCGGCTGTCAGCACGCCCTTGTCAGTCAGGTGAGACTTGAGCGTGTTGAAGATGTGGAGCTGCTGATCTGGCCGCAGGGTCAAGAACTGCTGAATCAGCTTGCTGGGGTTAGGACCCCTGGAAGATAATGGGACAACACAGCCGTGAGCTGACGCACAGCTCCTTCCAGGGCCTGCTTAGCCAAGTGGCTGCTCTGACAATTGGCTCATCCAAACTAACGCAGAGCAGTGGGGCTGGAGAACCCACAAAAGTCACAACTGAAAACTCCATTCCTATCTGCAGTACTTTCCACCTGAACTTGTTCTTAAGTGCTGTCAAATCGACTACGGGCAACAGCGACCCTTTGAGCGACAGAACAGAACCCTGTCCTGTCCCTACACCTGTGTCACAATCTCTACTCTACGAAGCCCACTGCTGCGGGCACTCTGTCAAGCCATCTCCTTACATGAGTGACGTAGCTAAATTCTATTTCATTTCACCAGGCTTCAAAAGTCCACCCACTCAGCTCAGATCAAAAAGCACCATACCTGATAAAACTGGCAATGTACACGTTGACAAAGGTGGCCATGAGGTACTGGCAGTCGAAGCGGTCCATGATGCCTCCGTGGCCAGGAATGGTATTGGCAAAGTCCTATTGGAGGCAGGGAAGGAGTGATGAGCCTGGACTCGGCCAAAAAAATGCCTAATGGCCCCACCTCAATGGCCAGTTTCTGTCCTGAAGAGCTGAGGTCAGCAAGGAGTGAGAATTAAACATTGAATCAAATGCTGTGGCTATTAAATAGCACAGCACCTTTTAAAAAGTTCGATTCTCTTTCGAAGAAGCTACGTTAATAAGAGACCGGCCACAGAATTTTCTTGGAAATAATCTATTTTTATTTAATTTGCCAAAATTCAGTGCACGGGCCAAGAAGAATGCACATTAGTAATCAGTATTTGAAGAGAGTGATAGGTAAGGGAACCTGGTGGGAAAGGCTGGAGAGGAGTGAAGGTGAGGAAGTGAGATGGGGAGGAGACTGGCTGAGACACGACGGCAGGGACAGTGCGAGGGGTTCTCCTACCTTGATTTTAAAGGCGCGTTTGAATCCACTTGCGAAGAAACCTCCAAAAGGGCCGATGAGGGAAGCGAAGGTGGAGAGGGCGATGCTGTGAATCTGGAAGGGGTACATCTGGACTGTTCTCTGAAAAAAGATGACAAGGTCAAAGTCAGATCCCCACAAGCCCAGCCTTACTACTTGTTAGCATAAATCACTTACAAAACTAACTGTATTTTGACATGCACACAAATGAGAACTGTAGGTTCCATCACCACCTCTGTGTTTTTTTTTTAAAGTCTCTTATGTTTGGCTTCATTGAAGACATAAGAAAATTAAGATGTTCTCCATTCAGTCTCTGTGATTGATACATTACTTTGGTTATAGAAAAGCCAGCTTTATACACATAACCATGTAGTTGAAAAAAGTATCTTGGAAGTTTTTTTCAGATAGTTTGAGCTATTCGTCTTTGGTCTACTAGAACATGACAAGCTGTATGTAGGAGCCACACAGAATCTGAAACCCTATCAATAACGTTTTCTTGCCCTGCTGTGTGAAATTCATCTGGACTATTTTTTAAGCAGTGAACAGGTCTTGTACAGATGCATGACTGACTATTACCATGCTAATTCACTGAGTTATATAAAACTCCCAAATGCATACACATCAGACTGCATAATGTAAAAAGGGGGGTGGAATCACCATCACCCCCACAGAGCTCATTAGTAAAGTCTACATATTAGGAAGGTGTCAAGTTCACAGCAGCAGATACACAATGCTTTTTTTTTAATTATTGTCTTCATTTGGAAGCCAAATCTGTGACGGATGACAATTTCTGTCAGTTGTTTCCGAGCACTGACAGGCTCACACTATTCTGCAAGATACCCACGTCTGAATAGCAGGAGTCTGTCAGTTCTTTTCAAGTAAAAAGGATGTTTCTGGAGAAAAGATGCCAGTTCAGCTCACAATGCCAAGCACCACACAAGCGCCTTCCCGTGGGGCAAAGCGTGGACCTGCGGCAGCCACCTTTCCACTTCACTTCCTGCATGCTCTCGCTTCATCACAGGGAACAGGAAGATGTGTGTGCTCGGGCCAAGACTTAGAAAATTCTTCATCAACCATGTGAAGTGAAATGAGGTCTCATTTGATGCAAGCGCACAATGTGGAGAATCGGCGACTTGCGCACATTCTGGGGCCACAGCCTTCATGCGTGATAAGAGGTCACCAGCTACCACAGCTTTTGCCCCATCACAGCAAATGCCAACAAAGTGGAAGCAGCAGAGACTGTCACGGCACTAGAACAGAAGCACCAGAACTGTCTTTGCAGACCTCCAGCCAGGATTCCGGGACCCCTGGGGGCCCACTATCACAGCGCACGCTGAGGAGCAGTGGTCTGGATGAGCTGAGGTGGAGCAAAGGCCTCTTCCTACCCTCATACTGGTTTACACAATTACCTGTCACTCTAGATCTTAAAGCTTTGGGAGAGAAGAAAGGTGTCTGGGGTTTTGTTTGGGAAAGGGTCACGTGCTTTCTAGTCACTCTGGAGAGGGGGACCCGAGGCTGTACACATCTCATCGACGTACCCAGCCGATGACCGACTGGATAACTCCAGGAATGTTGTACTCCTGCAGGCGAAACAGATCTGAGGGCTCGCAGTCCACGGTGAAGCTGTTGGTGTCATTGTTGTACTCCACGGGGCAGACGAAGCATCTGTACCCGGACATCACATAGGACAGCTGGGGAGGAAAAACAGATGAGCGGGTTCGAGCCACCCAGCTGGCAGCAGGCAGACACGGGGCCTGGGGTGCTCCTCTCACTGCCAAGAACCTGGCCAGCTTATGTTAAACGAAGAGGCTCACGTCCTACTACGTATGTTATTTTAATGCAATTCAAATACAAAACCAAAAGGTTGTGCATGGCCTACTGAGGCCACCACAGGCCATAAAACACACATATTTTCTTAACATGTCTGGCTCCTAAAAGAATTTAGAAAATAACTAAAGGGATTTGGACAAGGAATTATCAGCAGCTTCTCCCCATCTGAGTGGAGCTATAGTGCCATTTCCCGCAGGATCTTACAGCCTAATGATAAACGGAGGGCGGGGGGTTGTGGGATACTGAGAAGCAGACAGCTGAAGTAGGGAAAGAAGGCTGAAAGTGGACAGGTCAGTACTAGAGGGCACCCAGACACCCCTGAGGAAGGAGAGACCAGCATGAGGACCAGGAGTGGTTGCTGGTACAGCTGAAAACCATCTACCTCCAGCCACAGACGTGGGGAAGCCTGTGTTGAAGTGGTACATTCCACCTCCACCTGAACTCCTTCCCCGCCCCTGACACATCAAACACCTGGACAGGAGCACTGGCAGCTGTTGCCACGCCCACCGAGGTGTCAGGGAGGCCATGAGGGGTGCAGCGCCTGTTCCCCCCCCAACCCAGTTCCACTGTGAAAGCTGACTGGCAAGGCCAGCCAGCACTGTCCCTAGAGGTGATGGCACGCCATGCTTGACCCTTTCTCACTCAGCAGGACCGACTTCCTGAGCTTGGGAAACACTCTCTAGCCTGAACAGTGGACAGTGGGTTTGAGGTCTCCATCCGCTCTCCCAGCCAGCCAGAAACCTCCACCTACCAGCAGACCAAACACCACGGTGGCAAAGAAGCCCCCAATGAAGCCTTCCCAGGTCTTCTTCGGCGAGAGCTGTGGGACAGAGAGCAAGTCCTGAGCAAAGGTGGCCTCCTAACTCTGGCTCTAGACACTGTTATTATTTCTGAACACCTCTATTACAAAAACTCCCTTCTGTCACACCCCTCACCATCCAAAATTTCCTCAGGCTGACTTCTTCGTCCTCTTAATACCCGTTTCCTTCATGTTTTGATTGGTCCTATGGCTTCACTAGGTTTTTATGTATTTAATATCTGTGCTGTTGTACACATTCGAGTCAAAACCAACTGACAGCCAAGCTTCCTGCGAGGTTTCAGAGGCAGTTTAATCACACGGGAGGAGACTGCCCATCTTTCTCCCATGGAGCAGCTGGTGGATTCAAACTGCATGCCTTATTTAATACCTATTTTGGCAAATAATGGCTATTTATATATTAAATATAGGAAATTCTCGTGGCTCAACGGTAAAGAACCTCATGCCCAACCCAAAGGCACAGGTTCAAATCTAGCAGTTGCTCTTAGGAAGGGGGCAATTTCCGCCCGTGCAATTTTCTACCTCTGAAAACCTGCTGGAGAGTCAGCTACGAGTCAGCTCTGACTTGACAGTACACAACACCAACATGTATTAAGTATACTTAATATAGTTAAAAAGGAGTATATTCCTTCAATGACAGCAATGACATCTGATCAAAAGCCGCAAACAGTGTGCCTTATACAATCTCAAAATGTATCTTCATTACAATTTTTATTTCTGAATTGTCAATGTTTTCCTTTGGCTTTTCTCTTAAAATTAACGAATGATGAGCTCTCCGGGGCCAGCTTTTCCCCAGGAAGACAAACACACGACCACAATCCACACCAGCTAGCTGGCCTCTTTGCCTCCCAAGCTGATCTACTGGTATTGGAAACACCAACCACCCCTGACCAGAACACCTTCTTCTAGAATAATCCTCTCACCTTGATGAGTGGGGTCCGACCAAAAAAGAATCCAAACATATAGGCCATGATGTCATTGCAGATGACACAGGAAATGGGGACGATGAACCTGGGAAAAAGAGCCAAAATAAACTCTACGCAGATATTATTCCACTAAAGTCCAAGACAGGCGAGCTCTGGCAGCCTAGTGGCAAGAGGCTGCACTGCAATCCCAGAGGTAAGCTGTTTGAATCCACCAGATGTGTTGCTGGAAAAGGAGGAACAATCTCCTCCTGTACCAGTCAGACCCGATTTGACGGTGTGTACAGACACACACACACACACACACACACACACACACACACACACGAAAAAAAATTTAAAAAAAAAAAAAAAGTCCAAGACATAGGGCTATATGAGGCTAATATCAAAACGACCCATGAAGGGGCTGTATCCCAAGGGGATGGCAGAGAACTTGAGCAGCTAGCCGCTAACTGAAATGTCAGCGGTTCAAACTCATCAGCAGCTCCACAGGAGAAAGATGTGGCTCTTTGCTTCCAGAAGGGGGTGGTGGTGGTGGTTGTGCATTGTCAAGTCGAAACCTACTTACAGCTGACCTTCCTTCCAGCAGGTTTTCAGAGGCAGTTAACTGCACAGGAGGAAACTGCCCATCATTCACCCACAGAGCAGCTGGTGGATTTGAACCATGTGCCTTTGGGATTGCAGCTCAGCTTCTTGCCACTAGGCCACCAGAGCTTCCCTCCAGAAGGTTACAGTCTTGGAAAGCCTATAGATCTTACCACTCTGCCCTAACTAAAATGCCAAGTTAGCCACACTTAGCACCTAGGACGTAAAGTGCAATAGTCACTGCTGAGTGACTACCAAATAAAGAAATGGAGCTGACTTCTCCAAGCATCACTGTTCTTTTCTCATTATAAAGTAATGCAAACCAAATCCACTGCGAGCAGGATGTTCGGACTTACACCAACACTCCCTCGGGTTTCCAAGACTGTAAATCTTTATAGAAGACGGCTGCCCATCCTCCTCCCTCAGAGGGGCTGGTGGATTCACACAGCCTCTCACGGCAGTACAGCGTGTAATGCACTATGTCAGAGCTCCTCATCAAGTAATAAGTTGTTCACTGCCATCAAGTCAGAACCAACTCATAGCTGACCCTCCAGCGGGTTTTCAGACGCTGTAACACACATAGGAGGAAGATGCTCAGCTTTCTCCTGTGGAGCAACTGGTGGGTTTGAACTCTGTGCCTCTGGGGTAGGAGCACAACTCATAACCCACCAGGCCAGTCCATGAAATAATACAGACAAATACATCATAATAGTGAAGAAGAATTTTCCCACTTTTTTTCTTAACCCATCAATATAGAAAATATCAGTGTCAAAAGTAACCACTTTTCTAATTTTTTTTTCTAATCTAATAATTTCTAATTTTTCTTCTAGTAGTTAAGGGCCATAATTCTACAGAACTCTTTCTGTGAATCGTGTTGTTTACAGCTCTTCCTGGTCTCCCATTCCAGGGCTCCAGCCAGCATTTTTCTCATTCCAGATCTGTCACATCATTAAAGTTCAGATCTGTTTCCTGTTCTGCTTTTCAGTCATGAATGAACCAGTTCAAGCTAGTCTGAAGTTCTGCTATCACCAGCTTCTTCAGTCATTCTGCCGATTTCTATTAATGCTCAGATTTCCTGCTGAACCTGCTCTGGCATTTCTCCAACAGACGACTCAGTCATGGTCCTCTGGAGACTCAGTGGTAAGGGATCAAGGCGCCAACCCGAAAACACACGATATGAACGCACCAGCCACTCCCCGGAGGAGAGATGGGCCGTCTCCTCCTGTGCCCTCTACTGCCTCTGAAAATCTGCTCGAGGGTCGACAGTGAGCTGGTTCTGATTCCACAGTACATAGCAGCAACAGAATTCTTTTGACATTCAATTAGCTAATATTTAATTTTAACTGATTTCTTTATAATCAAAAAGAATCTATTTCTCATTCATGTTTTTTTACTCCCTATGCTTGCTGGTTTTCATGAGGCTGGCACAGGACAAGTGCAAATCTCTTGTTCAGAGTCACCATGAGTTGCAGTCAACCCAACGGCATCTCACAATAAATAGCAACAACGTGCTTGCTGGTTTGGAAACTAAAGGTTAGATGAGACCCAACTCCCAACTCTCAGCCCATCTGGTCCAGGTTCCTTTCCCAGCTATGGATTACACTTCTCTGTCAAATTCAGGCATTTACATCTTTCCAGGAAATTTTAATAAATTGTTGTTGTTGTTGTTGTTGTTGTTGTGTATCATAGAATCAGAACCAACTCATAGCTGATCCTCCAGCAGGTTTTCAGAGGAAGTTAATAACTAACACAGGAGGAGATTGCCCATCCTTCTCTCACGGAGCAGCTGGTGGCCTCAAACTGCGTGCCTCTGAGATTGCAGTGCAGCTTCTTACCACTAGGCCACCAGAGAGCTCTACGTTTTCAAATTTGTTCTCATCCACCAGCACTGACTTTGGCTCTTCAGATACTCCTGCCCTCCTCCGTCTTCAGCAGTGGTTCCCACAGGGTGCGCCCTGACAAGTAGTATCACCCAAAAACTTGGAGGAAAGGTAAGTTCCAAGGCCCTGACCCAGACACTCAGAGGCGGGGTCAGCAACCTGCACTGTAGCCAGTTCTCTTGGGGCTTCTGCTGTGACTTGAGCCACTGACGGGGCACGACGTGAGGGAAGCCCGCTCAGAACATGAGAGACATCCATAAAGATAAGGAAAAAGCCCAACACCTCACTCACCAGATCATGCCTTCAAAGAGATTGTGAATGACGAGGTGCGACTGGGTCACGACGATCAATAAGGTGACATGGGTCCAGCCGAACTGCAAAGGATGACCAAGAGTGAGCTCCACCTACCAAGTTGCTCCAGAGAAAAACCAATAGGACAAACAGGACAAAGTGCACAGCAGGCAGGAAAAGACCTTCTCCTAAGCCTGTCTGTCTGGGAGTAAAAACACAGAAGAGGCCTCTGGGAAAACCTGATAGGCTCCTGCCTACACTCCCATCTCACGCACACCCATGCTCGACCAGAGGCCGCAGCAGGGTCCACTCCTAAGTGAGCCCTGCTGTGCCCTGAAAGCCTCGGTCCTTTTCATTTTCTCAATACGGCACTCCGAGAGCAGGTGTCCTCAAGTCAGGTAAGGGAACGAGCAGTGCAAAGTGGTGACGGCTCATTTCACAGGTGCAAGTGGCTGAACTGGCTGTTCAGTCAAATACTCGTCTGAGGCCACTGTGATGTGCTTGACATTCACAACCAGATGACATCTAAGTAGAAGAGATTATCGTCAGTAATGTAGGTGGGCCTCTTCCAACCAGCTGAAGGTCTTGCAAGTAGAACCTGAAGGTTTTTAGAGGAGGAGGATTTCTGTCTCAAGATTGTAACACAGAAATCACATCTGAGTTTTCAGGCTTCTGGTCTGCCTTCATGTGAGCCATTTTATTTGTTTCTGTTTACATACATGCAAGCCTCTAGAATTGAAAGCATGTCTGAAGAAGACTACAGATATAAACACGCCCTTCCTACTGGTTTCTTTAGGGAGCCTGACTGATACACAAGTGATGTGTCAGGAAGGGGATTTGTGGGTAACATCTGAAGCTTCACCTGAGCCTCACTTGAAGTCCACTGTCGGGGCTCTAGCGGGTAAGAGGATTAGGAGATGGTAGCAGGACTTAGATCTAGGTTGACGGCAAGGAGCCAAACGAAGCAGGCATTCTCTCCTCACGCTCCACGTTCCAGATGCACACAGAACAGTCTGAGCGCCTGAGCTGGAATTCGATCACAGGAAGGAGGAGCAGCCTGCCGAGTTTCTGGACAGGACTTGCTTCCGGGAAGCCAGGAATCCCAGTGCGTGCACACAGAGCCCCCTTACCATGTAGAACTGCAGCCGATAATGCTTCTTGACCAGACTCAGCACAAACATGCAGAACCCTAGATTGAGGAGGGAGAAGAAGAGAGGACAAAATGAATCACATCCTGCGTTTATCTTTGCCCTCGTCATTTCCGTCAGCTGTGCTAACGCATCCTTTGCCTAATCTCCTGGCAGCAGTGAGCCAGTGCACAATTCCAAAGCTCTAGGTAGCGGGGGAAAGCTAGTTACCCAGATAAACAAGCAGGAGGGGAAAGTGACTCCATCAAGACAATCAACATGTTGAAGGCAATACTGTAAAATCCTGCAGTCTGCATTCAATTGAGGGCACTGTCTTCCTGATAGAATTGTTTGGTTCCCAGAGCAGGGGTCAGCCAACCATAGCCAGGACAGTAGCTTGTTTTTATAAATAAAGTTTTACTGGAACATAGCACACTAATTCACTTACATACTGTCTATGTTTCCCTTCTATAATGACAATGCAATAGCTGGACTGGAGATTATATGGCCCCAAAGCCTAAAATATATACTGAAATAACAAGCCTGGAAGCAGGAGTGGCATCCACTTCTGAAATGGCTTGCTTCTGGAAACTCTATGAACAGTGCTCAGGCCTTTCGTTCACAGCGTTTCTATAAGTTGTCGATGGTGCCTAACAACAACAACAACAACAATGACATAGAGAGAGCTAGGTTGGCCTAGTGGACAGCAAGTTGTGCTACCAAACCCAAGGTAGGTGATTCTAATCTGAGGCCCTCAGGCCTGGTTCAAATTGTTTTTTGTCCAACATTCTTCTAGGTGGTATAGCACTGGTCTGTGCATTGCTGTACAGAGGTAACTCATGGTTGCTGTGATGCTGAACACCGTGGAAGTGATGTGCCAAACATGGTAATGGGTACCCATGGTGGACGGTGTTTGCTGGAGGTTCCCGATTAAAACAAGCTTGGTAGCAGGAGTGGCATCCACTTCCGAAATGGCTTGCCTCCAGAAACTCTATGAACAGTGCTCAAGCCTTTCATTCATAGGGTCATTATGAGTCATCTACGACTCGACGGCACCTAACAACAACAACCTTTAAAAAGCATTTTCCAATCCCTGTCCTAAAAATAGGGGCCCCAGTGACACCATGGTTAAGCAGCTTATTGTTTACCGAAAGGCCAGTGTTTCCAACCCAGCAGCTACAGCACAGGAGAAGGATGTCAGAGTCAGCTTCTTCCATAATGATCACAGCCTAGGAAACCCCAAAGGACTGTTCTAAAGGGTAAAGGAAGCCACAGACTTGACAGCATGAGTTTGGTTGGGGTTTGGGGTCCTACAAACATACTGGGGGGAGCAGGGAAGCTTCCACTTGGAACAGAGCCAAAGCCAGATTAGCATCTCTTTCTTCTCTGACCCAGACAGCAGGAAAACATCTACAGCCCCTTCTCCATCAACCAGAAGTGACTTTCTCACCAAAGTGTGCTCAGGCCTTGAAAGTGTCCTTGCCCAGATGCCCTTGGCTACACCAGCTGGCATGGTACTGTCCCCCAGCCACTGACCTCTGTGTGGGGAGCTCCTTTCCAGGGTCTGAAGGTGATGTTTGAGACCTTTCAGACGAAAGCAAACTTCTGACCACTGATTTTTATGTTAGTGCCATGAACTTTCCCCAGAGCCAACAACTGCTCTAGCACCAAAACCAAGATCAGACTGAAATGACCGTTGCTGTTGTTAGGTGCTGTCAGGGTGATACATACTGTGACCCCAGGTCCAAGAGATGGAGACCCCGGCAGACCCTGCACCAGTATCACAATCTCGGCTGTGCTTAACCACCGTGTCAATCCAGTTCCTTCAGAGTCTTCTTCTCTTTCAATGACCTCCTACTTTTTCCAAGAACTGGTCCCTCCTGATGACATGTTCAACTTACAGGAGGTGAGGTCAGCATCCTCGCCTCTACAGAGCACTCCCGCCGCACTTCCAAGACAAGCTGGCTTGTTCTTCTGGTCACTCGTTACTCAGTATTCTTTGCCAACACCATAATGCAAAGGCATCATTTCTTCTTCAGGCTTCCTTATTCAGTGCATAGGAAGCCAGCTTTGTTGCAATCCCGAAGGCACACAGTTCAAAACCACCAGCTGTTCCGCAGGAGAAGGATGGGCACTCTCCTCCCGTTAGGCCAACTACTCTGAAAACCCATTGGAGGGTCAGCTATGAGTTGGTTCTGACTTGATGGTATCCAACAAAAATAACATGAAACAAGAAAATAACAAGGCTCATTCAGGCACGCCTTAGTCTTTGAACTGGCACCCTCGTCCTACAGCACTTTAAGGAGGTCCATGGCAGCAGATATGCCCAATGTATCTCATCATTTGATTTCCTGACTGCTGCTTCCGATTGTGTTGACTGTGAATCTAAGTAAAACTAAATCTTGACAACAATCTGTCTTCTGTTCATGAGGCCGCCTACTGGTCCAGTTATGAGGATTTTTATTTGAGGTGTAATCCACCCTGACAGCTACAGCTGTTAATTCTCTTCAGTAAGTGCTCGACGTCCTCTTCACTTTCAGAAAGCAAGGCTGCATCATCTGCCTATCAAAGGTGGCTGATGAAGTCTTCCTCCAATCCTGATGTGACATTCTTCTACAAGCTCAGCTTTCACAAGTGAATTTTTTCAGCAGAGACTGAACATTTATAGAGGAAAGGGATCTAACTCCAATGCACACCTTTCCCGATGTTAAACCATGCAGTATCTCCAAAGAGAGCTCTGGTGGCCTAGTGGTAAGGAGGTGGGCGGGCAATCCAAAGATACACAGTTCAAATCCAGCAGCTGCTCTGCAGGAGAAAGAAGGGCAATCAACTCTCACGTGATTTACTGCCTCTGAAAACCCACTGGAGGATCAGCTGTGGGTCGGTTCCAACTCAACAGTACACCAACACATTATCCCCTTCTTCTGTTCCAATGGCTGCTTCCTGGTCCCTCTACTGGTTCCACAAACACAAGTGTTATAGACACAAGTGTTCCAGATTCACATTCTTCTTCAGCGTGATCCACACAGTTCAATGTCTTTGCCTGGTCAAAAACCACGAGTACACATCTCTCAGTATCTTCTGCTTTCAATTCAGATCCATCTGGCATTAGTAATGATATGTATTTCTTGTTCCACGGCTCTTCTGAATCCAGCTTGAATTTCTGGCAGTTCTCTGTCAGTGTACCACTCCAGTAATTTCTTAATAATGTTGTTGTGTACCACAGAGTCAGAACAAACCCATCGCTGACCCTCCAAGGGGTTTTCAGAGGTAGTTAATCGCACGAGAGGAGACTGCCTATCTTTCTCCTGTGGAGCAGCTGGTGGCCTCAAACTGTGTGCCTTCAGGCTTGCTGTGCAGCTTCTTGCCACGTGGCCACCATTAAGTACAATTTTAATTTGACATTATATTGCTTGATAGTTTACACTTTCTAGTTAATCTTTTTCTTTTTCAAAAATGGGTATAAATATGGATCTCTTCTAGTTGGCTGGCGAAATAGCTCTCTTCCAAATTTTCAAGCACACAAAAGTGAGTAGTCCATCCAGGGTTGCACCTGTTTGGTGAAATACCTGTACTGTTACTCTGTGAATTCCTGGAAACTTTTCTCTCGCCAGTGCCTTCAGTACAGCCTGGACCTCTTCTTCCAGTGGTTCAGGAGCATGTGCTCCTTCCTG
This sequence comes from Elephantulus edwardii, assembly GCF_000299155.1. Lineage (NCBI taxonomy): Eukaryota > Metazoa > Chordata > Mammalia > Macroscelidea > Macroscelididae > Elephantulus > Elephantulus edwardii. Next base: position 2,795,653 of record NW_006399888.1, on the reverse strand, counting down.
AAATGACTCAGTGGTGACCAATTCTGTTCAGTACAGTGACTGAGTATTTCTCATCTTCTTCTGATGTTTCTGGCTTCATTTAGTATTTCCCACAGAAAATCCTTCAGTACTGCAACATAAGACTTGAATCTGTTTTTCAGTTCTTTTTATTTTTCAGTTCTTTAAGCTTGAGAAATACCAAGTGTGTTCTTCCTTTTTGGTTTTCCGTTTCCAGGTCTTTGCACATTTTCATTATAATACTCTGTTTTGTCTTCTCACGCTGCCCTTTGAAATGGTCTGTTCAGCTCTTACTTGACTCCTTCCTTCCACTTTAGCTCCTCTGTGTTGCAAAGCAAGATTTGGAGTTTCATGTGACATCCATATTGGATGACAAATAACAAAAAATAATGACAGCATTCTTTAAATATGGGTGCCATTTAACTAAGTTTATATTAATACAGTATTTATTGCTTGTCAAGTTTTAAGGCATCTGATTAGATCCTCACAGTAATCCTGCAATTTTTAGCTCTAGGTTTCAAAAGAGCTAACTCAGAAACTTTAAATTTCTGGCCCTCTTAAAATCACTGTCTTTTCAAATTCAAATTTAGTGACATGTCTACCACATTGCCATTTCCAAAAGCATTATCCTAAGATACTACTCTGAAGTAGTTGGTCACGTGCGCTTATTGCTGGCTCCTGGGTTTCTGCTTTGGTCCCGCCACCGATTCTACCTAAGCAGTTCCTTTCTGGTGTCTTCCAACTGAGACTAGAACACAGCACAGGAACACAGCATAAGCTGCAGCCCTTTCCCCAAACCCCTACTTCTTCGGTCTCTATCGCTCACGTCTGTGAAGAGCTGCCACGTCACAACCCCCAGCTGGCCCCCAGCTGCCCTGTCGGCTCGTTCCTCTGCACGTTGACACCATGACTGCTCTGCTGTAACCGAGGACTCTCTGACTCCCGTCAATACATACACGAAAACCATGCTGAGAGAAGAACTGGTCAATCACCTACCTGTCAGATATAGAGTGAAGGAAATGAAGCGGTGGTATTGAGAAGAACTGGTCAACCACCTACCTGTCAGATATAGAGTGAAGGAAATGAAGCGGTGGTATTTGCTGAGAATCCGCAGAGGCTCCTCTCGCTGGACCAGAGTGAAGAAGTAATCCGTCACCGTTTCCCCATAGAAGAAATAATTCACACACAAAAGGAAATACCTGTAAACAGAGACAGGTCAGCACATTGCATGGGGAGCCCATGCATCCTCTGTGACACAGGCTGTGAGTAGACACAGAGGAGAGGACCAGAGAGGACCATCCGACTGGCCCTGAGCCCCATGTGAGTCACACAGGGACAAGTAGGACGACCTTCGTCCTTTGGTAACATGGCTGGTGGGAAGCTGATCGAGACACCTGTGGCAATTTTCACTCTCTCTTTCCAGTGACCTTGGGAGTGTCCCTGACCATTATATAGAGTCTCCATCTACCTCTAAGAGCACTCAAACCATAACACAGAGTAAAAACACAGCTCCATCCACCCTCCCTGGTCCCCAGTCTTATCTGCACTCTTCCCAAGCATCTTTCTTTAATCTCCACTCTTGTCAAAATGGTTCACATTGCCATCCCCAGCTGCCTGCTTTCTCCTGCCTGGAACATTCTACTTACTTGTTTTCATCCACTACTCAAAACATGCATTTCACCTGTGCTTCAAGAGCAAACGGTAGAACTAACAGGCAATTAATTAGGCCCCTCATTTCAAAGCATCTCCCTCTCTGCAGCCTGGCGCTGACGATAACCTTCATTCACGTTAACTCTTTTCTGTATCCCCTGTTCTCAACTGGGGCGCGTCAGAGTCAAGTGGTAAAGCTCACCTCCCTCCATGGCACTTTTAATCATGACCTTGCAGCCATCACTCCCAACACTTGACCAGGATTCCTGAGATAGGGGAGGAAAAGTAAAGTTTCCTCTTATCTTTATCTATCCTTTAAAATCATAGAAGTTCAAGAACTCCTCATCTTTGGATTTATTCTGTTACACAGAAAAAACTTCCTCTGATGATGAGCCCTGAGATCATACCTGAGTATGTTAACAACATCCAAGACACTGCTTTCCAACCACAGCCTATCTGTTATAACCCAGAGGGCTGGGGGGCAGCCTGCCCTGCCGGCTGGTGGGAGACCATCTCTCCCATGGAAGGTACACAGGGCCTCATAGGAGCACGGCAGCTACCTCAGACAGGACTAACTCGCTGGAGTCTCACACTGACCCTCAGTCCTGCTAGACCACAGGCACCAGATGCTGTATCCCACACAACACGGTGAGAAGGGCCTGGATTTGTGTTCATCTTCCCAACGTCAGGCAGTGCTCGGTCAGACGGCACCGGCGTGTTGTTACGGAGAATTGAACAGATTCATACTCACAAAGCACCTACACAATGTGGCAGAAAAGCTCTGACAGGGTCCCCGGGCTGTGACCTTCAAAGGGCTTCTGTGACATTGCCAGGCCTTTTCTCTGGCACAGCAGCTAGGTTTGAAAACAGACTGTTGTTTTTGATTTAAGGTATCAAGAGTCCTTTTCTGTTGTTGTTAAGTGTCATCAAGTGGATTCTAACTCTCAGTGACTTTATGTACAACAGACTGAAACCCTGCCCAACCCGTGGCATCCACGTCCGCTGTACTTTGCTGCAATCATTGTGTCAATCTATCCCATCGAGGGTCTTCCCTTCCGCCAGTTCCCACTTTACCCAGCATGACAGCCTTTCCCAGCAACTGGCCCATCCTGACAACACGCCCGAAGCAGGTGAGGCCTAGTCTCACCCTCCTGGCTTCTCAGAAGCACCAGTATTCAGTCTTACTCCCGCATCACTCTAGCTGTCAAGGCACCTCCCAGGGGACCAGGGCTTTAAAGTAACAGTGTGGAAACGACAGAGCCTCAGTTACTTGAGAAACCAACAATGAGGAAACCAAGTCCTAGAAATAGCAACACCGGCCCCAGAACCTTCCAGCTCCCAGGTAGACAGTTCGGGGAAATGCTGGGGTACAAATACTACTGCATAGAAAATATGCTGACGCAGAAGGAGGATATTACATGGCATCTGAGGAGCCCAAACACCAACGTGACTGTGGTCAGAGTTGGTCTAGTTTCTTCTGAGCAATTGTGGGACTAGTCAAGGCCCAGTCGCACAGCCTGGCCCACAAATCCTCCACAATCTCAAGGGCTGTGCCAGTCTATAGTCACCACCCCGGCCTCTTGCTCACCACCACCAGCACCTTAAACAGCGATCATAAAGCACTTATACCAACTGCTGAGGATCCCCACAGGGTTAGCGAGCTTACCAGCTGAGAGTCCTGAACCAGGGAAGGTCATAGGAGTGGTAGACATTATAGCCAATGGTGATGATCTCATGGAAACACTTAATCTGAACACACATCACCTGGAAGACATGGGGGGGAAAGGTGATCACTTGCTGAGTTCCCAGTCCTTAATGACGTCTGGATACTAATACAACAAGTGATTATGGATTAAATTTTGTCACCCAAAAACATTAGGGTGAAGTCATGTTTGGGGACATAGGACCTTTCTTTGAAGACATAAAGAAATCTGTAACAACACATAGATAAATAAAGACATATAGAAGAACATATCGGGTAAGGCAGGTCTGAGCCCTCTGTCTGAGAAGTGTTTGTAAAAGGGAGAACAGACCCAGAGAGTCACACGAGGGAGAAACAGGGCCGTGAGGCAACGGAGGCAGGTCAAGAGCACATCAAGGACATATGAGGTACTTCCTCTCTCAAATCCTCAGAAGGGACTGACACAATGAATACCCTAGTTCAGACTTCTGACCTCTACAACTGTAAGCAAATAAATGCCTGTTATTTAAAGCCATCCTTTTTGTGGTATTTTGTTAAGACAGCATTAGAAAACTAAGACAAAAAAATAAGAAGAAAAAAAAAACCACTAAGACATGGACCCTAAACAAAAATAATTGTAATCAAGAAATATGTGCGCCCTGCAGTGCTTCCGCCCTCCTCTTCCTCTCTCACACAGTCCCAGGATGGCCGCCTTTCATGTCACAAGAGTAAGGCCAATTTCCCACAAGAAATATAGGTCCTGTTATTTGAATTAGCTTCTTCTCCTGCAACATAGGAGACGTTGAATATAAATTCTAAGAAAAGAGCCGAGTACTTTGTCAGTACTTAGCTGTCGGTCACTTGACCGTGTCCACGACGAGAAGGCTGAGGGACAAGCACTGCGCACCGAGACTGCTTTACAAAAAGCCTAAGCCCACTAGTGAGGCCCCAGGAAAATAAGACACACAATGAAGAGTCAAAGATACCTTCCAGGTGCCTTAGCTGTCCAGTGTTGCACTAACAGAAACACCACAAATACATGACTTTAACAAACGGGAAGTTCATTTTCACAGTTTAGGAGGCTAAAAGTCTGAATGTGGGGCCCAGTGCTGTGGAAGGCTCTCTGCTGGCTCCTAAGAAAGGTCTGTCCTTCTTCTGAACATGGGGCTTGGCGTGTACCTTCCTTTTTCTCTCCTCTGTTCACTCCTTTCATCTCAAAGAGCCCATCTCAAAACACACCCTACACTAATCCCGCCTCATTAACATAATAAAGGCAGCCTGTTTAGAATGGGATTCAACAACTGACCTAAAACAAAATCCACCACAGCTGATTCTGACAACAGAACCTACAGCCTTCCATTTTTATTTATTTTTTTATTAATTTATTATTCACTTGGGAAATACCTGTTGAGTGTCACTTTTTAGTTATACTGGTTTTCATACAAAATTCATACACGTTGTGTTTCACACATTCCTTCCTTCACATTGTGTTTCATAGGATCATTTCCATACATTGTGTTTTATAAAATTAATCACCATCAATCTATCTTACTATTACCCTGTCTTTTCAGGTCCTCAATGGAGCTTTCCTAATTCTTTTACCTCCTCCCTCCACCCACCAGACTCTGCAGTCCTGAGACTCTCCTCTCCCTCCAGCCCTCCGGGGGCCACGCTTCCTGGGCCGTAAATCTTAGTGGGACAGTGACTGCCCATCTTCCTGCCAAGGAGCAGCTGGTGGATTCAAACCCCTGACCTGTTTAGCAGCCCAATATACTCTGCACTATACCATCAGAGCCTCCTCACAAAGAATGTGAAATTAAAATATCTATTTTGAAGAGGACACAATTCAATCCATTAACACCAGGATCACAGCTCAATCGAGCAGCTGGAATAACCTAATCAATATTTTATTACCACTGAATAGTGAAAAGACATCTTCAGCCACAAACAACTGGCATGTGCCAATGTGTCCTCCAGGAGGCTGCTGGGCAGAAGAAGCCTCAGAAGTTCTCAGGCAAAAAGATTCAAAGGAGCCGAGGCTCCACACTGAGCCCACACACCAACCCAGCAGCAGGTACTGAGAAGGTCAGTTCTGGAGGAGGAAAGTGAAGTAAGTAGTACACAAAGGGGACTTACGATCATCATTAAAACCATTGGTCCCAGGTAAATGATGATGAAGAAAAATGCAATCATGGCCAAAGTCAGGATGCCTCTTACCCACCAATTCTTCCATCTAGGGCAAAGAAAAGAGAAAGTCATTGGCAAGGTAGGAAGCAACTCACTAGTTGTTGTTGTGTTATTGTGTACCGTCGAGTTTGAACCAACCCATACATGACCCTTCAGGGGGTTTTCAGAGGCAGTTAATACAATGGGAGGAAACTGCCCATCCTTCTCCCGAGGAGCAGCTGATGGATTTGAACCATGTGCCTTTGGGATTGCAGCACAGCGTCTTAGCAGTAAACTCCCAGAGCTTCCTAACTCACTTAGGAGTCCAGAAAGACTCGAAATACAAGCTTCATGGGGATGGCTCTTCCCAGGATTAGAGGACCCTGAGGGCTAATTCCTTCCAGGAAAGAGGGTTTGCCTTGATGGAGGGGCTACCCACATACTGGCAGAAATGGGGCTGCTGATGCCATCAATTCACCCATGACCAAATCAAATCAGCTCATGCTCCAAGGCTTGTACAAAATACACCCAGTGCATGTCTTCATGAAGGAATCAAGCAAAGCGCTCAAGCAGAACAGGCGCCTTCTGCTTCCGTCTGCATCCAGATGGCTTCTCTATCTGATGAGAACCTATCAACATGTTCCCTGTGGCAGAATCCCACAATGCACTGCTCCTGCAGGGTTGGGATGATCATAAATTAAATCATGATAAAAATAGCTAGCACAAATACGTGACAGGCATGCCCAGAAGGACTTTACATTAATTAATGTGTTCAACTCTTGGAAGAAAAAGCTTTTACAGATAAGAAAACAAAGGCAGACGAGTCATAATAGTAAAAGGGTGAAGTAAAGATTTGAATCCAGGAGTTCACTTCCAGAATCCATGCCCTCAACCACCGCACAATATGGCCTTCCAAATGGATGGCCGGGCAACACACACATTAACCATTAACACTTTCCGCTAATGCCTTGGCATGTTACATAAATGTGTGCTTTTAACCTATGCACATCGCTGATGTTTGAAGGATGAGATTCTCAAGGGTCAAAAGTTTTAATCCTACATGCACTCAAATGGAGACACTTTTTCAATTTCCTTCTAGAAAATGTAAGCACTTCTTCACCATCAACATAAGCATGAGAGGGAAAATGGAACTCTAAACTACATAAGAGTTGTGGGCTCCTTCGTGAAAAGTACATTTGTTAGTTACAAACACCAAGCATGATTTCCCAACATGCTCTGCGTCAGCCACTACTGAAACAAGACCCCCTGTTCATCCACGCTTTTCCTCCTCTTTGGACTGCACCTCAGAGGCCAGGTCTACAGCACCTACCAAGTGCTAGACTCTTTCAGGATAGGTGCCCCCCCTCCTCCTGGTTATCCATGAACCATAAAGCTTGGCATCACATCACACTGGGCACTGCCCCAGGGCCCCATGGACAGCAGGTACTGGGCAGGGCAGGAGGGGCTGTGGTTAAGTAGGGACAGGGGGTAGTGAGGACACGTCAATGGACGCTGCTCTATGAAGGTTCCGTGACACGAAGACATCCTGCATCAGGAGCCAGGTTACCTTGAGGACAGGTTGGAAAGGGCCCTGTTGAGGACTTCCGGGGTATCATCTACGGAGGCTGGTACGGGGGCTGGTTCTGTTCGACTCTCACTATCCGATGCAGTCTCTCCATCGACCTTCACTTCCGACTCCGACTCCTACATGGCAGAGACACAAAGGTGGGGAGGTCAGAACCACCGCGTGAGGACGCCTGGCGTGCGAGACCTGTGGGGAAAGACCACAAAGGGCCTGAGCACCTGGCACATCAGGCAACAGGAACTGGTGGAACTGGCAGCAATCCCAGTGCGGCTCTGACAAGTGTCCACGTGCCCAGCACTCCCTGGAAAGAGGGGAGTGTGTGCACAGAGGGCGCAGGCCCAGCACTCACAATCCCCAGGCCTGACATGATGTGGCCAAGGAAGGTCCAGAGGACAGAAACGTTCTCTCTGCAGGCCAAGAATGTAAAAGGAGACAATCCCTGGATTTCACCGGGCAGCACCCACCCCACCCCCGACTCTGCCCCTGCTGGAAGTAGTCCTAAATTCAGTCCTTACCCAGCTTTTCTGTGGGCAGCCAGGAATGCCCATCTATCTTGTGAAAAACCCTCACCACTAACACTTATACCATCCAGGGTTACAGTCTAGTCCACTGCTCCTGAAGTTCTGAAACAAGGGAACCCCCAAGGATCCCCTCCTCTGGGTGGAAGATACTAAGACCAAGGCTCAGAACAGGTTTGCATTTTCTAGTTAACTTTACACCCCATCACAACAACTCCCCAAAATGACTCCCTTGAGGTACTCCTCAAGCCCTGAGACCAAACCATTCAGCTAAATGAAAGATTTGATCACAATAGGAAAACTATCACCAGTGGACGCTATGCTCCTTTATAAAAAAAATCATCCAAGGGAGCTCTGGTGGCCTAGTGGAAAGAAGCTGCACTGCAATCTCAGAGGTGCATGGTTCAAATCCAACAGATGCTCTTCTGGAGAAAGAGGGACAATTTCCTTCTGTACCAGTCAGATACAATTTGACGGCACGCACACAAAAAACAGTAAAATTAAATTCAAATTTTTTTTAAAAAAATATCAATCATAGGAGACCAAACAGCAATTACTTTAAAACAAAGATGAGAAAGTGGAAATGAATGACAAGAACTGAAATAAGTAGAATGCTCTGGCATTCTATTATGAAAGATGACACCAATGTCAGCCAACAATTCCTATTATTGCCGAAGGAGACTCTAAACTGTGTGTAAAACTGCACAGGAAGCACGTTCTACATCAGAACCTAGACCTTCAGAGCTTCAAATTCCAGCCTTTGGCCCCTGAGGACCCCCTGGGCTATGTGCAGAGTGTCTGGAAGCCACAAGGACTGAGGGTGAGCGGATGCAGGAGAAAGGGCCCGCATGTACACACACGTGCATGCACACGTGTACACGGAGGGCCGGCACAATAGGTTATTTTTATCTGCTCCATCCTGTCGTCAGGGAGACTCTGCAGGGCTGCAGGCTCCGAGGTGGGGGAGGGTGGCACTGAGCTGGGCGAGCTCCTGAAGCAGAGGGTAGAGGGGACTCCCTGCTCTTCGGGGGGGGGGTACAAGCACCTTCCAGGCCCCATCACAAACAGTTGTTACTCTGGCCCTGCAAACACCATCAAATCTGGCTTCTCTCCCTCCTTGCCAGGAAGAAAGGGAAGGGAGGCATCCTGGGGAGGAAACTTGCATCCAAGGAGACAGAAAACTGTCAGAAAGACATTGAGACTATAGTTACTACACAAGAAGAGTGGTGGGGGCGATGAGCAAGGAAGATATCAAGCAAAAACCCAGGAGAAACAAAACTAAAAGAGATCAACTTGCCAGTTTGTATCTGCAAGTAACTTTCAGGGCCCTGGGCCCAGAGACAGCCTCTGTACATGAGACAAGGGGCTTGCCAGCCAGCCAGTCTCCCACAGCCAAAAGGCCAGACCAGGCTGACGGGGTAAATCCCAGTGAGCAGAGAAAGGCCCAGGCCCACAAGGAAGTTTCTGAGAGGTGTGTCAAGTTCACCAGCTCCCCAGCGCCTCCTAGCGCCCCAGGTGTGGGTGTTACAAAGGAGCAAGTCCCACGGGGCTGCTTCTCACTGCTCCTCAGGTAAAAGCAGCAGAGGAAGTGGCAGCTTCCCACCACATGAGGAAGGAGACTGGGCCTTGGAGGCCAGGGCACAGTCAAGGGTCAGCTAGTTGGAGGACAGCAAACAGGCGAGTGTCAAGGAAAGCTTTATGCAGGAGGTGACAGGAGCAAGCCGGGGAAGGCAGTACCCTGGTCCTGGCTCTGCTGTACATTATGCTCCAGCTAGGCCTCCACTCCTGGGTCACTACATGGGGGAAGAACTATCTGTCATGGTAGCCGCTAAATGATTCAACTATGGCAATAATGGAAATCTGGGAAAAAACCTGGTTTACGCAGCTGAACAGCCTTGCTTGCAAAAAGGGAAGACTTACTGAAGAAAATCAAAGACTTCAGGCTTCAGTATGGATTACACCTCAACAGCAAGATATCAAAAATGCTCACCACTAAGCCAGCAGGCAACATCGTGACAGATGGAGGAAAGACTGAAGTTGTCAGTACTTTCATTTCACTTAGATTTATAATCAACACCCATGGTGGTAGCACTCAGGAAATTAGAAGACGTGTTGCCTTGGGGGAAAACTGCTGTCAGGGGCCTCTTTAAAGTGTTAAAGGGCAAGAATGACAGTGTAAGAACTGAGACGTGCTTGAACCAAGTCAAGGTTATCTTTCGGTTGCTTCCTACGTAGCTAAAAGTTAGACAATGAGTAAGGAAAACCATAGAAAAATCAGTATCTTTGGGCTGTGGTTTTCGAGAAGAGTACTGTCTATACCAGGAACTGCCGAAGGAGCAAATAAATCTGTTTTGAAGCAAGTTCAACCAGAGTACTTAGAGGAAAGGATGGTGGAACCTGGTCTCAGACTTTGAGCAAGTTGTCATGTGGGGCTAGTCCTTGGGAAAAGACACCATGCTGGGAAAGTGTATGGTCTGTCAAAGAGAAGACGACTCTCAAGGATTGGCACAGTGACTACCAACAGGCTTGAGTGTGTAGAGATTGTGAGGCTGGGGCAGGAGGGAGGAAGGTTCAAGTTCACAGGGTCGCTGAGTCACAGACGACTCGATGGCATCTAAAAAAGAGAGTAACTGTAGAGTGGCTGAATATCAATAGATGCTGAATAAAAATTCCCCTACGAACCCTTCACCTTCAAATTTCAGTTAACTCTCTTCCTTCTAGAACAAAGCTAAACAGAACAGACAGCATCTCACATTCTACCTAAAGCATCCCTCCCCCATCCTCCCACAGTCTCTCAGCTATTCCCAAGGGGCTGCAGTACTGGTAAAAAAACAGGAAATAAGAGTGTTGCTTTCAGGGAAGGAGGGGTAGCTCCTTCTTAGTCCCATCTCCATTTAGCATTTAGTTCACACAGACCACAGGGACCAGCAAAAGCACTCAAAGCGATGGGACCCACAGGGAAGCCTGGGTGCCAAGGGTTCAGCATGGTTTTAGAAACTCTTGCCAAGAAAGATTCCCCTCCCCACAACTTCTCCTTAATTATCAGGATTTCCTGACCACTTGGCCATAGCTTTTAAAAGCTTCCTTTTTAAAGGATAGACAGCATTCTTTTAAAGCTCAAAGCATCAGCTGATTTCAAGGTCTACTCTCTCCCACCTTAAAATTTCTCAAGACCCCACAGTGATACCCACAAGTGGTGATGTTCACAGTCTACCCAGAAAAAAAAAGTTATGGCTGGAGTCCAAGCAGGACAGAGCCCTCGGCATAGTGCCAGCCTACTGGGAAGCCTGTATCCACGGATACAGGAGCCATACTGCCCTGAAACTAATTTCTTTATCAAATGTCAACTCAGTTTTGTCCCATGTTGTTTGTTTTGTTGTTGTTTTTTTGATTTTTTTTTAAATTTTATTCTTTTCTGTGCCTGTACCATCAAATCATATCTGGCTGGTACAGGAGATTGTCCTTCCTTCTCCAGCAGAGCATCTGGTGGATTTGAACCCCACATATCTGGGATCGCAGGTCAATTCTGTCACATATTGTTATGTGCCGTCAAGTCACCTGCAATTCATAGTGATCCTATAAACAACAGCTCTGAAACCTGCCCTGTCCTGAACCAGTCTCACTGATTCTTACACACCTATCCCACTGCCCCAGTCACTGTATCAATCCATCTCATCCAGGGTGTTCCTCTCCTGCACTGTCCCTCCACCCTTCTGAGCATGTCCTTCTCCAAGGATTGGTCCCTCCTGGCCACGTGCCCAAATTATGTGAGACAGAGCTTCAAAATCCTCACCTCCAAGGAGAAACTTGGTTTCACCGTCTCCAAGACAGACCTATTTGTTTTCTTGGCAGTCGGTGGAATGTTCAAGACTCCTCTCCAGCACCACAACTCAAAGGCATCAATTCTTCTTCTGTCACCCTTAGTCATTATCCAGCTCTCTGATGCACAGCAAGTAATTTTAAAGATCAAGGACTGGATCAGGCACATCTTAGTCTCTAGCCTGACAGCACTGCTTCTCAGTACTCTAGAAAGGTCCTGACAGCAGATTTACTTAATGCAATTCGTCTTTTGATTTCCTGACTGCTGGTGCCAAGAGTGTTGATGTGGAGCTGAGCAAGCTCTGTTAACAACCTCAGTCTCTTCTCCATCCATCATAGTGGCTGCCAATAATCATAATCATAATAATCTTGCAAGGAGGGACCAGTCCTTGTAGAGGGAGGTCACTCTTGGGAGGGTGGAGGGACAGCGCATGAGAGGAAGACCCTCAATGAGATGGACTGATTCAGTGACTGGGGTAATTGGGGTGGGTGTGTCAGAGATGGTGAGATTGGCACAGGACAGGACAGAGTTTAGGGCTGTTATACAAAGGGTTGCTATGAGTCGCAGGTGACTCCACGGCACATAACAACAACAAATCATAATAATTATAATCATAAAAATCTGTGTTCATCTAAGAAGGTAAAAATTAGAGAATTAGGGAGTGAAGGACATGGTTCCAGCCCATTAGGCTGTTCCTTCTATTTTTCATCCAAAAGTAAAGTTTAAAAGGCAATGACCAATACAACCGGTTAAGACACTGGTTATGTTGCTAAAAAAATCTGTGCTTTGCACTAAAGCACTAGAAATTCAGATATTAGGTTGAAATTCACGAGTTTCACTTACCAAGTGGCTCCACAATCTATACAGACTATTTTTTTACACTGTTTTATATGCAAATTGCAAGCCTTCTCCTGGGGGAAAGTCATGAGGCCAAGCCTGCCCTTTCACTAAATACCACCTACACCAGGCTGCCCGGTCAGCTGTCGGGAGAGTCAACTCCTCCGCTTACGCAGACCCAACCCCAAGAGAAGTTACCAGAAACAGCTTCAAAAAAAAAAAAAAAAGAAACAGCTTCATCTTCAGTAAGGACATCAAGGATTCATGCAATCCTCTTACTGAAAAGGGAGAGTAGGTTCTTTCTGTCTTAGTTGCCACTGGGGAAGAGGTGAACACACATATACCCCACACACACACACACACACTCTCTCTCTCTCGCTACAACAGTGGGTTCTAACACAGGAAAGAAGATGGCACAGGACCACAGGTTTACTTCTGTTATACACAAATTAGGTATCAATGGGCATAACCACATCAAACTAACAAACAAAAACCCCTCTAGCTCTTTCTAATATTAAATCATTTGACAAGCTCAATTGTCTGAATAAACAAGAAACAAGGCCATCAACAATGCACGGCCCCCTCAGCTCATCCACTGCCCAGTCTTAATGCTAAGGCCTAATGAGCTTTCAGCTCCATCTCCTCCTTCACTTTATCCCAGTAACTCCTTTAATCCCAGCCAACACCCAACCTCTTCTAAGTAAACAACAGCCTAACTGGCTACTTTGCACCTATCTCCCTGCAGCAAAAGATGTATTCCCGTAGAGACAATTTGGTCAGGTCATTTCCTGTCCTGAAGCCCCCTCACAGCTCCCTAGTGTCCACAGCACAGATTTAAACTCAGAAAGAGCCCTGGTGGCCCGGTGGGAAAGACTTGTGCTGCTAACCCAAAGGCAGGCAGTTGGAATCCACTAGGTTCTCCATGGGAGAAAGAGGAACAATCTCCTCCCACAGAATTTACAGCTCTGAAAACCCAGTGGCGGGTCAGCTCTGACTCCAAGGCACACAACAACAACAAAATGGCCAGCAAGTCCCTCTGAGATGTGCGTCTTGAACACCCTACCAATCTTGATGCTAGCAGCCATACGCAACAGGACACACCTTCTCTTCTCACCTTCAGGTTTCCGCTCATGCTGTTCCTGACTGGATATGACTCCCTGAAATCTACTTTCTCTTCGGGCTCATTCCAATCTGTCCTTCAGGTGATGGTTAAGAAAGCCCCACTCTCCAAACTTGCCCCATCTGCTGGAGATCCCAGTGGTCCCCTGTCCTGTCCTGCCCCCTACATTCCCGCACTGGACTGCCCGCCTCCTCTAGACTGTGACTTCTAAGGACCAGAGCCACGGTGACTGGCTTACCCACATCCCCAGGACCGGGCACACAAGTCTCACCACATCTGTATAAGCAGCCCTGCTAACCATTCAGACAGAATCCAGCTGTGGAGGATGACAGAGCACAGCTGTCAATATAAAGCTTCTTCTCCCCACACCCCAAATTCTAAGTAGCATTAAATAATGCATTATAGTGGGTGGCCAGTTATTCCAATATCCATACCCCTTTCTTAGACGCAGTAATAGAAGCTCACACGCTGTGAGTTAGTAGCAGTGGGCTTGGACTTTTTACAGGTCATCACAGAAGCTCTGAATTATGGATGAGATTAGAATAAAGACTGTTCTTGTCGTTAGGTGCCGTTGAGTCATAGACAACTCATAGCGACCCTATGAATGGAAGACCTGAGCACTGTTCATAGGGTTTCGGGAGGCAAGCTATTTCAGAAGTGGATGCCACTCCTGCTTCCAGGCTTGTTTTAATCAGGGAGCTCCACCAAACACTGTCCACCATGGGTGACCATTCTCACACCTGACTCATCAGTGTCACAGTGTTTAGCATCACAGCAACCACGAGTTACCTCTGTACAGCAATGCACAGACCAGGGCTATACCACTCAGAAGAATGTTTGACAGAAAAACAACTTGAACCCGGCCTGAGGGCCACAGATTAAAATCACCCACCTTAGACTTGGTAGCGTAACTTTCTGTCCACTAGTCCAACTAGATTTTCTAATTCTGTCCAATGAAATACTGGCAGAAGTACTACGTGCAATTCTACCATTCTTCCTTGACGCTTTCTGAAATGTGAGCAGGTTGTGGGAGCTCCAGCATCCAACGTGGACCACGAAACCTCACAGGTTCCAGCTCACAGTTCCATCTCTCATCAGGGGAAGAACTACCCCACAGGGTTTCCTAGGCTCTAATCGCCATGGGAGCAGATCGCCGCCTCTTTCTTCCACAGAGCACCCGACAGATTCGAGCCACTGCCCTCTCAATGAGGAGCCAGCCACGCACCAATCATTCCATCAGTGGGGCTCATCATGATCTCAAAGCCACCTCAGAGGGATGCGCAAAAGATAAGCTGTAAGGAGCTGTCACGAGGTGGAGACTACCCACAGAGGGCAAGCAAGCCGCAGCATGAAAGAAGTGCAGGTCCCTCGGCTGTTTATGATGGGGCGGGGGGTGCTGCTAACTTGGTAAGTGACTGCCTGCTATTCTGGGTTTCCTGCCACTTGGGGCCACATGTGTCCTAATTAATACAGGGAGCTGGGTTGTTTTTTGGTGGTGGTTTTTTGGTTTTGTTTTTGTGGGTTTTTTTTAAGTTATAGGAATCATGGCAGAGATATGTCTGAGGAAGAGTCCAGAAAAGGAAAAACAGAAACCTGCCTGAAATTGAACTTTTAGGTACAGGCTAATTCAATTGGTTTCTAATTCAAGTCAACACCACCCTACTGAAGCTCCACACAACTGTCAATCACGTACCTCAGGACAGAAATGTGACAAGAGGAACATCAATCTTTCTCCTCCCCTCATCCTCTCTCACCTTCCGAGTCAGTCTCCCCAAAGAAGCGAAAGCATCTGTTTGCTACAAGAACAAAAAACTGTAATCTGAAGCAGCTGCAGAAGCATCAACCACCATCATAAACCATCATTTAATTCAGGACAGAGACTACAGACAGGGGAAACCACCTCTGGCCCCTGGGAGCCTCAACGCAGGGCTCTGCTCTGATGACATCACTTGTTTTTCTACAGTTAAGGCCACTGACAGTTGAAACCCTGCGTCACTGAAAACTGACGTTCAGCAGGTCTTAGCATCCCCAGGGAGGCATCTCTCATCTGTACTTAAGGGAAAATGTGTCTGTAGCTGAACCACGGGCAGAGGTTAGTTTTTGTCATTCATTTCTCCTATCAGAAGGATAATGCTCTTCCAAAAGAGTACATCAAATAATGTGAAAAGATCTAATGAAATGAGAAGGAAAAACATATTTACAATCTCAACACTGGGCTCAAATGTGCTCCCTGAACCTTCTGCCAGGAACCACAAATAAGACAGGCTGCCGGACTCCATGTCTGATGAGCCACTGAATCATAATTCCCCAGCCATTATCCCTCTCAGCACCCCCATCTTTGTACAAAGATCACTAGCTCAAAATGAAATTAACGATGTTCTCAATACTAAAGTTTTCATATTAGTTGAAACTTGTGAATACACATAACTTTCAGTATTTGTATTATGGAAACACTAATGCAAAAGTCTTGCTTTGTTACTATTGTTTTTCTTTTTAAAAAGTAATGAAAACTGTTTAGGAAAAGATGAAATAAAAAATGAGAAGGGGAGCTAAGAAATGGGAGTCTGTAGGCGGCAGAAATGGCTAAATACCTGGCCACCAACCAAAAGAGAAAGAACAAGTGCTTATCACACTTATTGTTACCAAAGGTGAAATAGAAAGACATTCTTTTTTTGTGTCTGAAAGTTCCTTTAATAAAAAATTTTTTTAAAAAATTAGAAATGTTTCTTCAGCTCAAGAGCTGTCAGTACAGGGGGGAGGAGAGGAATGCAACTGAGAGAGAATGAAACAGAAAGGCTTTCAATTCCTGTCCTTGGGGTTTATGAAAGCCTTTATCACCAGCAGAAAAAGGAATGCCCAGTCAGCTGAACGGGAAGTGACTTTCAGCTACCAGGGATTGGGGAGGTAGTCAACATGACCTCAACAGGATTTTCCAGCTTCTGAAACCTTAACCAAATTTAAAATTGCAAACATGTTAAGTAAATTAAACCCCCACGCAGATAAATTGGCTGGCTGGGCTTCACCTTACCTTACCTTGGCAATAACTCAAAACCACCCCAACTCTTATTTCCACCGAGTTGATTCCAGTTCATGGTGACCAGCCATGGGGTTTCTGAAGCTGCAAAGCTTAGTGGTGGGAGATGGTCTCATCCTTCTTCCAAGAGACAAGTGACGGGTTCAAACTCGTTAGCAATACAACCTTTAACACACTGCGCCACCAGTGTTTCTTCTTGGCAGTATCTGACCTAGTTAACTGTCTCTTCCTTGAAACATTCTTCTTCAGGATACCATATTGTACAAAGTTTTGTCTGCTTCGATTTTCCTACCACTTACTCTTTAAATAGGGAGCTCCGGAGGCCTACTGGCAAGAAGCTGCCCTACAATCCCAAAGACGTAGTTTGAGGCCATTAGCTGCTCCGTCAGAGAAGGATGGACAGTCTCCTCCCGTGTGATTAACTGACTCTGAAAACTCACCAGAGGGTCAGCTATGGGTTGGTTCCAACACTACAGTATACAACAACAACTCTTTAAATGCAGGGCTGGTTCTGTTCTGGACTCAGTTCTGGACTGGAAAACTCTACATAAGCATTATTAATTTAACTTTGCATTACCATCCAGCGTGTTACTTAGCTTTAACTTTCATTCCAAGCCAACTGCCTGCAAGACTAACCCGCACCTTGATAATCTCCACTAGTGCAAACCCAGATATACAACAAGAGATCTACTTCAGAAAGGCAACTAGCACGTGTCTCAGCACAACTTCCCACACAGTCCCACAAACTGTTGATCTCGATGTCTTGCCTGGCTGACCAGCTGATGGCACCACATTCCACATCTCTGCATGCTGCATTTGGACACAAACCTGGGGTCAAGTTTAAGTCTTCTCTCCCCACCCTCCTTCATGTACGAGATTCTGCCAAGTGGCTTCCTCCCAAAATCCTCTCCACTTCTCTTTCTTGGCATTTAACAACCTATCCAGGGTAGAGGTTTTCATTCCATCCTTTCACCCTGTGACCGACTGCCTTAGGAACAAGCATTCAAATCCAGCCTAAGTCAACTGACTCACAGCCGACCGCCGGCAAGTTTCCAAGGCTGTAAATCACGTGGGAGGAGATTGCTCATCTTTCTCCCAAGAAGCAGCCGGTGGATTCAAATCCTCAGGGAGGCAATGTCTTTGGATGAGCAGGACCACTCCCTATAGACTACAGCACCAGAGTTCTGAAAAAAGGGCAGTTCAAGCAAACGGAACAAACAAGCAAACGGAGTTAAACAGCATATGTCAAAGTGTAGCTTGAGAAGACAAAGTAGTAAAATGTGCAAAGACTTGGGGTAGAAAATCAAGAGAAAAGAATATATGCATCTTTTCTCAAACTTGAGAGAAACATCTATGTCTCAAATGTTAAGGGATTCTATGCACAAAACACTGACCAATGCAGGGAACATCAAAAGCAAATGAAAAGGATACACACAGTTACTGTACCAAAAAGGAATGACTGAACCATTTCAGAAAGCAGCATGTGACCAAGTGCCAATGGCACTGAAGAAACAAGTCTGGCTGAATGAAAGGCTCTGGAGGTAAACAAGGCTCCAAAAATTGATGCTTCAACACATGGGATCCAACATTAGAAGTGCTCACTGGCCTATACCAAGTAATCTGGAAGACAGCTACCTGGCCAGCTGACTATAAGAGTTGTGCTCATTCAAAAGAACGGTAATCCAACAGAACAAGGAAATTATTAAATAGTATCATTAAAATTATATGCAAATAATATGCTACTTTTAAAAGAGTGCTGCAGATCACTGAGAGAAATTGCCAGAAATTCAAACCAGATTCAAAAGAGGATGTGGAATGATTATCACTCATGATGTCAGATAAATCTTGACTGTAATCAGAGAAGACCAAAAAGACAGCTACAAGGCCCAGGTTAACAGTAACTGCCATTCTACTACTTCAAGCCAGGAAGCGGTTACCTCTACCTTCCTTAGTTTCATGAATAAACACCTTAACTCTTAATGAAACGAAAATAAACTCTTTATCACGTCAGTTATTGTCACAGTGGAGGTAGCAGTACGTGCTTCCACCCACGCTGTTCCTCGAGCCTGCGTGCCATCTCTGCGCCTGCAGAATGTTCACTCATTCTGTTAAAGGTAAGGGAGCCCTGGTGGGAAGGAGCTGTGCTGTCAACCCCAAGCCACGCAGTCTGGATCCACCAGCTGCTCTGTGGGAAAAGGATGGGCAATCTCCTCCCATACAATTCACTGTCTCTGAAAACCATCAGGAGGGTCAGCTACGGCTTGGTTCTGACTCGACGGAACACAACAACAACATTAAAAGTAAGGAAGACAACTAATGCCAGGAAGCTCTCCAAAATTTCCAAAGCCATGAGCAGATGTGGCGCTGGGTGCTGTGGGGCTGATTCCAATCCACTACAGCCCCATAGAACAAAGCAGAGACTCGAATTTCCTGAATCTGAACTTTATGGAATCAAGACTGCTAGGTCTTTCTCCCACACAGTGGCTAGGTGGGTGCCAATCACCAACTTTTTTGGCTATCAACCAAGTTATGAGCCTATAGATGTGCTGGCTGGGTTTAGAAGAGGTCACGGCACTTAAAGGGATATCACAGCCAGTGTTAAACGGATCTTAGCTGAAAGCAGAGCATATCAGAGGAATGTCTGTGTTTCACTGACTATGCAAAGGCATTTGACTGTGTGGATCCTTGCTAACTCTGAGAAGAAGGGGAATCCCAGAACATTTGGTTGTGCTTATGTGAAACCTATACTTGAACCAGGAGGCAGTCCTCAGAACAAAACAAGGAGACACTGCATAGTTCAAAGTAAGGAAAGGTGTATGCCAGGGATACATCCTATATTTCCTTACCTTTTCAATCTATAGGCGGGGCAGATCATCCAGGAGGCTGGGATCTATGAGGAAGAATGTGGCATCAGGATTGGAGAAGACTCATCAACAACCTGCATAATGCAGATGACACAACCTTGCTTGCCTAAACTGAGGAAGATCTAAGGACTGCAGCCTTCAATACTGATTGAAGCACAACATCAAGAAAACAAAGATTCTCACCACTGGGCCAAACGGCAGCTTCATGACAGATGGTGAAGAGACTGAGATCCACAATCAACACTCTTGGTATCAGCAGCCAGGATATCAAAAAATAAACTGCACTGAGAAAATGTGCCGTCAGGGACCTCTCCTGAGTACTGTCAGTCTAGAGACTAAGGTGTGCCTGATCCAGGTCATGGAGACTAAGGTGCCCCTGATCCATGCCATGGTCTTTGCAATTAAGTGCACTGCATCAGAAAGCTGGACAATGACTATGGATGATAGTAGAAAAGTTGATGGCTTTGAGTTGTGATGCTGGAGAAGAGTACTGAATATACTACGGACTGCTAACAGAACGAACAGATTCTCCTTGGAGAGGGTGAAACCAGGCTGCTCTTTGGAGGCAAGGATTTTGAAGCTCCATCTGACATAATATGGGCATACTGCAAGGAGGGACCAGTCTTTAGATAGTGACGTCATGCTTGTGAGGGTGGAGGGACAGTGCAAGAGAGGAAGACCCTGGATGAGATGGGTTGATGGGTTAATGGGGGCAGGTGTGTCAGAGAGAGTGAGGTTGGCACAGGATAAAGCAGGGTTCAGAAGTGTTGTACATAGGGTCACTACGAGTCGCAAACAACTCAATAGCACACAGTAACAACAAAAACAGCATATATACAGCTTATATTCACAAAACCACACAACAGAAAGTATTCCCAGTACTTAAGGAAAGTATTAAGAATTCACCAAAGTTAATAAAAAGGGGAGTGATAAAATAGATATAAAGCAAAAATGTTACAGCTGACTTTCCAGAGCAGCAAGTCTCTATCTTCAGAAGAAACCAGAACTAAAATCCACCACCATCAAGTTGATTCCAACTCATAGGAACCCTGCACGGAGTTTCCAAAGCTGTAAATCCTTACAGGAGAAGACTGGCCACCTTTCTCCCAAGGAGCAGCTGGTAGGTTTGAACTGCTGACCTTTCAGTTAGCAGCACACTATGTACACACCATGCCACCAGAGCATCGTATCTCAGAAAAAAGTACACTTCTTTCTCCAGCAGAAGGGAGAACAGTACTAGTTATGTGGTCTTGGGAGAAATCCTATTACCTCCCGGGTCTCAGCCTTTTTAATCATAATCGAGAAACTATTCTTGTATCTCACAAGACTCACTCACTCTCATTGCTGCCAAGTCATAATCGACTCATAGCTGACCATCCAGCAGCGTCTTGGGCTCTAAGTCCCATGATAAGAGATTGTCATCTTTTCCCAAGGAGCCACTGGTGGATTTGAACCATCAGAGAGGCTGGCCTTTGGGCTGCTAGACTGAGATACTGAGTCAGAAATGACTCATTGCTGACCTTCCTGTAGGCTTTCAGAGAGTAGAAATCACATGAGAGAGCACTGCCCATCTCTCTCCCCAGGAGCAGCTAGTGGATTCGAATCACTTGCCTTTAAGTTGGCAGCTCAATTCCCTTACCCACTAGGCCACCAATGCTCCCCCAACCTCTGAGTGAGCAAACAAATCCCTACACTCGGCCACCAGAGCACCATTCAAGGATGGCTGGATGAGAAAATCAGGCGAGCCCATGGTTTCCGGACTATGGACTGAGTGCTACTGGACCTTTTTATTTTCTTTTAAAAATTATGTTTTTATTTTATACTAGTTTGCTTATAAAGTTCATACATTGTTTTTCACACCACATCTTTCCCATTTCCTTTACCCACCCCTCCCTCTATCCTTCAAATTGTGCGACCCTGTAATTACCCCTCTGCCCATCCTCAATCCTCTGCTCCTTCCCTTCCCCCTTGGAGCCTCATACCTGATTACTAGTTATCCTTCTATTTCTACAATAACGGTCTTATACAGTATCTGTCCTTAGGGGACTGAGAGCTCACTAAGCATCATACACTCCAGCTACTGGGTCTTGAAATCAATTCACAGTCAGGCTCTGGAGAGTGAGCAGTGACTGAACGGGTTCACAAGAGACCTGGACAGGCGATGCTCCATTTCCTGATCTGCGTGCTGGACCCAAGTGTGTGGTCACCCTGTAAAAAGTCACCCTGTCTGGCGCTGGCTGAAAATCGCCTGTGACTTCATCCATAGCCACTGGTGAGTGTCAGCGCCCAGAGCCATCAGGGGCTTTAAGCTCATTGCCCACTGCTGTGGTGTTGTGGTGTGGACAGCTGAAACCCAGGCCCCGACAGGTACCTGGGGGGGGACCCAGACTCTACTTCATGCTCTGCTGGAGAAGGAGGGGCAGTCTCCTGTACCAGTCAAATCCAATTTGACGGTACACACACACACACACACACACACACACACACACAC